>NC_091469.1:52213444-52813444 GCF_036971445.1 Narcine bancroftii
TCGGTTGAAATCCACCATGAACACATTCAATGATTCCATCTATGTTCCAATGTTATGTTGAATTCCACTATCAACACATTAAAGGACACCATCCATGTTCCAATGATGTGTTGAATTCCACCATGAACACATTTAATGACTCCATATATGTTCCAATGATCTGTTAAATTCCACCATGAACACATTCAATTATCCCGTCTAAGATCCAATGATCTGTTGAATTCCACCATGAACACATTCAATGAGTCCATTTATGTTCCAATGATCTGTTGAATTCCACCATGAACACATTCAATGACTCCATCTAAGTTCCAATGATCTGTTGAATTCCACCATAAACACTTTCAATGACTCCAACTATGTTCTAATGATGTGTTGAATTCCACCATGAACACATTCAATGACTCCATCTATATTCCAATGATCTGTTGAATTCGACCATGAATACATTCAATGACCCCATCTACGTTCCAATGATCTGTTGAATTCCACCATGAACACATTCAATGACTCCATCTATGTTGCAATGATGTTGAATTCCACCATGAACACATTCAATGACTCAATCTATGTTCCAATGAGTTTTTGAATTCCACCATGAACACATTCAATATCTCCATCTATGTTCAAATGATCTGTTGAATTCCACCATGAACACTTTCAGTGACTCCATCTATGTTCCAATGTTATGTTGAATTCCACCATGAACACATTCAATGACTCCATCTATGTTCCAATGATCTGTTGTATTCCACCATGAACACATTCAATGACCCAATCTATGTTCCAATGATCTGTTGAATTCTACCATGAACACATTCAAAACTCCATCTATGTTCCAATGATCAGTTGAATTCCACCATGAACACCTTCAATGACTCCATCTATGTTCCAATGTTCTGTTGAATTCCACCATGAAAACATTGAAAACTCCATCTATGTTCCAATGATCTGTTGAATTCCACAATGAACACATTCAATGAATCCATCAATGTTCCAATGATCTGTTGATTTCCACCATGAACACATTCAATGACACCAATTATGTTCCAATGATCTGTTGAATTCCACCATGAACACATTTAATGACACCATTTATGTTCCAATGATCGGTTGAATTCCACCATGAATACATTGAATGACTCCATCTATGTTCCAATGATCTGTTGAATTCCAACATGAACACATTCAATGACTCCATCTATGTTCAAATGATCTGTTGAATTCCATCATGAACACATTCAATGACTCCGTATATGTTCCAATCATCTGTTGAATTCCACGATGAACACATTCAATGATACAGTCTATGTTCCAATAATCTGTTGAATTCCACCATTAACACATTCAATGACTCCATCTATGTTCCAATGATCTGTTGAATTCCACCATAAACACATTCAATGACTCCATCTATGTTCCAATCATCTGTTGAATTCCACCATCAACACATTCAATGATTCCATCTGTGTTCCAATGATCTGTTGAATTCCACCATGAACACATTCAATGACTCCATCTAAGTTCCAATGATCTGTTGAATTCCACCATGAACACATTCAATGACTCCATCTATGTTCCAATGATCTGTTGAATTCCACCATGAACACATTCAATGACTCCATCTATGTTCCAATGATCTGTTGAATTCCACCATGAACACATTCAAAACTCCAACTATGTTCGAATGATCAGTTGTATTCCACCATGAACACATTCAATGACCCCATCTATGTTCCAATGATCTGTTGAATTCCACCATGAACACATTCGAAACTCCAACTATGTTCGAATGATCAGTTGAATTCCACCATTAACACATTCAATGACTCCATCTATGTTCCAATGATCTGTTGAATTCCACTATCAACACATTAAAGGACACCATCCATGTTCCAATGATGTGTTGAATTCCACCATGAACACATTTAATGACTCCATATATGTTCCAATGATCTGTTGAATTCCACCATGAACACATTCAATTATCCCGTCTAAGATCCAATGATCTGTTGAATTCCACCATGAACACATTCAATGAGTCCATTTATGTTCCAATGATCTGTTGAATTCCACCATGAACACATTCAATGACTCCATCTAAGTTCCAATGATCTGTTGAATTCCACCATAAACACTTTCAATGACTCCAACTATGTTCTAATGATGTGTTGAATTCCACCATGAACACATTCAATGACTCCATCTATATTCCAATGATCTGTTGAATTCGACCATGAATACATTCAATGACCCCATCTACGTTCCAATGATCTGTTGAATTCCACCATGAACACATTCAATGACTCCATCTATGTTGCAATGATGTTGAATTCCACCATGAACACATTCAATGACTCAATCTATGTTCCAATGAGTTTTTGAATTCCACCATGAACACATTCAATATCTCCATCTATGTTCAAATGATCTGTTGAATTCCACCATGAACACTTTCAGTGACTCCATCTATGTTCCAATGTTATGTTGAATTCCACCATGAACACATTCAATGACTCCATCTATGTTCCAATGATCTGTTGTATTCCACCATGAACACATTCAATGACCCAATCTATGTTCCAATGATCTGTTGAATTCTACCATGAACACATTCAAAACTCCATCTATGTTCCAATGATCAGTTGAATTCCACCATGAACACCTTCAATGACTCCATCTATGTTCCAATGTTCTGTTGAATTCCACCATGAAAACATTGAAAACTCCATCTATGTTCCAATGATCTGTTGAATTCCACAATGAACACATTCAATGAATCCATCAATGTTCCAATGATCTGTTGATTTCCACCATGAACACATTCAATGACACCAATTATGTTCCAATGATCTGTTGAATTCCACCATGAACACATTTAATGACACCATTGATGTTCCAATGATCGGTTGAATTCCACCATGAATACATTGAATGACTCCATCTATGTTCCAATGATCTGTTGAATTCCAACATGAACACATTCAATGACTCCATCTATGTTCAAATGATCTGTTGAATTCCATCATGAACACATTCAATGACTCCGTATATGTTCCAATCATCTGTTGAATTCCACGATGAACACATTCAATGATACAGTCTATGTTCCAATAATCTGTTGAATTCCACCATTAACACATTCAATGACTCCATCTATGTTCCAATGATCTGTTGAATTCCACCATAAACACATTCAATGACTCCATCTATGTTCCAATCATCTGTTGAATTCCACCATCAACACATTCAATGATTCCATCTGTGTTCCAATGATCTGTTGAATTCCACCATGAACACATTCAATGACTCCATCTAAGTTCCAATGATCTGTTGAATTCCACCATGAACACATTCAATGACTCCATCTATGTTCCAATGATCTGTTGAATTCCACCATGAACACATTCAATGACTCCATCTATGTTCCAATGATCTGTTGAATTCCACCATGAACACATTCAAAACTCCAACTATGTTCGAATGATCAGTTGTATTCCACCATGAACACATTCAATGACCCCATCTATGTTCCAATGATCTGTTGAATTCCACCATGAACACATTCGAAACTCCAACTATGTTCGAATGATCAGTTGAATTCCACCATTAACACATTCAATGACTCCATCTATGTTCCAATGATCTGTTGAATTCCACCATGAACACATTCAATTACTCCATATATGTCCAATGATCTGTTGAATTCCACGATGAAGACATTCAATGACTCCATCTATGTTCCAATGATCTGTTGAATTCCACGATGAACACATTCAATGACTCCATCTATGTTCCAATGATCTGTTGAATTCCACCATGAACACATTCAATGACTCCATCTATGTTCCAATGATCTGTTGAATTCCACCATTAACACATTCAATGACTCCATCTATGTTCCAATGGTATGTTGAATTCCACCATGAACACATTCAATGACTCCATCTATGTTCCAATGATCTGTTGAATTCCACCATAAACACATTCAATGACTCCATCAGTGTTCCAAAGATCTGTTGAATTCCACCATGAACACATTCAATGACACCATTTATGTTCCAATGATCTGTTGAATTCCACCATGAACACATTGAAAACTCCATCTATGTTCCAATGATCTGTTGAATTCCACCATGAACACATTCAATGACTCCATCAGTGTTCCAAAGATCTGTTGAATTCCACCATGAACACATTCAATGACACCATTTATGTTCCAATGATCTGTTGAATTCCACCATGAACAAATTCAATGACTCTATCTATGTTCCAATGATCTTTTGAATTCTACCATGAACACATTCAAAGACTCCATCTATGTTCCAATGAGCTGTTGAATTCCACCATGAACACATACAAAGACTTCATCTATGTTCCAATGATCTGTTGGAACCCACCATGAACACTATCAATGACTCCATCTATGTTACTATGATCTGTTGAATTCCACAATGAACACATTTAATGACTCCATCTATGTTCCAATGATTTGTTGAATACACCATGAACACATTCAATGACTCAATCTATGTTCCAATGTTCTGTTGAATTCGACCATGAATACATTCAATGACTCTATCTATGTTCCAATTATCTGTTGAGTTCCACCATGAACACATTCAATGACTCCATCTATGTTGCAATGATCTGTTGAATTCCACCATGAACACATTCAATTACTCCATATATGTCCAATGATCTGTTGAATTCCACGCTGAAGACATTCAATGACTCCATCTATGTTCCAATGATCTGTTGAATTCCACGATGAACACATTCAATGACTCCATCTATGTTCCAATGATCTGTTGAATTCCACCATGAACACATTCAATGACTCCATCTATGTTCCAATGATCTGTTGAATTCCACCATTAACACATTCAATGACTCCATCTATGTTCCAATGCTATTTTGAATTCCACCATGAACACATTCAATGACTCCATCTATGTTCCAATGATCTGTTGAATTCCACCGTAAACACATTCAATGACTCCATCAGTGTTCCAAAGATCTGTTGAATTCCACCATGAACACATTCAATGACACCATTTATGTTCCAATGATCTGTTGAATTCCACCATGAACACATTGAAAACTCCATCTATGTTCCAATGATCTGTTGAATTCCACCATGAACACATTCAATGACTCCATCAGTGTTCCAAAGATCTGTTGAATTCCACCATGAACACATTCAATGACACCATTTATGTTCCAATGATCTGTTGAATTCCACCATGAACAAATTCAATGACTCTATCTATGTTCCAATGATCTTTTGAATTCTACCATGAACACATTCAAAGACTCCATCTATGTTCCAATGATCTGTTGAATTCCACCATAAACACATTCAATGACCCCATCTATGTTCCAATGAGCTGTTGAATTCCACCATGAACACATACAAAGACTTCATCTATGTTCCAATGATCTGCTGGAACCCACCATGAACACTATCAATGACTCCATCTATGTTACTATGATCTGTTGAATTCCACAATGAACACATTTAATGACTCCATCTATGTTCCAATGATTTGTTGAATACACCATGAACACATTCAATGATTCAATCTATGTTCCAATGATCTGTTGAATTCGACCATGAATACATTCAATGACTCTATCTATGTTCCAATTATCTGTTGAATTCCACCATGAAAACATTTAAAACTCCATCTATGTTCCAATGATCTGTTGAATTCCACAATGAACACATTCAATGAATCCATCAATGTTCCAATGATCTGTTGAATTCCACCATGAACACATTCAATGACACCAATTATGTTCCAATGATCTGTTGAATTCCACCATGAACACATTTAATGACACCATTTATGTTCCAATGATCGGTTGAATTCCACCATGAATACATTCAATGACTCCATCTATGTTCCAATGATCTGTTGAATTCCAACATGAACACATTCAATGACTCCATCTCTGTTCAAATGATCTGTTGAATTCCACCATGAACACATTCAATGACTCCGTATATGTTCCAATCATCTGTTGAATTCCACCATGAACACATTCAATGATACAGTCTATGTTCCAATAATCTGTTGAATTCCACCATTAACACATTCAATGACTCCATCTATGTTCCAATGATCTGTTGAATTCCACCATAAACACATTCAATGACTCCATCTATGTTCCAATCATCTGTTGAATTCCACCATCAACACATTCAATGATTCCATCTGTGTTCCAATGATCTGTTGAATTCCACCATGAACACATTCAATGACTCCATCTAAGTTCCAATGATCTGTTGAATTCCACCATGAACACATTCAATGACTCCATCTATGTTCCAATGATCTGTTGAATTTCACCATGAACACATTCAATGACTCCATCTATGTTCCAATGATCTGTTGAATTCCACCATGAACACATTCAAAACTCCAACTATGTTCGAATGATCAGTTGTATTCCACCATGAACACATTCAATGACCCCATCTATGTTCCAATGATCTGTTGAATTCCACCATGAACACATACGAAACTCCAACTATGTTCGAATGATCAGTTGAATTCCACCATTAACACATTCAATGACTCCATCTATGTTCCAATGATCTGTTGAATTCCACCATGAACACATTCAATTACTCCATATATGTCCAATGATCTGTTGAATTCCACGATGAAGACATTCAATGACTCCATCTATGTTCCAATGATCTGTTGAATTCCACGATGAACACATTCAATGACTCCATCTATGTTCCAATGATCTGTTGAATTCCACCATGAACATATTCAATGACTCCATCTATGTTCCAATGATCTGTTGAATTCCACCATTAACACATTCAATGACTCCATCTATGTTACAATGATATGTTGAATTCCACCATGAACACATTCAATGACTCCATCTATGTTCCAATGATCTGTTGAATTCCACCATAAACACATTCAATGACTCCATCAGTGTTCCAAAGATCTGTTGAATTCCACCATGAACACATTCAATGACACCATTTATGTTCCAATGATCTGTTGAATTCCACCATGAACACATTGAAAACTCCATCTATGTTCCAATGATCTGTTGAATTCCACCATGAACACATTCAATGACTCCATCAGTGTTCCAAAGATCTGTTGAATTCCACCATGAACACATTCAATGACACCATTTATGTTCCAATGATCTGTTGAATTCCACGATGAAGACATTCAATGACTCCATCTATGTTCCAATGATCTGTTGAATTCCACGATGAACACATTCAATGACTCCATCAATGTTCCAATGATCTGTTGAATTCCACCATGAACAAATTCAATGACTCCATCTATGTTCCAATGATCTGTTGAATTCCACCATTAACACATTCAATGACTCCATCTATGTTCCAATGATATGTTGAATTCCACCATGAACACATTCAATGACTCCATCTATGTTCCAATGATCTGTTGAATTCCACCATAAACACATTCAATGACTCCATCAGTGTTCCAAAGATCTGTTCAATTCCACCATGAACACATTCAATGACACCATTTCTGTTCCAATGATCTGTTGAATTCCACCATGAACACATTGAAAACTCCATCTATGTTCCAATGATCTGTTGAATTCCACCATGAACACATTCAATGACTCCATCAGTGTTCCAAAGATCTGTTGAATTCCACCATGAACACATTCAATGACACCATTTATGTTCCAATGATCTGTTGAATTCCACCTAGAACAAATTCAATGACTCTCTCTATGTTCCTATGATCTGTTGAATTCCACCATAAACACATTCAATGACTCCATCTATGTTCCAATAATCTGTTGAATTCCACCATAAACACATTCAATGACTCCATCTATGTTCCAATGATCTGTTGAATTCCACCATGAACCCATACAATGAATCCATCAATGTTCCAATGATCTTTTGAATTCCACCATGAACACATTCAATGATTCCATCTATGTTCCAATGATCTGTTGAATTCCAGCATGAACACATTCAATGACCCATCTATGTTCCAATGATCGATTGAATTCCACCATGAACACATTCAATGACTCCATCTATGTTCCAATGTTATGTTGTATTCCACTATGAACACATTCAAGGACACCATCCATGTTCCAATGATGTGTTGATTTGCACCATGAACACTTTCAATGACTCCATCTATGTTCCAATGATCTGTTGAATTCCAACATGAACACATTCAATGATCCCCTCTATGATCCATTGATCTGTTAAATTCCACCATGAACACATTCAATGAGTCCATCTATGTTCCAATGATCTGTTGAATTCCACCATGAACACATTCAATGAAACCATCTATGTTCCAATGATCTGTTGAATTCCACCATGAACACATTCAATGAATCTATCTATGTTCCAATGATCTGTTGAAATCCACCATGAACACATTCAATGACTCCATCTATGTTCCTATGATCTGTTGAATTCCACCATAAACACATTCAATGACTCCATCTATGTTCCTATGATCTGTTGAATACCACCATAATCAAATTCAGTGACTCCATCTATGTTCCAATAATCTGTTGAATTCCACCATGAACACATTCAACGACTCCATCTATGTTCAAATGATCTGTTGATTTCCACCATGAACAAATTCAATGACTCGATCTATGTTCCAATGATCTGTTAAATTCCACCATAAACACATTCAATGACTCCATCTATGTTGCTATGATCTGTTGAATTCCACCATAAACACATTCAATGACTCCATCTATGTTCCAATGATCTGTTGAATTCCACCATGAACCCATACAATGAATCCATCAATGTTCCAATGATCTGTTGAATTCCACCATGAACACATTCAATGATTCCATCTATGTTCCAATGATCTGTTGAATTCCACTATGAACACATTCAATGACTCCATCTATGTTCCGATGATGTTTTGAATTCATCTATGAACACATTCAATGACTCCATCTATGTTCAAATCATCGGTTGACTTCCACAATGAACACATTCAATGACTCCATCTATGCTCCAATCATCTGTTGAATTCCACCATGAACACATACAATGAATCCATCAATGTTCCAATGATCGGTTGAAATCCACCATGAACACATTCAATGACTCCATCTATGTTCCTATGATCTGTTGAATTCCACCATGAACACATTCAATGACTCTATTTATGTTCCAATGATCTGTTGAATTCCACCATGAACACATTCAAAGACTCAATCTATGTTCCAATGGTCTGTTGAATTCCACCATAAACACATTCAATGACTCCATCTATGTTCCAATGTTATGTTGAATTCCACTATGAACACAATCAAGCACTCCATCCATGTTCCAATGATCGGTTGAATTCCACAATGAACACATACAATGACTCCATATATGTTCTAATGATATGTTGAATTCCACCATGAACACATTCAATGACTCCATCTATGTTCCAATGATCTGTTGAATTCCACCATGAACACATTCAATGACTCAATCTATGTTCCAATGATCCATTGAATTCCACCATGAACACATTCAATGACTCCATCTATGTTCCAATGATATGTTGAATTCCACCATGAACACATTCAATGATTCCATCTATCTTCCAATGAACTGTTGAATTCCACCATGAAAACATACAATAAATCCATCAATGTTCCAATGATCTGTTGAATTGCACCATTTACACTTTCAATGATTCCATCTATGTTCTAATGATCTGTTGAATTCCTGCATGAACACATTCAATGACCCATCTATGTTCCAATGATCAATTGATTTCCACCATGAACACATTCAATGACTTCATCTATGTTCCAATGTTATGTTGTATTCCACTATGAACACATTCAAGGACACCATCCATGTTCCAATGATGTGTTGCTTTGCACCATGAACACATTCAATGATTCCATCTATGGTCCAATGATCTGTTGAATTCCAACATGAACACATTCAATGATTCCATCTATGTTCCAATGATCTGTTGAATTCCAACATGAACACATTCAATGACTCCATCTATGTTCCGATGATCTGTTGCATTCATCTATGAACACATTCAATGACTCCATCTATGTTCAAATCATCGGTTGACTTCCACCATGAACACATTCAATGACTCTATCTATGTTCCAATCATCTGTTGAATTCCACCATGAAAACATACAATGAATCCATCAATGTTCCAATGATCGGTTGAATTCCACAATGAACACATACAATGACTCCATCTATGTTCTAATGATATGTTGAATTCCACCAGGAACATATTCAATGACTCCACTATGTTCCAATGATCTGTTGAATTCCACCATGAACACATTCAATGACTCCATCTATGTTACAATGATCTGTTGAATTCCACCATGAACACATTCAATGACTCCATCTATGTTCCAATGATCCATTGAATTCCACCATGAACACATTCAATGACTCCATCTATGTTCCAATGATCTGATGAATTCCAAAATGAACACATTCAATGATTCCATCTATCTTCCAATGAACTGTTGAATTCCACCATGAAAACATACAATAAATCCATCAATGTTCCAATGATCTGTTGAATTGCACCATTTACACATTCAATGATTCCATCTATGTTCCAATGATCTGTTGAATTCCAGCATGAACACATTCAATGACCCATCTATGTTCCAATGATCGATTGAATTCCACCATGAACACATTCAATGACTCCATCTATGTTCCAATGTTATGTTGTATTCCACTATGAACACATTCAAGGAGACCATCCATGTTCCAATGATGTGTTGATTTGCACCATGAACACATTCAATGACTCCATCTATGTTCCAATTATCTGTTGAATTCCAACATGAACACATTCAATGATCCCCTCTATGATCCATTGATCTGTTAAATTCCATCATGAACACATTCAATGAGTCCATCTATGTTCCAATGATCTGTTGAATTCCACCATGAACCCATACAATGACTCCATCTATGTTCCAATGGTCTGTTGAATTCCACCATAAACACATTCAATGACTCCATCTATGTTCCATTGTTATGTTGAATTCCACTATGAACACATTCAAGGACTCCATCAATGTTCCAATGATCTGTTGAATTCCACCATGAACACATTCAATGACTCCATCTATGTTCCAATGATCTGTTGAATTCCACCATGAACACATTCAATGATTCCATCTATGTTCCAATGATCTGTTGAATTCCACCATGAAAACATACAATGACTCCATCAATGTTCCAATGATCTGTTGAATTGCACCATTTACACATTCAATGATTCCATCTATGTTCCAATGATCTGTTGAATTCCAGCATGAACACATTCAATGACCCATCTATGTTCCAATGATCGGTTGAATTGCACAATGAACACATTCAATGACTCGATCTATGTTCCAATGATCTGTTGAATTCCAACATGAACACATTCAATGATCCCGTCTGTGATCCATTGATCTCTTAAATTCCACCATGAACACATTCAATGAGTCCATCTATGTTCCAATGATCTGTTGAATTCCACCATGAACACATTCAATGAATCCATCTATGTTCCAATGATCTGTTGAATTCCAGCATGAACACATTCATTAACCTTATCAATGTTCCAATGATCTGTTGAAATCCACCATGAACACATTCAATGATTCCATCTATGTGCCAATGATCTGTTGAATTCCACCATGAAAACATACAATGACTCCATCAATGTTCCAATGATCTGTTGAAATCCACCATGAACACATTCAATGACTCCATCTATGTTCCTATGATCTGTTGAATACCACCATAATCAAATTCAGTGACTCCATCTATGTTCCAATAATCTGTTGATTTCCACGATGAACACATTCAACGACTCCATCTATGTTCAAATGATCTGTTGATTTCCACCATGAACACATTCAATGACTCCATCTATGTTCCAATGATCTGTTAAATTCCACCATAAACACATTCAATGACTCCATCTATGTTGCTATGATCTGTTGAATTCCACCATAAACACATTCAATGACTCCATCTATGTTCCAATGATCTGTTGAATTCCACCATGAACCCATACAATGAATCCATCAATGTTCCAATGATCTGTTGAATACCACCATGAACACATTCAATGATTCCATCTATGTTCCAATGATCTGTTGAATTCCACCATGAACACATTCAATGACTCCATCTATGTTCCGATGATGTTTTGAATTCATCTATGAACACATTCAATGACTCCATCTATGTTCAAATCATCGGTTGACTTCCACCATGAACACATTCAATGACTCCATCTATGTTCCAATCATCTGTTGAATTCCAACATGAACACATACAATGAATCCATCAATGTTCCAATGATCGGTTGAAATCCACCATGAACACATTCAATGACTCCATCTATATTCCTATGATCTGTTGAATTCCACCATGAACACATTCAATGACTCTATTTATGTTCCAATGATCTGTTGAATTCCACCATGAACACATTCAAAGACTCCATCTATGTTCCAATGGTCTGTTGAATTCCACCATAAACACATTCAATGACTCCATCTATGTTCCAATGTTATGTTGAATTCCACTATGAACACAATCAAGCACTCCATCCATGTTCCAATGATCGGTTGAATTCCACAATGAACACATACAATGACTCCATCTATGTTCTAATGATATGTTGAATTCCACCACGAACATAATCAATGACTCCACTATGTTCCAATGATCTGTTGAATTCCAACATGAACACATTCAATGACTCCATCTATGTTCCAATGATCTGTTGAATTCCACCATGAACACATTCAATGACTCAATCTATGTTCCAATGATCCATTGAATTCCACCATGAACACATTCAATGACTCCATCTATGTTCCAATGATACGTTGAATTCCACCATGAACACATTCAATGATTCCATCTATCTTCCAATGAACTGTTGAATTCCACCATGAAAACATACAATAAATCCATCAATGTTCCTATGATCTGTGGAATTGCACCATTTACACATTCAATGATTCCATCTATGTTCCAATGATCTGTTGAATTCCTGCATGAACACATTCAATGACCCATCTATGTTCCAATGATCAATTGATTTCCACCATGAACACATTCAATGACTTCATCTATGTTCCAATGTTATGTTGTATTCCACTATGAACACATACAAGGACACCATCCATGTTCCAATGATGTGTTGCTTTGCACCATGAACACATTCAATGATTCCATCTATGGTCCAATGATCTGTTGAATTCCAACATGAACACATTCAATGATTCCATCTATGTTCCAATGATCTGTTGAATTCAAACATGAACACATTCAATGACTCCATCTATGTTCCGATGATCTGTTGAATTCATCTATGAACACATTCAATGACTCCATCTATGTTCAAATCATCGGTTGACTTCCACCATGAACACATTCAATGACTCTATCTATGTTCCAATCATCTGTTGAATTCCACCATGAAAACATACAATGAATCCATCAATGTTCCAATGATCGGTTGAATTCCACAATGAACACATACAATGACTCCATCTATGTTCTAATGATATGTTGAATTCCACCAGGAACATATTCAATGACTCCACTATGTTCCAATGATCTGTTGAATTCCACCATGAACACATTCAATGACTCCATCTATGTTACAATGATCTGTTGAATTCCACCATGAACACATTCAATGACTCCATCTATGTTGCAATGATCCATTGAATTCCACCATGAACACATTCAATGACTCCATCTATGTTCCAATGATCTGATGAAATCCAAAATGAACACATTCAATGATTCCATCTATCTTCCAATGAACTGTTGAATTCCACCATGAAAACATACAATAAATCCATCAATGTTCCAATGATCTGTTGAATTGCACCATTTACACATTCAATGATTCCATCTATGTTCCAATGATCTGTTGAATTCCAGCATGAACACATTCAATGACCCATCTATGTTCCAATGATCGATTGAATTCCACCATGAACACATTCAATGACTCCATCTATGTTCCAATGTTATGTTGTATTCCACTATGAACACATTCAAGGAGACCATCCATGTTCCAATGATGTGTTGATTTGCACCATGAACACATTCAATGACTCCATCTATGTTCCAATGATCTGTTGAATTCCAACATGAACACTTTCAATGATCCCCTCTATGATCCATTGATCTGTTAAATTCCACCATGAACACATTCAATGAGTCCATCTATGTTCCAATGATCTGTTGAATTCCACCATGAACACATTCAATGACTCCATCTATGTTCCTATGATCTGTTGAATTCCACCATAAACACATTCAATGACTCCATCAATGTTCCAATAATCTGTTGAATTCCACCATAAACACATTCAATGACTCCATCTATGTTCCAATGATCTGTTGAATTCCACCATGAACCCATACAATGAATCCATCAATGTTCCAATGATCTTTTGAATTCCACCATGAACACATTCAATGACTCCATCTATGTTCCAATGATCTGTTGAATTCCAACATGAACACATTCAATGATCCCCTCTATGATCCATTGATCTGTTAAATTCCACCATGAACACATTCAATGAGTCCATCTATGTTCCAATGATCTGTTGAATTCCACCATGAACACATTCAATGAAACCATCTATGTTCCAATGGTCTGTTGAATTCCACCATGAACACATTCAATGATCCCCTCTATGATCCATTGATCTGTTAAATTCCACCATGAACACATTCAATGAGTCCATCTATGTTCCAATGATCTGTTGAATTCCACCATGAACACATTCAATGAGTCCATCTATGTTCCAATGATCTGTTGAATTCCACCATGAACACATTCAATGATTCCATCTATCTTCCAATGGACTGTTGAATTCCACCATGAAAACATACAATAAAACCATCAATGTTCCAATGATCTGTTGAATTTCACCATTTACACATTCAATGATTCCATCTATGTTCCAATGATCTGTTGAATTCCTGCATGAACACATTCAAAGACCCATCAATGTTCCAATGATCAATTGATTTCCACCATGAACACATTCAATGACTCCATCTATGTTCCAATGTTATGTTGTATTCCACTATGAACACATTCAAGGACACCATCCATGTTCCAATGATGTGTTGCTTTGCACCATGAACACATTCAATGACTCCATCTATGGTCCAATGATCTGTTGAATTCCAACATGAACACATTCAATGATTCCATCTATGTTCCAATGATCTGTTGAATTCCACCATGAACACATTCAATGACTCCATCTATGTTCCGATGATATGTTGAATTTATCTATGAACACATTCAATGACTCCATCTATGTTCAAATCATCGGTTGACTTCCACCATGAACACATTCAATGACTCCATCTATGTTCCAATCATCTGTTGAATTCCACCATGAAAACATACAATGAATCCATCAATGTTCCAATGATCGGTTGAATTCCACAATGAACACATACAATGACTCCATCTATGTTCTAATGATATGTTGAATTCCACCAGGAACATATTCAATGACTCCACTATGTTCCAATGATCTGTTGAATTCCACCATGAACACATTCAATGACTCCATCTATGTTACAATGATCTGTTGAATTCCACCATGAACACATTCAATGACTCCATCTATGTTCCAATGATCCATTGAATTCCACCATGAACACATTCAATGACTCCATCTATGTTCCAATGATCTGATGAATTCCACCATGAACACATTCAATGATTCCATCTATCTTCCAATGAACTGTTGAATTCCACCATGAAAACATACAATAAATCCATCAATGTTCCAATGATCTGTTGAATTGCACCATTTACACATTCAATGATTCCATCTATGTTCCAATGATCTGTTGAATTCCAGCATGAACACATTCAATGACCCATCTATGATCCAATGATCGATTGAATTCCACCATGAACACATTCAATGACTCCATCTATGTTCCAATGTTACGTTGTATTCCACTATGAACACATTCAAGGAGACCATCCATGTTCCAATGATGTGTTGATTTGCACCATGAACACATTCAATGACTCCATCTATGTTCCAATGATATGTTGAATTCCAACATGAACACATTAAATGATCCCCTCTATGATCCATTGATCTGTTAAATTCCACCATGAACACATTCAATGAGTCCATCTATGTTCCAATGATCTGTTGAATTCCACCATGAACACATTCAATGACTCCATCTATGTTCAAATGATCGGTTGAATTCCACCATAAACACATTCAATGACTCCATCTATGTTCCAATAATCTGTTGAATTCCACCATAAACACATTCAATGACTCCATCTATGTTCCATTGATCTGTTGAATTCCACCATGAACCCATACAATGAATCCATCAATGTTCCAATGATCTGTTGAATTCCAACATGAACACATTGAACGATCCCGTCTGTGATCCATTGATCTCTTAAATTCCACCGTGAACACATTCAATTAGTCCATCTATGTTCCAATGATCTGTTGAATTCCACCACGAACACATTCAATGAATCCATCTATGTTCCAATGATCTGTTGAATTCCAGCATGAACACATTCAATGACCTTATCTATGTTCCAATGATCTGTTGAATTCCACCATGAACACATTGAAAGACTCCATCTATGTTCCAATGATCTGATGAAATCCACCATGAACACATTCAATGACTCCATCTATGTTCCTATGATCTGTTGAATACCACCATAAACAAATTCAGTGACTCCATCTATGTTCCAATAATCTGTTGAATTCCACCATGAACACATTCAACGACTCCATCTATTTTCAAATGATCTGTTCATTTCCACCATGAACACATTCAATGACTCCATCTATGTTCCAATGATCTGTTGAAATCCACCATGAACACAGTCTATGACTCCATCTATGTTCCTATGATCTGTTGAATTCCACCATAAACACATTCAATGACTCCATCTATGTCCCAATAATCTGTTGAATTCCACCATGAACACATTCAATGACTCCATCTATGTTCAAATGATCTATTGAATTCCACCATGAACACGTTCAATGATTCCATCTATCTTCCAATGAACTGTTGAATTCCACCATGAAAACATACAATAAATCCATCAATGTTCCAATGATCTGTTGAATTGCACCATTTACACATACAATGATTCCATCTATGTGCCAATGATCTGTTGAATTCCAGCATGAACACATTCAATGACCCATCTATGTTCCAATGATCGATTGAATTCCACCATGAACACATTCAATGACTCCATCTATGTTCCAATGTTATGTTGTATTCCACTATGAACACATTCAAGGACACCATCCATGTTCCAATGATGTGTTGAATTCCACCATGAACACATTCAATGTTTCCATCTATGTTCCAATGATCTGTTGAATTCCACCATGAAAACATACAATAAATCCATCAATGTTCCAATGATCTGTTGAATTGCACCATTTACACATTCAATGATTCCATCTATGTTCCAATGATCTGTTGAATTCCAGCATGAACACATTCAATGACCCATCTATGTTCCAATGATCGGTTGAATTCCACCATGAACACATTCAATGACTCCATCTATGTTCCAATGTTATGTTGAATTCCACTATGAACACATTCAAGGACACCATCCTTGTTCCAATGATGTGTTGAATTCCACCATGAACACATTCAATGACTCCATCTATGTTCCGATGATCTGTTGAATTCATCTATGAACACATTCAATGACTCCATCTATGTTCAAATCATCGGTTGACTTCCACCATGAACACATTCAATGACTCCATCTATGTTCCAATCATCTGTTGAATTCCACCCTGAAAACATACAATGAATCCATTAATGTTCCAATGATCGGTTGAATTCCACAATGAACACATACAATGACTCCATCTATGTTCTAATGATATGTTGAATTCCACCAGGAACATATTCAATGACTCCACTATGTTCCAATGATCTGTTGAATTCCACCATGAACACATTCAATGACTCCATCTATGTTACAATCATCTGTTGAATTCCACCATCAACACATTCAATGACTCTATCTATGTTCCAATGATCCATTGAATTCCACCATGAACACATTCAATGACTCCATCTATGTTCCAATGATCTGATGAATTCCACCATGAACACATTCAATGATTCCATCTATCTTCCAATGAACTGTTGAACTCCACCATGAAAACATACAATAAATCCATCTATGTTCCAATGATCTGTTGAATTGCACCATTTACACATTCAGTGACTCCATCTATGTTCCAATGATCTGATGAATTCCACCATGAACACATTCAATGATTCCATCTATCTTCCAATGAACTGTTGAATTCCACCATGAAAACATACAATAAATCCATCAATGTTCCAATGATCTGTTGAATTGCACCATTTACACATTCAATGATTCCATCTATGTTCCAATGATCTGTTGAATTCCAGCATGAACACATTCAATGACCCATCTATGTTCCAATGATCGATTGAATTCCACCATGAACACATTCAATGACTCCATCTATGTTCCAATGTTATGTTGTATTCCACTATGAACACATTCAAGGAGACCATCCATGTTCCAATGATGTGTTGATTTGCACCATGAACACATTCAATGACTCCATCTATGTTCCAATGATCTGTTGAATTCCTACATGAACACATTCAATGATCCCCTCTATGATCCATTGATCTGTTAAATTCCACCATGAACACATTCAATTAGTCCATCTATGTTCCAATGATCTGTTGAATTCCACCATGAACACATTCAATGACTCCATCTATGTTCCTATGATCTGTTGAATTCCACCATAAACACATTCAATGACTCCATCTATGTTCCTATAATCTGTTGAATTCCACCATAAACACATTCAATGACTCCATCTATGTTCCAATGATCTGTTGAATTCCACCATGAACCCATACAATGAATCCATCAATGTTCCAATGATCTTTTGAATTCCACCATGAACACATTCAATGATTCCATCTATGTTCCAATGATCTGTTGAATTCCAGCATGAACACATTCAATGACCCATCTATGTTCCAATGATCGATTGAATTCCACCATGAACACATTCAATGACTCCATCTATGTTCCAATGTTATGTTGTATTCCACTATGAACACATTCAAGGACACTATCCATGTTCCAATAATGTGTTGATTTGCACCATGAACACATTCAATGACTCCATCTATGTTCCAATGATCTGTTGAATTCCAACATGAACACATTCAATGATCCCCTCTATGATCCATTTATCTGTTAAATTCCACCATGAACACATTCAATGAGTCCATCTATATTCCAATGATCTGTTGAATTCCACCATGAACACATTCAATGAAACCATCTATGTTCCAATGACCTGTTGAATTCCACCATGAACCCATACAATGACTCCATCTATGTTCCAATGGTCTGTTGAATTCCACCATAAACACATTCAATGACTCCATCTATGTTCCATTGTTATGTTGTATTCCACTATGAACACATTCAAGGACTCCATCCATGTTCCAATGATCTGTTGAATTCCACCTTGAACACATTCAATGACTCCATCTATGTTCCAATGATCTGTTGAATTCCACCATGAACACATTCAATGACTCCATCAATGTTCCAATGATCTGTTGAATTGCACCATTTACACATTCAATGATTTCATCTATGTTCCAATGATCTGTTGAATTCCAGCATGAACACATTCAATGACCCATCTATGTTCCAATGATCGGTTGAATTGCACCATGAACACATTCAATGACTCCATCTATGTTCCAATGATCTGTTGAATTCCAACATGAACACATTCAATGATCCCGTCTGTGATCCATTGATCTCTTAAATTCCACCATGAACACATTCAATGAGTCCATCTATGTTCCAATGATCTGTTGAATTCCACCATGAACACATTCAATGAATCCATCTATGTTCCAATGATCTGTTGAATTCCAGCATGAACACATTCAATGACCTTATCAATGTTCCAATGATCTGTTGAATTCCACCATGAACACATTCAATGATTCCATCTGTGTTCCAATGATCTGTTGAATTCCACCATGAAAACATACAATGACTCCATCAATGTTCCAATGATCTGTTGAAATCCACCATGAACACATTCAATGACTCCATCTATGTTCCTATGATCTGTTGAATACCACCATAAACAAATTCAGTGACTCCATCTATGTTCCAATAATCTGTTGAATTCCACCATGAACACATTCAACGACTCCATCTATGTTCAAATGATCTGTTGATTTCCACCATGAACACATTCAATGACTCCATCTATGTTCCAATGATCTGTTAAATTCCAACATAAACACATTCAATGACTCCATCTATGTTGCTATGATCTGTTGAATTCCACCATAAACACATTCAATGACTCCATCTATGTTCCAATGATGTGTTGAATTCCACCATGAACCCATACAATGAATCCATCAATGTTCCAATGATCTGTTGAATTCCACCATGAACACCTTCAATGATTCCATCTATGTTCCAATGATCTGTTGAATTCCACCATGAACACATTCAATGACTCCATCTATGTTCCGATGATGTTTTGAATTCATCTATGAACACATTCAATGACTCCATCTATGTTCAAATCATCGGTTGACTTCCACCATGAACACATTCAATGACTCCATCTATGTTCCTATCATCTGTTGAATTCCACCATGAACACATACAATGAATCCATCAATGTTCCAATGATCGGTTGAAATCCACCATGAACACATTCAATGACTCCATCTATGTTCCTATGATCTGTTGAATTCCACCATGAACACATTCAATGACTCTATTTATGTTCCAATGATCTGTTGAATTCCACCATGAACACATTCAAAGACTCCATCTATGTTCCAATTGTCTGTTGAATTCCACTATAAACACATTCAATGACTCCATCTATGTTCCAATGTTATTTTGAATTCCACTATGAACACAATCAAGCACTCCATCCATGTTCCAATGATCTGTTGAATTCCACCATGAACACATTCAATGACACCATCTATGTTCCAATGATCTGTTGTATTCCACCATGAACACATTCAATGGTCCCGTCTATGTTCCAATGATCCGTTGAATTCCACCATGAACACATTCAATGACTCCATCTATGTTCCAATGATCTGTTGAATTCCACTATGAACACATTCAATGTTTCCATCTATGTTCCAATGATCTGTTGAATTCAACCAGGAAAACATACAATAAATCCATCAATGTTCCAATGATCTGTTGAATTGCACCATTTACACATTCAATGATTCCATCTATGTTCCAATGATCTGTTGAATTCCAGCATGAACACATTCAATGACCCATCTATGTTCCAATGATCGGTTGAATTCCACCATGAACACATTCAATGACTCCATCTATGTTCCAATGTTATTTTGAATTCCACTATGAACACAATCAAGCACTCCATCCATGTTCCAATGATCTGTTGAATTCCACCATGAACACATTCAATGACACCATCTATGTTCCAATGATCTGTTGTATTCCACCATGAACACATTCAATGATCCCGTCTATGTTCCAATGATCCGTTGAATTCCACCATGAACACATTCAATGACTCCATCTATGTTCCAATGATCTGTTGAATTTCACCATGAACACATTCAATGTTTCCATCTATGTTCCAATAATCTGTTGAATTCCACCATGAAAACATACAATAAATCCATCAATGTTCCAATGATCTGTTGAATTGCACCATTTACACATTCAATGATTCCATCTATGTTCCAATGATCTGTTGAATTCCAGCATGAACGCATTCAATGACCCATCTATGTTCCAATGATCGGTTGAATTCCACCATGAACACATTCAATGACTCCATCTATGTTCCAATGTTATGTTGAATTCCACTATGAACACATTCAAGGACACCATCCTTGTTCCAATGATGTGTTGAATTCCACCATGAACACATTCAATGACTACATCTATGTTCCGATGATCTGTTGAATTCATCTATGAACACATTCAATGACTCCATCTATGTTCAAATCATCGGTTGACTTCCACCATGAACACATTCAATGACTCCATCTATGTTCCAATCATCTGTTGAATTCCACCCTGAAAACATACAATGAATCCATCAATGTTCCAATGATCGGTTGAATTCCACAATGAACACATACAATGACTCCATCTATGTTCTAATGATATGTTGAATTCCACCAGGAACATATTCAATGACTCCACTATGTTCCAATGATCTGTTGAATTCCACCATGAACACATTCAATGACTCCATCTATGTTACAATGATCTGTTGAATTCCACCATGAACACATTCAATGACTCCATCTATGTTCCAATGATCCATTGAATTCCACCATGAACACATTCAATGACTCCATCTATGTTCCAATGATCTGATGAATTCCACCATGAACACATTCAATGATTCCATCTATCTTCCAATGAACTGTTGAATTCCACCATGAAAACATACAATAAATCCATCAATGTTCCAATGATCTGTTGAATTGCACCATTTACACATTCAATGATTCAATCTATGTTCCAATGATCTGTTGAATTCCAGCATGAACACATTCAATGACCCATGTATGTTCCAATGATCGATTGAATTCCACCATGAACACATTCAATGACTCCATCTATGTTCCAATGTTATGTTGTATTCCACTATGAACACATTCAAGGAGACCATTCATGTTCCAATGATGTGTTGATTTGCTCCATGAACACATTCAATGACTCCATCTATGTTCCAATGATCTGTTGAATTCCAACATGAACACATTCAATGATCCCCTCTATGATCCATTGATCTGTTAAATTCCACCATGAACACATTCAATGAGTCCATCTATGTTCCAATGATCTGTTGAATTCCACCATGAACACATTCAATGACTCCATCTATGTTCCTATGATCTGTTGAATTCCACCATAAACACATTCAATGACTCCATCTATGTTCCAATAATCTGTTGAATTCCACCATAAACACATTCAATTACTCCATCTATGTTCCAATGATCTGTTAAATTCCACCATGAACACATTCAATGACTCCATCTATGTTCCAATGATCTGTTGAATTCCACTATTAACACATTCAAGGACACCATCCATGTTCCAATGATGTGCTGATTTGCACCTTGAACACATTCAATGACTCCATCTATGTTCCAATGATCTGTTGAATTCCAGCATGAACACATTCAATGACCCATCTATGTTCCAAAGATCGATTGAATTCCACCATGAACACATTCAATGACTCCATCTATGTTCCAATGTTATGTTGTATTCCACTATTAACACATTCAAGGACACCATCCATGTTCCAATGATGTGTTGATTTGCACCATGAACACATTCAATGATTCCATCCATGTTCCAATGATCTGTTGAATTCCACCATGAACACATTCAATGAGTCCATCTATGTTCCAATTATCTGTTGAATTCCACCATGAACACATTCAATGAATCTATCTATGTTCCAATGATCTGTTGAATTCCACCATGAAGACATTGAAACACTCCATCTATGTTCCAATGATCGGTTGAATTCCACCATGAACACGTTCAATGACTCCATCTATGTTCCTATGATCTGTTGAATTCCAGCATAAACACATTCAATGACTCCATCTATGTTCCAATAATCTGTTGAATTCCACCATGTACACATTCAACGACCCCATCTATGTTCAAATTATCTGTTGAATTCCACCATGAACCCATACAATGACACCATCTATGTTCCAATGGTCTGTTGAATTCCACCATAAACACATTCAATGACTCCATCTATGTTCCAATGTTATGTTGAATTCCACTATGAACACATTCAAGGACTCCATCCATGTTCCAATGATCTGTTGAATTCCACCATGAACACATTCAATGACTCCATCTATGTTCCAATGATCTGTTGAATTCCACCATGAACACATTCAATGATTCCATCTATGTTCCAATGATCTGTTGAATTCCACCATGAAAACATACAATGACTCCATCAATGTTCCAATCATCTGTTGAATTGCACCATTTACACATTCAATGATTCCATCTATGTTCCAATGATCTGTTGAATTCCAGCATGAACACATTCAATGACCCATCTATGTTCCAATGATCGGTTGAATTGCACCATGAACACATTCAATGACTCCATCTATGTTCCAATGATCTGTTGAATTCCAACATGAACACATTCAATGATCCCGTCTGTGATCCATTGATCTCTTAAATTCCACAATGAGCACATTCAATGAGTCCATCTATGTTCCAATGATCTGTTGAATTCCACCATGAACACATTCAATGAATCCATCTATGTTCCAATGATCTGTTGAATTCCAGCATGAACACATTCAATGACCTTATCTATGTTCCAATGATCTGTTGAATTCCACCATGAACACATTGAAAGACTCCATCTATGTCCCAATGATCTATTGAAATCCACCATGAACACATTCAATGACTCCATCTATGTTCCTATGATCTGTTGAATACCACCATAAACAAATTCAGTGACTCCATCTATGTTCCAATAATCTGTTGAATTCCACCATGAACACATTCAACGACTCCATCTATGTTCAAATGATCTGTTGATTTCCACCATGAACACATTCAATGACTCCATCTATGTTCCAATGATCTGTTAAATTCCACCATAAACACATTCAATGACTCCATCTATGTCACTATGATCTGTTGAATTCCAACATAAACACATTCAATGACTCCATCTATGTTCCAATGATCTGTTGAATTCCACCATGAACCCATACAATGAATCCATCAATGTTCCAATGATCTGTTGAATTCCACCATGAACACATTGAATGATTCCATCTATGTTCCAATGATCTGTTGAATTCCACCATGAACACATTCAATGACTCCATCTATGTTCCGATGATGTGTTGAATTCATCTATGAACACATTCAATGACTCCATCTATGTTCAAATCATCGGTTGACTTCCACCATGAACACATTCAATGACTCCATCTATGTTCCTATCATCTGTTGAATTCGACCATGAACACATACAATGAATCCATCAATGTTCCAATGTTCGGTTGAAATCCACCATGAACACATTCAATGACTCCATCTATGTTCCAATGATCTGTTAAATTCCACCATAAACACATTCAATGACTCCATCTATGTTGCTATGATCTGTTGAATTCCACCATAAACACATTCAATGACTCCATCTATGTTCCAATGATCTGTTGAATTCCACCATGAACCCATACAATGAATCAATCAATGTTCCAATGATCTGTTGAATTCCACCATGAACACATTCAATGATTCCATCTATGTTCCAATGATCTGTTGAATTCCACCATGAACACATTCAATGACTCCATCTATGTTCCGATGATGTGTTGAATTCATCTATGAACACATTCAATGACTCCATCTATGTTCAAATCATCGGTTGATTCCACCATGAACACATTCAATGACTCCATCTATGTTCCGATCATCTGTTGAATTCCACCATGAACACATACAATGAATCCATCAATGTTCCAATCATCGGTTGAAATCCACCATGAACACATTCAATGACTCCATCTATGTTCCTATGATCTGTTGAATTCCACGATGAACACATTCAATGACTCTATTTATGTTCCAATGATCTGTTGAATTCCACCATGGACACATTCAAAGACTCCATCTATGTTCCAATGGTCTGTTGAATTCCACCATAAACACATTCAATGACTCCATCTATGTTCCAATGTTATGTTGAATTCCACTATGAACACAATCAAGAACTCCATCCATGTTCCAATGATCTGTTGAATTCCACCATCAACACATTCAATGATCCCGTCTATGTTCCAATGATCCGTTGAATTCCACCATGAACACATTCAATGACTCCATCTATGTTCCAATGATCTGTTGAATTCCACCATGAACACATTCAATGTTTCCATCTATGTTCCAATTATCTGTTGAATTCCACCATGAAAACATACAATAAATCCATCAATGTTCCAATGATCTGTTGAATTGCACCATTTACACATTCAATGATTCCATCTATGTTCTAATGATCTGTTGAATTCCAGCATGAACACATTCAATGACCCATCTATGTTCCAATGATCGGTTGAGTTCCACCATGACCACATTCAATGACTCCATCTGTGTTCCAATGTTATGTTGAATCCCACTATGAACACATTCAAGGACACCATCCTTGTTCCAATGATGTGTTGAATTGCACCATGAACACATTCAATGACTCCATCTATGTTCCAATGATCTGTTGAATTCCAACATGAACACATTCAATGATCCCGTCTGTTATCCATTGATCTGTTAAATTCCACCATAACACATTCAATGAGTCCATCTATGTTCCAATGATCTGTTGAATTCCACCATGAACACATTCAATGAATCCATCTATGTTCCAATGATCTTTTGAATTCCAGCATGAACACATTCAATGACCTTATCAATGTTCCAATGATCTGTTGAATTCCACCATGAACACATTCAATGATTCCATCTGTGTTCCAATGATCTGTTGAATTCCACCATGAAAACATACAATGACTCCATCAATGTTCCAATAATCTGTTGAAATCCACCATGAACACATTCAATGACTCCATCTATGTTCCTATGATCTGTTGAATACCACCATAAACAAATTCATTGACTCCATCTATGTTCCAATAATCTGTTGAATTCCACCATGAACACATTCAACGACTCCATCTATGTTCAAATGATCTGTTGATTTCCACCATGAACACATTCAATGACTCCATCTATGTTCCAATGATCTGTTAAATACCACCATAAACACATTCAATGACTCCATCTATGTTGCTATGATCTGTTGAATTCCACCATAAACACATTCAATGACTCCATCTATGTTCCAATGATCTGTTGAATTCCAACATGAACCCATACAATGAATCAATCAATGTTCCAATGATCTGTTGAATTCCACCATGAACACATTCAATGATTCCATCTATGTTCCAATGATCTGTTGAATTCCACCATGAACACATTCAATGACTCCATCTATGTTCCGATGATGTGTTGAATTCATCTATGAACACATTCAATGACTCCATCTATGTTCAAATCATCGGTTGATTCCACCATGAACACATTCAATGACTCCATCTATGTTCCGATCATCTGTTGAATTCCACCATGAACACATACAATGAATCCATCAATGTTCCAATGATCGGTTGAAATCCACCATGAACACATTCAATGACTCCATCTATGTTCCTATGATCTGTTGAATTCCACCATGAACACATTCAATGACTCTATTTATGTTCCAATGATCTGTTGAATTCCACCATGGACACATTCAATGACTCCATCTATGTTCCAATGATCTGTTGAATTTCACCATGAACACATTCAATGTTTCCATCTATGTTCCAATAATCTGTTGAATTCCACCATGAAAACATACAATAAATCCATCAATGTTCCAATGATCTGTTGAATTGCACCATTTACACATTCAATGATTCCATCTATGTTCCAATGATCTGTTGAATTCCAGCATGAACACATTCAATGACCCATCTATGTTCCAATGATCGGTTGAATTCCACCATGAACACATTCAATGACTCCATCTATGTTCCAATGTTATGTTGAATTCCACTATGAACACATTCAAGGACACCATCCTTGTTCCAATGATGTGTTGAATTCCACCATGAACACATTCAATGACTACATCTATGTTCCGATGATCTGTTGAATTCATCTATGAACACATTCAATGACTCCATCTATGTTCAAATCATCGGTTGACTTCCACCATGAACACATTCAATGACTCCATCTATGTTCCAATCATCTGTTGAATTCCACCCTGAAAACATACAATGAATCCATCAATGTTCCAATGATCGGTTGAATTCCACAATGAACACATACAATGACTCCATCTATGTTCTAATGATATGTTGAATTCCACCAGGAACATATTCAATGACTCCACTATGTTCCAATGATCTGTTGAATTCCACCATGAACACATTCAATGACTCCATCTATGTTACAATGATCTGTTGAATTCCACCATGAACACATTCAATGACTCCATCTATGTTCCAATGATCCATTGAATTCCACCATGAACACATTCAATGACTCCATCTATGTTCCAATGATCTGTTGAATTCCACCATGAACACATTCAATGATTCCATCTATGTTCCAATGATCTGTTGAATTCCACCATGAACACATTCAATGACTCCATCTATGTTCCGATGATGTGTTGAATTCATCTATGAACACATTCAATGACTCCATCTATGTTCAAATCATCGGTTGATTCCACCATGAACACATTCAATGACTCCATCTATGTTCCGATCATCTGTTGAATTCCACCATGAACACATACAATGAATCCATCAATGTTCCAATCATCGGTTGAAATCCACCATGAACACATTCAATGACTCCATCTATGTTCCTATGATCTGTTGAATTCCACCATGAACACATTCAATGACTCTATTTATGTTCCAATGATCTGTTGAATTCCACCATGGACACATTCAAAGACTCCATCTATGTTCCAATGGTCTGTTGAATTCCACCATAAACACATTCAATGACTCCATCTATGTTCCAATGTTATGTTGAATTCCACTATGAACACAATCAAGAACTCCATCCATGTTCCAATGATCTGTTGAATTCCACCATGAACACATTCAATGACACCATCTATGTTCCAATGATCTGTTGTATTCAACCATCAACACATTCAATGATCCCGTCTATGTTCCAATGATCCGTTGAATTCCACCATGAACACATTCAATGACTCCATCTATGTTCCAATGATCTGTTGAATTCCACCATGAACACATTCAATGTTTCCATCTATGTTCCAATTATCTGTTGAATTCCACCATGAAAACATACAATAAATCCATCAATGTTCCAATGATCTGTTGAATTGCACCATTTACACATTCAATGATTCCATCTATGTTCTAATGATCTGTTGAATTCCAGCATGAACACATTCAATGACCCATCTATGTTCCAATGATCGGTTGAGTTCCACCATGACCACATTCAATGACTCCATCTGTGTTCCAATGTTATGTTGAATCCCACTATGAACACATTCAAGGACACCATCCTTGTTCCAATGATGTGTTGAATTGCACCATGAACACATTCAATGACTCCATCTATGTTCCAATGATCTGTTGAATTCCAACATGAACACATTCAATGATCCCGTCTGTTATCCATTGATCTGTTAAATTCCACCATAACACATTCAATGAGTCCATCTATGTTCCAATGATCTGTTGAATTCCACCATGAACACATTCAATGAATCCATCTATGTTCCAATGATCTTTTGAATTCCAGCATGAACACATTCAATGACCTTATCAATGTTCCAATGATCTGTTGAATTCCACCATGAACACATTCAATGATTCCATCTGTGTTCCAATGATCTGTTGAATTCCACCATGAAAACATACAATGACTCCATCAATGTTCCAATAATCTGTTGAAATCCACCATGAACACATTCAATGACTCCATCTATGTTCCTATGATCTGTTGAATACCACCATAAACAAATTCATTGACTCCATCTATGTTCCAATAATCTGTTGAATTCCACCATGAACACATTCAACGACTCCATCTATGTTCAAATGATCTGTTGATTTCCACCATGAACACATTCAATGACTCCATCTATGTTCCAATGATCTGTTAAATACCACCATAAACACATTCAATGACTCCATCTATGTTGCTATGATCTGTTGAATTCCACCATAAACACATTCAATGACTCCATCTATGTTCCAATGATCTGTTGAATTCCAACATGAACCCATACAATGAATCAATCAATGTTCCAATGATCTGTTGAATTCCACCATGAACACATTCAATGATTCCATCTATGTTCCAATGATCTGTTGAATTCCACCATGAACACATTCAATGACTCCATCTATGTTCCGATGATGTGTTGAATTCATCTATGAACACATTCAATGACTCCATCTATGTTCAAATCATCGGTTGATTCCACCATGAACACATTCAATGACTCCATCTATGTTCCGATCATCTGTTGAATTCCACCATGAACACATACAATGAATCCATCAATGTTCCAATGATCGGTTGAAATCCACCATGAACACATTCAATGACTCCATCTATGTTCCTATGATCTGTTGAATTCCACCATGAACACATTCAATGACTCTATTTATGTTCCAATGATCTGTTGAATTCCACCATGGACACATTCAATGACTCCATCTATGTTCCAATGATCTGTTGAATTTCACCATGAACACATTCAATGTTTCCATCTATGTTCCAATAATCTGTTGAATTCCACCATGAAAACATACAATAAATCCATCAATGTTCCAATGATCTGTTGAATTGCACCATTTACACATTCAATGATTCCATCTATGTTCCAATGATCTGTTGAATTCCAGCATGAACACATTCAATGACCCATCTATGTTCCAATGATCGGTTGAATTCCACCATGAACACATTCAATGACTCCATCTATGTTCCAATGTTATGTTGAATTCCACTATGAACACATTCAAGGACACCATCCTTGTTCCAATGATGTGTTGAATTCCACCATGAACACATTCAATGACTACATCTATGTTCCGATGATCTGTTGAATTCATCTATGAACACATTCAATGACTCCATCTATGTTCAAATCATCGGTTGACTTCCACCATGAACACATTCAATGACTCCATCTATGTTCCAATCATCTGTTGAATTCCACCCTGAAAACATACAATGAATCCATCAATGTTCCAATGATCGGTTGAATTCCACAATGAACACATACAATGACTCCATCTATGTTCTAATGATATGTTGAATTCCACCAGGAACATATTCAATGACTCCACTATGTTCCAATGATCTGTTGAATTCCACCATGAACACATTCAATGACTCCATCTATGTTACAATGATCTGTTGAATTCCACCATGAACACATTCAATGACTCCATCTATGTTCCAATGATCCATTGAATTCCACCATGAACACATTCAATGACTCCATCTATGTTCCAATGATCTGATGAATTCCACCATGAACACATTCAATGATTCCATCTATCTTCCAATGAACTGTTGAATTCCACCATGAAAACATACAATAAATCCATCAATGTTCCAATGATCTGTTGAATTGCACCATTTACACATTCAATGATTCCATCTATGTTCCAATGATCTGTTGAATTCCAGCATGAACACATTCAATGACCCATGTATGTTCCAATGATCGATTGAATTCCACCATGAACACATTCAATGACTCCATCTATGTTCCAATGTTATGTTGTATTCCACTATGAACACATTCAAGGAGACCATTCATGTTCCAATGATGTGTTGATTTGCTCCATGAACACATTCAATGACTCCATCTATGTTCCAATGATCTGTTGAATTCCAACATGAACACATTCAATGATCCCCTCTATGATCCATTGATCTGTTAAATTCCACCATGAACACATTCAATGAGTCCATCTATGTTCCAATGATCTGTTGAATTCCACCATGAACACATTCAATGACTCCATCTATGTTCCTATGATCTGTTGAATTCCACCATAAACACATTCAATGACTCCATCTATGTTCCAATAATCTGTTGAATTCCACCATAAACACATTCAATTACTCCATCTATGTTCCAATGATCTGTTAAATTCCACCATGAACACATTCAATGACTCCATCTATGTTCCAATGATCTGTTGAATTCCACTATTAACACATTCAAGGACACCATCCATGTTCCAATGATGTGCTGATTTGCACCATGAACACATTCAATGACTCCATCTATGTTCCAATGATCTGTTGAATTCCAGCATGAACACATTCAATGACCCATCTATGTTCCAAAGATCGATTGAATTCCACCATGAACACATTCAATGACTCCATCTATGTTCCAATGTTATGTTGTATTCCACTATTAACACATTCAAGGACACCATCCATGTTCCAATGATGTGTTGATTTGCACCATGAACACATTCAATGATTCCATCCATGTTCCAATGATCTGTTGAATTCCACCATGAACACATTCAATGACTCCATCTATGTTCCAATGATCTGTTGAATTCCACCATGAACACATTCAATGAATCTATCTATGTTCCAATGATCTGTTGAATTCCACCATGAAGACATTGAAACACTCCATCTATGTTCCAATGATCGGTTGAATTCCACCATGAACACGTTCAATGACTCCATCTATGTTCCTATGATCTGTTGAATTCCAGCATAAACACATTCAATGACTCCATCTATGTTCCAATAATCTGTTGAATTCCACCATGTACACATTCAACGACCCCATCTATGTTCAAATTATCTGTTGAATTCCACCATGAACCCATACAATGACACCATCTATGTTCCAATGGTCTGTTGAATTCCACCATAAACACATTCAATGACTCCATCTATGTTCCAATGTTATGTTGAATTCCACTATGAACACATTCAAGGACTCCATCCATGTTCCAATGATCTGTTGAATTCCACCATGAACACATTCAATGACTCCATCTATGTTCCAATGATCTGTTGAATTCCACCATGAACACATTCAATGATTCCATCTATGTTCCAATGATCTGTTGAATTCCACCATGAAAACATACAATGACTCCATCAATGTTCCAATCATCTGTTGAATTGCACCATTTACACATTCAATGATTCCATCTATGTTCCAATGATCTGTTGAATTCCAGCATGAACACATTCAATGACCCATCTATGTTCCAATGATCGGTTGAATTGCACCATGAACACATTCAATGACTCCATCTATGTTCCAATGATCTGTTGAATTCCAACATGAACACATTCAATGATCCCGTCTGTGATCCATTGATCTCTTAAATTCCACCATGAGCACATTCAATGAGTCCATCTATGTTCCAATGATCTGTTGAATTCCACCATGAACACATTCAATGAATCCATCTATGTTCCAATGATCTGTTGAATTCCAGCATGAACACATTCAATGACCTTATCTATGTTCCAATGATCTGTTGAATTCCACCATGAACACATTGAAAGACTCCATCTATGTTCCAATGATCTATTGAAATCCACCATGAACACATTCAATGACTCCATCTATGTTCCTATGATCTGTTGAATACCACCATAAACAAATTCAGTGACTCCATCTATGTTCCAATAATCTGTTGAATTCCACCATGAACACATTCAACGACTCCATCTATGTTCAAATGATCTGTTGATTTCCACCATGAACACATTCAATGACTCCATCTATGTTCCAATGATCTGTTAAATTCCACCATAAACACATTCAATGACTCCATCTATGTCACTATGATCTGTTGAATTCCAACATAAACACATTCAATGACTCCATCTATGTTCCAATGATCTGTTGAATTCCACCATGAACCCATACAATGAATCCATCAATGTTCCAATGATCTGTTGAATTCCACCATGAACACATTGAATGATTCCATCTATGTTCCAATGATCTGTTGAATTCCACCATGAACACATTCAATGACTCCATCTATGTTCCGATGATGTGTTGAATTCATCTATGAACACATTCAATGACTCCATCTATGTTCAAATCATCGGTTGACTTCCACCATGAACACATTCAATGACTCCATCTATGTTCCTATCATCTGTTGAATTCGACCATGAACACATACAATGAATCCATCAATGTTCCAATGTTCGGTTGAAATCCACCATGAACATATTCAATGACTCCATCTATGTTCCTATGATCTGTTGAATACCACCATAAACAAATTCAGTGACTCCATCTATGTTCCAATAATCTGTTGAATTCCACCATGAACACATTCAACGACTCCATCTATGTTCAAATGATCTGTTGATTTCCACCATGAACACATTCAATGACTCCATCTATGTTCCAATGATCTGTTAAATTCCACCATAAACACATTCAATGACTCCATCTATGTTGCTATGATCTGTTGAATTCCACCATAAACACATTCAATGACTCCATCTATGTTCCAATGATCTGTTGAATTCCACCATGAACCCATACAATGAATCAATCAATGTTCCAATGATCTGTTGAATTCCACCATGAACACATTCAATGATTCCATCTATGTTCCAATGATCTGTTGAATTCCACCATGAACACATTCAATGACTCCATCTATGTTCCGATGATGTGTTGAATTCATCTATGAACACATTCAATGACTCCATCTATGTTCAAATCATCGGTTGATTCCACCATGAACACATTCAATGACTCCATCTATGTTCCGATCATCTGTTGAATTCCACCATGAACACATACAATGAATCCATCAATGTTCCAATCATCGGTTGAAATCCACCATGAACACATTCAATGACTCCATCTATGTTCCTATGATCTGTTGAATTCCACCATGAACACATTCAATGACTCTATTTATGTTCCAATGATCTGTTGAATTCCACCATGGACACATTCAAAGACTCCATCTATGTTCCAATGGTCTGTTGAATTCCACCATAAACACATTCAATGACTCCATCTATGTTCCAATGTTATGTTGAATTCCACTATGAACACAATCAAGAACTCCATCCATGTTCCAATGATCTGTTGAATTCCACCATGAACACATTCAATGACACCATCTATGTTCCAATGATCTGTTGTATTCAACCATCAACACATTCAATGATCCCGTCTATGTTCCAATGATCCGTTGAATTCCACCATGAACACATTCAATGACTCCATCTATGTTCCAATGATCTGTTGAATTCCACCATGAACACATTCAATGTTTCCATCTATGTTCCAATTATCTGTTGAATTCCACCATGAAAACATACAATAAATCCATCAATGTTCCAATGATCTGTTGAATTGCACCATTTACACATTCAATGATTCCATCTATGTTCTAATGATCTGTTGAATTCCAGCATGAACACATTCAATGACCCATCTATGTTCCAATGATCGGTTGAGTTCCACCATGACCACATTCAATGACTCCATCTGTGTTCCAATGGTATGTTGAATCCCACTATGAACACATTCAAGGACACCATCCTTGTTCCAATGATGTGTTGAATTGCACCATGAACACATTCAATGACTCCATCTATGTTCCAATGATCTGTTGAATTCCAACATGAACACATTCAATGATCCCGTCTGTTATCCATTGATCTGTTAAATTCCACCATAACACATTCAATGAGTCCATCTATGTTCCAATGATCTGTTGAATTCCACCATGAACACATTCAATGAATCCATCTATGTTCCAATGATCTTTTGAATTCCAGCATGAACACATTCAATGACCTTATCAATGTTCCAATGATCTGTTGAATTCCACCATGAACACATTCAATGATTCCATCTGTGTTCCAATGATCTGTTGAATTCCACCATGAAAACATACAATGACTCCATCAATGTTCCAATAATCTGTTGAAATCCACCATGAACACATTCAATGACTCCATCTATGTTCCTATGATCTGTTGAATACCACCATAAACAAATTCATTGACTCCATCTATGTTCCAATAATCTGTTCAATTCCACCATGAACACATTCAACGACTCCATCTATGTTCAAATGATCTGTTGATTTCCACCATGAACACATTCAATGACTCCATCTATGTTCCAATGATCTGTTAAATACCACCATAAACACATTCAATGACTCCATCTATGTTGCTATGATCTGTTGAATTCCACCATAAACACATTCAATGACTCCATCTATGTTCCAATGATCTGTTGAATTCCAACATGAACCCATACAATGAATCAATCAATGTTCCAATGATCTGTTGAATTCCACCATGAACACATTCAATGATTCCATCTATGTTCCAATGATCTGTTGAATTCCACCATGAACACATTCAATGACTCCATCTATGTTCCGATGATGTGTTGAATTCATCTATGAACACATTCAATGACTCCATCTATGTTCAAATCATCGGTTGATTCCACCATGAACACATTCAATGACTCCATCTATGTTCCGATCATCTGTTGAATTCCACCATGAACACATACAATGAATCCATCAATGTTCCAATGATCGGTTGAAATCCACCATGAACACATTCAATGACTCCATCTATGTTCCTATGATCTGTTGAATTCCACCATGAACACATTCAATGACTCTATTTATGTTCCAATGATCTGTTGAATTCCACCATGGACACATTCAAAGACTCCATCTATGTTCCAATGGTCTGTTGAATTCCACCATAAACACATTCAATGACTCCATCTATGTTCCAATGTTATGTTGAATTCCACTATGAACACAATCAAGAACTCCATCCATGTTCCAATGATCTGTTGAATTCCACCATGAGCACATTCAATGACACCATCTATGTTCCAATGATCTGTTGTATTCCACCATCAACACATTCAATGATCCCGTCTATGTTCCAATGATCCGTTGAATTCCACCATGAACACATTCAATGACTCCATCTATGTTCCAATGATCTGTTGAATTCCACCATGAACACATTCAATGTTTCCATCTATGTTCCAATTATCTGTTGAATTCCACCATGAAAACATACAATAAATCCATCAATGTTCCAATGATCTGTTGAATTGCACCATTTACACATTCAATGATTCCATCTATGTTCTAATGATCTGTTGAATTCCAGCATGAACACATTCAATGACCCATCTATGTTCCAATGATCGGTTGAGTTCCACCATGACCACATTCAATGACTCCATCTGTGTTCCAATGTTATGTTGAATTCCACTATGAACACATTCAAGGACACCATGCTTGTTCCAATGATGTGTTGAATTGCACCATGAACACATTCAATGACTCCATCTATGTTCCAATGATCTGTTGAATTCCAACATGAACACATTCAATGATCCCGTCTATGATCCATTCATCTGTTAAATTCCACCATAACACATTCAATGAGTCCATCTATGTTCCAATGATCTGTTGAAATCCACCATGAACACATTCAATGACTCCATCTATGTTCCTATCATCTGTTGAATTCCACCATAAACACATTCAATGACTCCATCTATGTTCCAATAATCTGTTGAATTCCACCATGAACACATTCAACGACTCCATCTATGTTCAAATGATCTGTTGAATTCCACCATGAACACATTCAATGAATCCATCTATGATCCAATGATCTGTTGAATTCCACCATAAACACATTCAATGACTCCATCTATGTTCCAATGTTATGTTGAATTCCACTATGAACATATTCAAGGACTCCATCCATGTTCCAATGATCTGTTCAATTCCACCATGAACACATTCAATGACTACATCTATGTTCCACTGTTATGTTGAATTCCACTATGAACACATTCAAAGACTCCATCCATGTTCCAATGATCTGTTTAATTCCACCATGAACACATTCAATGACTCCATCTATGTTCCAATGATCTGTTGAATTCCACCATGAACACATTCAATGATCCCGTCTATGATCCAATGATCTGTTGAATTCCACCATGAAAACATTCAATGAGACCATTTATGTTCCATTGATCTGTTGAAATCCACCATGAACACATACAATGATTCCATCTATGTTCCAATGATCTGTTGAATTCCAGTTTGAACACATTCAATGACTCCATCTATGTTCCTATGATCTGTTGAATTCCACCATAAACACATTCAAAGACTCCATCTATATTCCAATGATCTGTTGAATTCCACCATGAACACATTCAATGACCCATCTATGTTCCAATGACCTGTTGAATTCCACCATGAACACATACAATGAATCGATCTATGTTCCAATGTTCGGTTGATTTCCACCATGAACACATTCAATGACTCCATCTCTGTTCCAATGTTATGTTGAATTCCACTATGAACACATTCAAGGACACCATCCATGTTCCAATGATGCGTTGAATTGCACCATGAACACATTCAATGACTCCATCTATGTTCCAATGATCTGTTGAATTCCACCATGAACACATTCAATGATCCCGTCAATGATCCAATGATCTGTTAAATTCCACCATGAACACATTCAATGAGTCCATCTATGTTCCAATGATCTGTTGAATTCCACCATGAACACATTCAATGATTCCATCTATGTTCCAATGATCTGTTGAATTCCAACATGAAAACATACAATGACTCCATCAATGTTCCAATGATCTGTTGAATTGCACCATTTACACATTCAATGATTCCATCTATGTTCCAATGATCTGTTGAATTCCAGCATGAACACATTCAATGACCCATCTATGTTACAATGATCTGTTGAATTGCACCATGAACACATTCAATGACTCCATCTATGTTCCAAAGATCTGTTGAATTCCAACATGAACACATTCAATGATCCCGTCTGTTATCCATTGATCTCTTAAATTCCACCATGAACACATTCAATGAGTCCATCTATGTTCCAATGATCTGTTGAATTCCACCATGAACACATTCAATGAATCCATCTATGTTCCAATGATCTGTTGAATTCCAGCATGAACACATTCAATGACCTTATCAATGTTCCAATGATCTGTTGAATTCCACCATGAACACATTCAATGATTCCATCTGTGTTCCAATGATCTGTTGAATTCCACCATGAACACATTCAATGACTCCATCTATGTTCCTATGATCTGTTGAATACCACCATAAACAAATTCAGTGACTCCATCTATGTTCCAATAATCTGTTGAATTCCACCATGAACACATTCAACGACTCCATCTATGTTCAAATGATCTGTTGATTTCCACCATGAACACATTCAATGACTCCATCTATGTTCCAATGATCTGTTAAATTCCACCATAAACACATTCAATGATTCCATCTATGTTGCTATGATCTGTTGAATTCCACTATAAACACATTCAATGACTCCATCTATGTTCCAATGATCTGTTGAATTCCACCATGAACCCATACAATGAATCCATCAATGTTCCAATGATCTGTTGAATTCCACCATGAACACATTCAATGATTCCATCTATGTTCCAATGATCTGTTGAATTCCACCATGAACACATTCAATGACTCCATCTATGTTCCGATGATGTTTTGAATTCATCTATGAACACATTCATTGACTCGATCTATGTTCAAATCATCGGTTGACTTCCACCATGAACACATTCAATGACTCCATCTATGTTCCAATCATCTGTTGAATTCCACCATGAACACATACAATGAATCCATCAATGTTCCAATGATCTGTTGAATTCCACCATGAACACATTCAATGATTCCATCTGTGTTCCAATGATCTGTTGAAATCCACCATGAACACATTCAATGACTCCATCTATGTTCCTATGATCTGTTGAATACCACCATAAACAAATTCAGTGACTCCATCTATGTTCCAATAATCTGTTGAATTCCACCATGAACACATTCAACGACTCCATCTATGTTCAAATGATATGTTGATTTCCACCATGAACACATTCAATGACTCCATCTATGTTCCAATGATCTGTTAAATTCCACCATAAACACATTCAATGATTCCATCTATGTTGCTATGATCTGTTGAATTCCACTATAAACACATTCAATGACTCCATCTATGTTCCAATGATCTGTTGAATTCCACCATGAACCCATACAATGAATCCATCAATGTTCCAATGATCTGTTGAATTCCACCATGAACACATTCAATGATTCCATCTATGTTCCAATGATCTGTTGAATTCCACCATGAACACATTCAATGACTCCATCTATGTTCCGATGATGTTTTGAATTCATCTATGAACACATTCATTGACTCGATCTATGTTCAAATCATCGGTTGACTTCCACCATGAACACATTCAATGACTCCATCTATGTTCCAATCATCTGTTGAATTCCACCATGAACACATACAATGAATCCATCAATGTTCCAATGATCGGTTGAAATCCACCATGAACACATTCAATGACTCCATCTATGTTCCTATGATCTGTTGAATTCCACCATGAACACATTCAATGACTCTATTTATGTTCCAATGATCTGTTGAATTCCACCATGAACACATTCAAAGACTCCATCTATGTTCCAATGGTCTGTTGAATTCCACCATAAACACATTCAATGACTCCATCTATGTTCCAATGTTATGTTGAATTCCACTATGAACACAATCAAGCACTCCATCCATGTTCCAATGATCTGTTGAATTCCACCATGAACACATTCAATGACACCATCTATGTTCCAATGATCTGTTGTATTCCACCATGAACACATTCAATGATCCCGTCTATGTTCCAATGATCCGTTGAAATTCACCATGAACACATTCAATGACTCCATCTATGTTCCAATGATCTGTTGAATTCCACCATGAACACATTCAATGTTTCCATCTATGTTCCAATGATCTGTTGAATTCCACCATGAAAACATACAATAAATCCATCAATGTTCCAATGATCTGTTGAATTGCACCATTTACACATTCAATGATTCCATCTATGTTCCAATGATCTGTTGAATTCCACCATAAACACATTCAATGACTCCATCTATGTTCCAATGATCTGTTGAATTCCACCATGAACCCATACAATGAATCAATCAATGTTCCAATGATCTGTTGAATTCCACCATGAACACATTCAATGATTCCATCTATGTTCCAATGATCTGTTGAATTCCACCATGAACACATTCAATGACTCCATCTATGTTCCGATGATGTGTTGAATTCATCTATGAACACATTCAATGACTCCATCTATGTTCAAATCATCGGTTGACTTCCACCATGAACACATTCAATGACTCCATCTATGTTCCTATCATCTGTTGAATTCCACCATGAACACATACAATGAATCCATCAATGTTCCAATGATCGGTTGAATCCACCATGAACACATTCAATGACTCCATCTATGTTCCTATGATCTGTTGAATTCCACCATGAACACATTCAATGACTCTATTTATGTTCCAATGATCTGTTGAATTCCACCATGGACACATTCAAAGACTCCATCTATGTTCCAATGGTCTGTTGAATTCCACCATAAACACATTCAATGACTCCATCTATGTTCCAATGTTATGTTGAATTCCACTATGAACACAATCAAGAACTCCATCCATGTTCCAATGATCTGTTGAATTCCACCATGAACACATTCAATGACACCATCTATGTTCCAATGATCTGTTGTATTCCACCATCAACACATTCAATGATCCCGTCTATGTTCCAATGATCCGTTGAATTCCACCATGAACACATTCAATGACTCCATCTATGTTCCAATGATCTGTTGAATTCCACCATGAACACATTCAATGTTTCCATCTATGTTCCAATTATCTGTTGAATTCCACCATGAAAACATACAATAAATCCATCAATGTTCCAATGATCTGTTGAATTGCACCATTTACACATTCAATGATTCCATCTATGTTCTAATGATCTGTTGAATTCCAGCATGAACACATTCAATGACCCATCTATGTTCCAATGATCGGTTGAGTTCCACCATGACCACATTCAATGACTCCATCTGTGTTCCAATGTTATGTTGAATTCCACTATGAACACATTCAAGGACACCATCCTTGTTCCAATGATGTGTTGAATTGCACCATGAACACATTCAATGACTCCATCTATGTTCCAATGATCTGTTGAATTCCAACATGAACACATTCAATGATCCCGTCTGTTATCCATTGATCTGTTAAATTCCACCATAACACATTCAATGAGTCCATCTATGTTCCAATGATCTGTTGAATTCCACCATGAACACATTCAATGAATCCATCTATGTTCCAATGATCTGTTGAATTCCAGCATGAACACATTCAATGACCTTATCAATGTTCCAATGATCTGTTGAATTCCACCATGAACACATTCAATGATTCCATCTGTGTTCCAATGATCTGTTGAATTCCACCATGAAAACATACAATGACTCCATCAATGTTCCAATAATCTGTTGAAATCCACCATGAACACATTCAATGACTCCATCTATGTTCCTATGATCTGTTGAATACCACCATAAACAAATTCATTGACTCCATCTATGTTCCAATAATCTGTTGAATTCCACCATGAACACATTCAACGACTCCATCTATGTTCAAATGATCTGATGATTTCCACCATGAACACATTCAATGACTCCATCTATGTTCCAATGATCTGTTAAATTCCACCATAAACACATTCAATGACTCCATCTATGTTGCTATGATCTGTTGAATTCCACCATAAACACATTCAATGACTCCATCTATGTTCCAATGATCTGTTGAATTCCAACATGAACCCATACAATGAATCAATCAATGTTCCAATGATCTGTTGAATTCCACCATGAACACATTCAATGATTCCATCTATGTTCCAATGATCTGTTGAATTCCACCATGAACACATTCAATGACTCCATCTATGTTCCGATGATGTGTTGAATTCATCTATGAACACATTCAATGACTCCATCTATGTTCAAATCATCGGTTGATTCCACCATGAACACATTCAATGACTCCATCTATGTTCCGATCATCTGTTGAATTCCACCATGAACATATACAATGAATCCATCAATGTTCCAATGATCGGTTGAAATCCACCATGAACACATTCAATGACTCCATCTATGTTCCTATGATCTGTTGAATTCCACCATGAACACATTCAATGACTCTATTTATGTTCCAATGATCTGTTGAATTCCACCATGGACACATTCAAAGACTCCATCTATGTTCCAATGGTCTGTTGAATTCCACCATAAACACATTCAATGACTCCATCTATGTTCCAATGTTATGTTGAATTCCACTATGAACACAATCAAGAACTCCATCCATGTTCCAATGATCTGTTGAATTCCACCATGAGCACATTCAATGACACCATCTATGTTCCAATGATCTGTTGTATTCCACCATCAACACATTCAATGATCCCGTCTATGTTCCAATGATCCGTTGAATTCCACCATGAACACATTCAATGACTCCATCTATGTTCCAATGATCTGTTGAATTCCACCATGAACACATTCAATGTTTCCATCTATGTTCCAATTATCTGTTGAATTCCACCATGAAAACATACAATAAATCCATCAATGTTCCAATGATCTGTTGAATTGCACCATTTACACATTCAATGATTCCATCTATGTTCCAATGATCTGTTGAATTCCAGCATGAACACATTCAATGACCCATCTATGTTCCAATGATCGGTTGAGTTCCACCATGACCACATTCAATGACTCCATCTGTGTTCCAATGTTATGTTGAATTCCACTATGAACACATTCAAGGACACCATCCTTGTTCCAATGATGTGTTGAATTGCACCATGAACACATTCAATGACTCCATCTATGTTCCAATGATCTGTTGAATTCCAACATGAACACATTCAATGATCCCGTCTATGATCCATTCATCTGTTAAATTCCACCATAACACATTCAATGAGTCCATCTATGTTCCAATGATCTGTTGAAATCCACCATGAACACATTCAATGACTCCATCTATGTTCCTATCATCTGTTGAATTCCACCATAAACACATTCAATGACTCCATCTATGTTCCAATAATCTGTTGAATTCCACCATGAACACATTCAACGACTCCATCTATGTTCAAATGATCTGTTGAATTCCACCATGAACACATTCAATGAATCCATCTATGATCCAATGATCTGTTGAATTCCACCATAAACACATTCAATGACTCCATCTATGTTCCAATGTTATGTTGAATTCCACTATGAACATATTCAAGGACTCCATCCATGTTCCAATGATCTGTTCAATTCCACCATGAACACATTCAATGACTACATCTATGTTCCACTGTTATGTTGAATTCCACTATGAACACATTCAAAGACTCCATCCATGTTCCAATGATCTGTTTAATTCCACCATGAACACATTCAATGACTCCATCTATGTTCCAATGATCTGTTGAATTCCACCATGAACACATTCAATGATCCCGTCTATGATCCAATGATCTGTTGAATTCCACCATGAAAACATTCAATGAGACCATTTATGTTCCATTGATCTGTTGAAATCCACCATGAACACATACAATGATTCCATCTATGTTCCAATGATCTGTTGAATTCCAGTTTGAACACATTCAATGACTCCATCTATGTTCCTATGATCTGTTGAATTCCACCATAAACACATTCAAAGACTCCATCTATATTCCAATGATCTGTTGAATTCCACCATGAACACATTCAATGACCCATCTATGTTCCAATGACCTGTTGAATTCCACCATGAACACATACAATGAATCGATCTATGTTCCAATGTTCGGTTGATTTCCACCATGAACACATTCAATGACTCCATCTCTGTTCCAATGTTATGTTGAATTCCACTATGGACACATTCAAGGACACCATCCATGTTCCAATGATGCATTGAATTGCACCATGAACACATTCAATGACTCCATCTATGTTCCAATGATCTGTTGAATTCCACCATGAACACATTCAATGATCCCGTCAATGATCCAATGATCCGTTAAATTCCACCATGAACACATTCAATGAGTCCATCTATGTTCCAATGATCTGTTGAATTCCACCATGAACACATTCAATGATTCCATCTATGTTCCAATGATCTGTTGAATTCCACCATGAAAACATACAATGACTCCATCAATGTTCCAATGATCTGTTGAATTGCACCATTTACACATTCAATGATTCCATCTATGTTCCAATGATCTGTTGAATTCCAGCATGAACACATTCAATGACCCATCTATGTTCCAATGATCTGTTGAATTGCACCATGAACACATTCAATGACTCCATCTATGTTCCAAAGATCTGTTGAATTCCAACATGAACACATTCAATGATCCCGTCTGTTATCCATTGATCTCTTAAATTCCACCATGAACACATTCAATGAGTCCATCTATGTTCCAATGATCTGTTGAATTCCACCATGAACACATTCAATGAATCCATCTATGTTCCAATGATCTGTTGAATTCCAGCATGAACACATTCAATGACCTTATCAATGTTCCAATGATCTGTTGAATTCCACCATGAACACATTCAATGATTCCATCTGTGTTCCAATGATCTGTTGAATTCCACCATGAAAACATACAATGACTCCATCAATGTTCCAATGATCTGTTGAAATCCACCATGAACACATTCAATGACTCCATCTATGTTCCTATGATCTGTTGAATTCCACCATGAACACATTCAATGACTCTATTTATGTTCCAATGATCTGTTGAATTCCACCATGAACACATTCAAAGACTCCATCTATGTTCCAATGGTCTGTTGAATTCCACCATAAACACATTCAATGACTCCATCTATGTTCCAATGTTATGTTGAATTCCACTATGAACACAATCAAGCACTCCATCCATGTTCCAATGATCTGTTGAATTCCACCATGAACACATTCAATGACACCATCTATGTTCCAATGATCTGTTGTATTCCACCATGAACACATTCAATGATCCCGTCTATGTTCCAATGATCCGTTGAAATCCACCATGAACACATTCAATGACTCCATCTATGTTCCAATGATCTGTTGAATTCCACCATGAACACATTCAATGTTTCCATCTATGTTCCAATGATCTGTTGAATTCCACCATGAAAACATACAATAAATCCATCAATGTTCCAATGATCTGTTGAATTGCACCATTTACACATTCAATGATTCCATCTATGTTCCAATGATCTGTTGAATTCCAGCATGAACACATTCAATGACCCATCTATGTTCCAATGATCGGTTGAGTTCCACCATGACCACATTCAATGACTCCATCTGTGTTCCAATGTTATGTTGAATTCCACTATGAACACATTCAAGGACACCATCCTTGTTCCAATGATGTGTTGAATTGCACCATGAACACATTCAATGACTCCATCTATGTTCCAATGATCTGTTGAATTCCAACATGAACACATTCAATGATCCCGTCTATGATCCATTCATCTGTTAAATTCCACCATAACACATTCAATGAGTCCATCTATGTTCCAATGATCTGTTGAAATCCACCATGAACACATTCAATGACTCCATCTATGTTCCTATCATCTGTTGAATTCCACCATAAACACATTCAATGACTCCATCTATGTTCCAATAATCTGTTGAATTCCACCATGAACACATTCAACGACTCCATCTATGTTCAAATGATCTGTTGAATTCCACCATGAACACATTCAATGAATCCATCTATGATCCAATGATCTGTTGAATTCCACCATAAACACATTCAATGACTCCATCTATGTTCCAATGTTATGTTGAATTCCACTATGAACATATTCAAGGACTCCATCCATGTTCCAATGATCTGTTCAATTCCACCATGAACACATTCAATGACTACATCTATGTTCCACTGTTATGTTGAATTCCACTATGAACACATTCAAAGACTCCATCCATGTTCCAATGATCTGTTTAATTCCACCATGAACACATTCAATGACTCCATCTATGTTCCAATGATCTGTTGAATTCCACCATGAACACATTCAATGATCCCGTCTATGATCCAATGATCTGTTGAATTCCACCATGAAAACATTCAATGAGACCATTTATGTTCCATTGATCTGTTGAAATCCACCATGAACACATACAATGATTCCATCTATGTTCCAATGATCTGTTGAATTCCAGTTTGAACACATTCAATGACTCCATCTATGTTCCTATGATCTGTTGAATTCCACCATAAACACATTCAAAGACTCCATCTATATTCCAATGATCTGTTGAATTCCACCATGAACACATTCAATGACCCATCTATGTTCCAATGACCTGTTGAATTCCACCATGAACACATACAATGAATCGATCTATGTTCCAATGTTCGGTTGATTTCCACCATGAACACATTCAATGACTCCATCTCTGTTCCAATGTTATGTTGAATTCCACTATGGACACATTCAAGGACACCATCCATGTTCCAATGATGCATTGAATTGCACCATGAACACATTCAATGACTCCATCTATGTTCCAATGATCTGTTGAATTCCACCATGAACACATTCAATGATCCCGTCAATGATCCAATGATCCGTTAAATTCCACCATGAACACATTCAATGAGTCCATCTATGTTCCAATGATCTGTTGAATTCCACCATGAACACATTCAATGATTCCATCTATGTTCCAATGATCTGTTGAATTCCACCATGAAAACATACAATGACTCCATCAATGTTCCAATGATCTGTTGAATTGCACCATTTACACATTCAATGATTCCATCTATGTTCCAATGATCTGTTGAATTCCAGCATGAACACATTCAATGACCCATCTATGTTCCAATGATCTGTTGAATTGCACCATGAACACATTCAATGACTCCATCTATGTTCCAAAGATCTGTTGAATTCCAACATGAACACATTCAATGATCCCGTCTGTTATCCATTGATCTCTTAAATTCCACCATGAACACATTCAATGAGTCCATCTATGTTCCAATGATCTGTTGAATTCCACCATGAACACATTCAATGAATCCATCTATGTTCCAATGATCTGTTGAATTCCAGCATGAACACATTCAATGACCTTATCAATGTTCCAATGATCTGTTGAATTCCACCATGAACACATTCAATGATTCCATCTGTGTTCCAATGATCTGTTGAATTCCACCATGAAAACATACAATGACTCCATCAATGTTCCAATGATCTGTTGAAATCCACCATGAACACATTCAATGACTCCATCTATGTTCCTATGATCTGTTGAATTCCACCATGAACACATTCAATGACTCTATTTATGTTCCAATGATCTGTTGAATTCCACCATGAACACATTCAAAGACTCCATCTATGTTCCAATGGTCTGTTGAATTCCACCATAAACACATTCAATGACTCCATCTATGTTCCAATGTTATGTTGAATTCCACTATGAACACAATCAAGCACTCCATCCATGTTCCAATGATCTGTTGAATTCCACCATGAACACATTCAATGACACCATCTATGTTCCAATGATCTGTTGTATTCCACCATGAACACATTCAATGATCCCGTCTATGTTCCAATGATCCGTTGAAATCCACCATGAACACATTCAATGACTCCATCTATGTTCCAATGATCTGTTGAATTCCACCATGAACACATTCAATGTTTCCATCTATGTTCCAATGATCTGTTGAATTCCACCATGAAAACATACAATAAATCCATCAATGTTCCAATGATCTGTTGAATTGCACCATTTACACATTCAATGATTCCATCTATGTTCCAATGATCTGTTGAATTCCACCATAAACACATTCAATGACTCCATCTATGTTCCAATGATCTGTTGAATTCCACCATGAACCCATACAATGAATCAATCAATGTTCCAATGATCTGTTGAATTCCACCATGAACACATTCAATGATTCCATCTATGTTCCAATGATCTGTTGAATTCCACCATGAACACATTCAATGACTCCATCTATGTTCCGATGATGTGTTGAATTCATCTATGAACACATTCAATGACTCCATCTATGTTCAAATCATCGGTTGACTTCCACCATGAACACATTCAATGACTCCATCTATGTTCCTATCATCTGTTGAATTCCACCATGAACACATACAATCAATCCATCAATGTTCCAATGATCGGTTGAAATCCACCATGAACACATTCAATGACTCCATCTATGTTCCTATGATCTGTTGAATTCCACCATGAACACATTCAATGACTCTATTTATGTTCCAATGATCTGTTTAATTCCACCATGGACACATTCAAAGACTCCATCTATGTTCCAATGGTCTGTTGAATTCCACCATAAACACATTCAATGACTCCATCTATGTTCCAATGTTATGTTGAATTCCACTATGAACACAATCAAGAACTCCATCCATGTTCCAATGATCTGTTGAATTCCACCATGAACACATTCAATGACACCATCTATGTTCCAATGATCTGTTGTATTCCACCATCAACACATTCAATGATCCCGTCTATGTTCCAATGATCCGTTGAATTCCACCATGAACACATTCAATGACTCCATCTATGTTCCAATGATCTGTTGAATTCCACCATGAACACATTCAATGTTTCCATCTATGTTCCAATTATCTGTTGAATTCCACCACGAAAACATACAATAAATCCATCAATGTTCCAATGATCTGTTGAATTGCACCATTTACACATTCAATGATTCCATCTATGTTCTAATGATCTGTTGAATTCCAGCATGAACACATTCAATGACCCATCTATGTTCCAATGATCGGTTGAGTTCCACCATGACCACATTCAATGACTCCATCTGTGTTCCAATGTTATGTTGAATTCCACTATGAACACATTCAAGGACACCATGCTTGTTCCAATGATGTGTTGAATTGCACCATGAACACATTCAATGACTCCATCTATGTTCCAATGATCTGTTGAATTCCAACATGAACACATTCAATGATCCCGTCTATGATCCATTCATCTGTTAAATTCCACCATAACACATTCAATGAGTCCATCTATGTTCCAATGATCTGTTGAAATCCACCATGAACACATTCAATGACTCCATCTATGTTCCTATCATCTGTTGAATTCCACCATAAACACATTCAATGACTCCATCTATGTTCCAATAATCTGTTGAATTCCACCATGAACACATTCAACGACTCCATCTATGTTCAAATGATCTGTTGAATTCCACCATGAACACATTCAATGAATCCATCTATGATCCAATGATCTGTTGAATTCCACCATAAACACATTCAATGACTCCATCTATGTTCCAATGTTATGTTGAATTCCACTATGAACATATTCAAGGACTCCATCCATGTTCCAATGATCTGTTCAATACCACCATGAACACATTCAATGACTACATCTATGTTCCACTGTTATGTTGAATTCCACTATGAACACATTCAAGGACTCCATCCATGTTCCAATGATCTGTTTAATTCCACCATGAACACATTCAATGACTCCATCTATGTTCCAATGATCTGTTGAATTCCACCATGAACACATTCAATGATCCCGTCTATGATCCAATGATCTGTTGAATTCCACCATGAAAACATTCAATGAGTCCATTTATGTTCCATTGATCTGTTGAAATCCACCATGAACACATACAATGATTCCATCTATGTTCCAATGATCTGTTGAATTCCAGTTTGAACACATTCAATGACTCCATCTATGTTCCTATGATCTGTTGAATTCCACCATAAACACATTCAAAGACTCCATCTATATTCCAATGATCTGTTGAAATCCACCATGAACACATTCAATGACCCATCTATGTTCCAATGACCTGTTGAATTCCACAATGAACACATACAATCAATCGATCTATGTTCCAATGTTCGGTTGATTTCCACCATGAACACATTCAATGACCCCATCTATGTTCCAATGTTATGTTGAATTCCACTATGAACACATTCAAGGACACCATCCATGTTCCAATGATGCGTTGAATTGCACCATGAACACATTCAATGACTCCATCTATGTTCCAATGATCTGTTGAATTCCACCATGAACACATTCAATGATCCCGTCAATGATCCAATGATCTGTTAAATTCCACCATGAACACATTCAATGATTCCATCTATGTTCCAATGATCTGTTGAATTCCACCATGAAAACATACAATGACTCCATCAATGTTCCAATGATCTGTTGAATTGCACCATTTACACATTCAATGATTCCATCTATGTTCCAATGATCTGTTGAATTCCAGCATGAACACATTCAATGACCCATCTATGTTCCAATGATCTGTTGAATTGCACCATGAACACATTCAATGACTCCATCTATGTTCCAATGATCTGTTGAATTCCAACATGAACACATTCAATGATCCCGTCTGTTATCCATTGATCTCTTAAATTCCACCATGAACACATTCAATGAGTCCATCTATGTTCCAATGATCTGTTGAATTCCACCATGAACACATTCAATGAATCCATCTATGTTCCAATGATCTGTTGAATTCCAGCATGAACACATTCAATGACCTTATCAATGTTCCAATGATCTGTTGAATTCCACCATGAACACATTCAATGATTCCATCTGTGTTCCAATGATCTGTTGAATTTCACCATGAAAACATACAATGACTCCATCAATGTTCCAATGATCTGTTGAAATCCACCATGAACACATTCAATGACTCCATCTATGTTCCTATGATCTGTTGAATACCACCATAAACAAATTCAGTGACTCCATCTATGTTCCAATAATCTGTTGAATTCCACCATGAACACATTCAACGACTCCATCTATGTTCAAATGATCTGTTGATTTCCACCATGAACACATTCAATGACTCCATCTATGTTCCAATGATCTGTTAAATTCCACCATAAACACATTCAATGATTCCATCTATGTTGCTATGATCTGTTGAATTCCACTATAAACACATTCAATGACGCCATCTATGTTCCAATGATCTGTTGAATTCCACCATGAACCCATACAATGAATCCATCAATGTTCCAATGATCTGTTGAATTCCACCATGAACACATTCAATGATTCCATCTATGTTCCAATGATCTGTTGAATTCCACCATGAACACATTCAATGACTCCATCTATGTTCCGATGATGTTTTGAATTCATCTATGAACACATTCAATGACTCCATCTATGTTCAAATCATCGGTTGACTTCCACCATGAACACATTCAATGACTCCATCTATGTTCCAATCATCTGTTGAATTCCACCATGAACACATACAATGAATCCATCAATGTTCCAATGATCGGTTGAAATCCACCATGAACACATTCAATGACTCCATCTATGTTCCTATGATCTGTTGAATTCCACCATGAACACATTCAATGACTCTATTTATGTTCCAAGGATCTGTTGAATTCCACCATGAACACATTCAAAGACTCCATCTATGTTCCAATGGTCTGTTGAATTCCACCATAAACACATTCAATGACTCCATCTATGTTCCAATGTTATGTTGAATTCCACTCTGAACACAATCAAGCACTCCATCCATGTTCCAATGATCTGTTGAATTCCACCATGAACACATTCAATGACACCATCTAAGTTCCAATGATCTGTTGTATTCCACCATGAACACATTCAATGATCCCGTCTATGTTCCAATGATCTGTTGAATTCCACCATGAACACATTCAATGACTCCATCTATGTTCCAATGATCTGTTGAATTCCACCATGAACACATTCAATGTTTCCATCTATGTTCCAATGATCTGTTGAATTCCACCATGAAAACATACAATAAATCCATCAATGTTCCAATGATCTGTTGAATTGCACCATTTACACATTCAATGATTCCATCTATGTTCCAATGATCTGTTGAATTCCAGCATGAACACATTCAATGACACATCTATGTTCCAATGATCGGTTGAATTCCACCATGAACACATTCAATGACTCCATCTATGTTCCAATGTTATGTTGAATTCCACTATGAACACATTCAAGGACACCATCCTTGTTCCAATGATGTGTTGAATTCCACCATGAACACATTCAATGACTCCATCTATGTTCCAATGTTATGTTGTATTCCACTATGAACACATTCAAGGACACCATCCATGTTCCAATGATGTGTTGCTTTGCACCATGAACACATTCAATGACTCCATCTATGGTCCAATGATCTGTTGAATTCCAACATGAACACATTCAATGATTCCATCTATGTTCCAATGATCTGTTGAATTCCACCATGAACACATTCAATGACTCCATCTATGTTCCGATGATATGTTGAATTCATCTATGAACACATTCAATGACTCCATCTATGTTCAAATCATCGGTTGACTTCCACCATGAACACATTCAATGACTCCATCTATGTTCCAATCATCTGTTGAATTCCACCATGAAAACATACAATGAATCCATCAATGTTCCAATGATCGGTTGAATTCCACAATGAACACATACAATGACTCCATCTATGTTCTAATGATATGTTGAATTCCACCAGGAACATATTCAATGACTCCACTATGTTCCAATGATCTGTTGAATTCCACCATGAACACATTCAATGACTCCATCTATTTTACAATGATCTGTTGAATTCCACCGTGAACACATTCAATGACTCCATCTATGTTCCAATGATCCATTGAATTCCACCATGAACACATTCAATGACTCCATCTATGTTCCAATGATCTGATGAATTCCACCATGAACACATTCAATGATTCCATCTATCTTCCAATGAACTGTTGAATTCCACCATGAAAACATACAATAAATCCATCAATGTTCCAATGATCTGTTGAATTGCACCATTTACACATTCAATGATTCCATCTATGTTCCAATGATCTGTTGAATTCCAGCATGAACACATTCAATGACCCATCTATGATCCAATGATCGATTGAATTCCACCATGAACACATTCAATGACTCCATCTATGTTCAAATGATCTGTTGAATTCCACCATGAACACATTCAATGAATCCATCTATGATCCAATGATCTGTTGAATTCCACCATAAACACATTCAATGACTCCATCTATGTTCCAATGTTATGTTGAATTCCACTATGAACATATTCAAGGACTCCATCCATGTTCCAATGATCTGTTCAATACCACCATGAACACATTCAATGACTACATCTATGTTCCACTGTTATGTTGAATTCCACTATGAACACATTCAAGGACTCCATCCATGTTCCAATGATCTGTTTAATTCCACCATGAACACATTCAATGACTCCATCTATGTTCCAATGATCTGTTGAATTCCACCATGAACACATTCAATGATCCCGTCTATGATCCAATGATCTGTTGAATTCCACCATGAAAACATTCAATGAGTCCATTTATGTTCCATTGATCTGTTGAAATCCACCATGAACACATACAATGATTCCATCTATGTTCCAATGATCTGTTGAATTCCAGTTTGAACACATTCAATGACTCCATCTATGTTCCTATGATCTGTTGAATTCCACCATAAACACATTCAAAGACTCCATCTATATTCCAATGATCTGTTGAAATCCACCATGAACACATTCAATGACCCATCTATGTTCCAATGACCTGTTGAATTCCACAATGAACACATACAATCAATCGATCTATGTTCCAATGTTCGGTTGATTTCCACCATGAACACATTCAATGACCCCATCTATGTTCCAATGTTATGTTGAATTCCACTATGAACACATTCAAGGACACCATCCATGTTCCAATGATGCGTTGAATTGCACCATGAACACATTCAATGACTCCATCTATGTTCCAATGATCTGTTGAATTCCACCATGAACACATTCAATGATACCGTCAATGATCCAATGATCTGTTAAATTCCACCATGAACACATTCAATGATTCCATCTATGTTCCAATGATCTGTTGAATTCCACCATGAAAACATACAATGACTCCATCAATGTTCCAATGATCTGTTGAATTGCACCATTTACACATTCAATGATTCCATCTATGTTCCAATGATCTGTTGAATTCCAGCATGAACACATTCAATGACCCATCTATGTTCCAATGATCTGTTGAATTGCACCATGAACACATTCAATGACTCCATCTATGTTCCAATGATCTGTTGAATTCCAACATGAACACATTCAATGATCCCGTCTGATATCCATTGATCTCTTAAATTCCACCATGAACACATTCAATGAGTCCATCTATGTTCCAATGATCTGTTGAATTCCACCATGAACACATTCAATGAATCCATCTATGTTCCAATGATCTGTTGAATTCCAGCATGAACACATTCAATGACCTTATCAATGTTCCAATGATCTGTTGAATTCCACCATGAACACATTCAATGATTCCATCTGTGTTCCAATGATCTGTTGAATTTCACCATGAAAACATACAATGACTCCATCAATGTTCCAATGATCTGTTGAAATCCACCATGAACACATTCAATGACTCCATCTATGTTCCTATGATCTGTTGAATACCACCATAAACAAATTCAGTGACTCCATCTATGTTCCAATAATCTGTTGAATTCCACCATGAACACATTCAACGACTCCATCTATGTTCAAATGATCTGTTGATTTCCACCATGAACACATTCAATGACTCCATCTATGTTCCAATGATCTGTTAAATTCCACCATAAACACATTCAATGATTCCATCTATGTTGCTATGATCTGTTGAATTCCACTATAAACACATTCAATGACGCCATCTATGTTCCAATGATCTGTTGAATTCCACCATGAACCCATACAATGAATCCATCAATGTTCCAATGATCTGTTGAATTCCACCATGAACACATTCAATGATTCCATCTATGTTCCAATGATCTGTTGAATTCCACCATGAACACATTCAATGACTCCATCTATGTTCCGATGATGTTTTGAATTCATCTATGAACACATTCAATGACTCCATCTATGTTCAAATCATCGGTTGACTTCCACCATGAACACATTCAATGACTCCATCTATGTTCCAATCATCTGTTGAATTCCACCATGAACACATACAATGAATCCATCAATGTTCCAATGATCGGTTGAAATCCACCATGAACACATTCAATGACTCCATCTATGTTCCTATGATCTGTTGAATTCCACCATGAACACATTCAATGACTCTATTTATGTTCCAAGGATCTGTTGAATTCCACCATGAACACATTCAAAGACTCCATCTATGTTCCAATGGTCTGTTGAATTCCACCATAAACACATTCAATGACTCCATCTATGTTCCAATGTTATGTTGAATTCCACTCTGAACACAATCAAGCACTCCATCCATGTTCCAATGATCTGTTGAATTCCACCATGAACACATTCAATGACACCATCTAAGTTCCAATGATCTGTTGTATTCCACCATGAACACATTCAATGATCCCGTCTATGTTCCAATGATCTGTTGAATTCCACCATGAACACATTCAATGACTCCATCTATGTTCCAATGATCTGTTGAATTCCACCATGAACACATTCAATGTTTCCATCTATGTTCCAATGATCTGTTGAATTCCACCATGAAAACATACAATAAATCCATCAATGTTCCAATGATCTGTTGAATTGCACCATTTACACATTCAATGATTCCATCTATGTTCCAATGATCTGTTGAATTCCAGCATGAACACATTCAATGACACATCTATGTTCCAATGATCGGTTGAATTCCACCATGAACACATTCAATGACTCCATCTATGTTCCAATGTTATGTTGAATTCCACTATGAACACATTCAAGGACACCATCCTTGTTCCAATGATGTGTTGAATTCCACCATGAACACATTCAATGACTCCATCTATGTTCCAATGTTATGTTGTATTCCACTATGAACACATTCAAGGACACCATCCATGTTCCAATGATGTGTTGCTTTGCACCATGAACACATTCAATGACTCCATCTATGGTCCAATGATCTGTTGAATTCCAACATGAACACATTCAATGATTCCATCTATGTTCCAATGATCTGTTGAATTCCACCATGAACACATTCAATGACTCCATCTATGTTCCGATGATATGTTGAATTCATCTATGAACACATTCAATGACTCCATCTATGTTCAAATCATCGGTTGACTTCCACCATGAACACATTCAATGACTCCATCTATGTTCCAATCATCTGTTGAATTCCACCATGAAAACATACAATGAATCCATCAATGTTCCAATGATCGGTTGAATTCCACAATGAACACATACAATGACTCCATCTATGTTCTAATGATATGTTGAATTCCACCAGGAACATATTCAATGACTCCACTATGTTCCAATGATCTGTTGAATTCCACCATGAACACATTCAATGACTCCATCTATTTTACAATGATCTGTTGAATTCCACCATGAACACATTCAATGACTCCATCTATGTTCCAATGATCCATTGAATTCCACCATGAACACATTCAATGACTCCATCTATGTTCCAATGATCTGATGAATTCCACCATGAACACATTCAATGATTCCATCTATCTTCCAATGAACTGTTGAATTCCACCATGAAAACATACAATAAATCCATCAATGTTCCAATGATCTGTTGAATTGCACCATTTACACATTCAATGATTCCATCTATGTTCCAATGATCTGTTGAATTCCAGCATGAACACATTCAATGACCCATCTATGATCCAATGATCGATTGAATTCCACCATGAACACATTCAATGACTCCATCTATGTTCCAATGTTACGTTGTATTCCACTATGAACACATTCAAGGAGACCATCCATGTTCCAATGATGTGTTGATTTGCACCATGAACACATTCAATGACTCCATCTATGTTCCAATGATATGTTGAATTCCAACATGAACACATTAAATGATCCCCTCTATGATCCATTGATCTGTTAAATTCCACCATGAACACATTCAATGAGTCCATCTATGTTCCAATGATCTGTTGAATTCCACCATGAACACATTCAATGACTCCATCTATGTTCAAATGATCGGTTGAATTCCACCATAAACACATTCAATGACTCCATCTATGTTCCAATAATCTGTTGAATTCCACCATAAACACATTCAATGACTCCATCTATGTTCCATTGATCTGTTGAATTCCACCATGAACCCATACAATGAATCCATCAATGTTCCAATGATCTGTTGAATTCCAACATGAACACATTCAACGATCCCGTCTGTGATCCATTGATCTCTTAAATTCCACCGTGAACACATTCAATTAGTCCATCTATGTTCCAATGATCTGTTGAATTCCACCACGAACACATTCAATGAATCCATCTATGTTCCAATGATCTGTTGAATTCCAGCATGAACACATTCAATGACCTTATCTATGTTCCAATGATCTGTTGAATTCCACCATGAACACATTGAAAGACTCCATCTATGTTCCAATGATCTGATGAAATCCACCATGAACACATTCAATGACTCCATCTATGTTCCTATGATCTGTTGAATACCACCATAAACAAATTCAGTGACTCCATCTATGTTCCAATAATCTGTTGAATTCCACCATGAACACATTCAACGACTCCATCTATTTTCAAATGATCTGTTCATTTCCACCATGAACACATTCAATGACTCCATCTATGTTCCAATGATCTGTTGAAATCCACCATGAACACAGTCTATGACTCCATCTATGTTCCTATGATCTGTTGAATTCCACCATAAACACATTCAATGACTCCATCTATGTCCCAATAATCTGTTGAATTCCACCATGAACACATTCAATGACTCCATCTATGTTCAAATGATCTATTGAATTCCACCATGAACACATTCAATGATTCCATCTATCTTCCAATGAACTGTTGAATTCCACCATGAAAACATACAATAAATCCATCAATGTTCCAATGATCTGTTGAATTGCACCATTTACACATACAATGATTCCATCTATGTGCCAATGATCTGTGGCATTCCAGCATGAACACATTCAATGACCCATCTATGTTCCAATGATCGATTGAATTCCACCATGAACACATTCAATGACTCCATCTATGTTCCAATGTTATGTTGTATTCCACTATGAACACATTCAAGGACACCATCCATGTTCCAATGATGTGTTGAATTCCACCATGAACACATTCAATGTTTCCATCTATGTTCCAATGATCTGTTGAATTCCACCATGAAAACATACAATAAATCCATCAATGTTCCAATGATCTGTTGAATTGCACCATTTACACATTCAATGATTCCATCTATGTTCCAATGATCTGTTGAATTCCAGCATGAACACATTCAATGACCCATCTATGTTCCAATGATCGGTTGAATTCCACCATGAACACATTCAATGACTCCATCTATGTTCCAATGTTATGTTGAATTCCACTATGAACACATTCAAGGACACCATCCTTGTTCCAATGATGTGTTGAATTCCACCATGAACACATTCAATGACTCCATCTATGTTCCGATGATCTGTTGAATTCATCTATGAACACATTCAATGACTCCATCTATGTTCAAATCATCGGTTGACTTCCACCATGAACACATTCAATGACTCCATCTATGTTCCAATCATCTGTTGAATTCCACCCTGAAAACATACAATGAATCCATTAATGTTCCAATGATCGGTTGAATTCCACAATGAACACATACAATGACTCCATCTATGTTCTAATGATATGTTGAATTCCACCAGGAACATATTCAATGACTCCACTATGTTCCAATGATCTGTTGAATTCCAGCATGAACACATTCAATGACTCCATCTATGTTACAATCATCTGTTGAATTCCACCATCAACACATTCAATGACTCTATCTATGTTCCAATGATCCATTGAATTCCACCATGAACACATTCAATGACTCCATCTATGTTCCAATGATCTGATGAATTCCACCATGAACACATTCAATGATTCCAACTATCTTCCAATGAACTGTTGAACTCCACCATGAAAACATACAATAAATCCATCTATGTTCCAATGATCTGTTGAATTGCACCATTTACACATTCAGTGACTCCATCTATGTTCCAATGATCTGATGAATTCCACCATGAACACATTCAATGATTCCATCTATCTTCCAATGAACTGTTGAATTCCACCATGAAAACATACAATAAATCCATCAATGTTTCAATGATCTGTTGAATTGCACCATTTACACATTCAATGATTCCATCTATGTTCCAATGATCTGTTGAATTCCAGCATGAACACATTCAATGACCCATCTATGTTCCAATGATAGATTGAATTCCACCATGAACACATTCAATGACTCCATCTATGTTCCAATGTTATGTTGTATTCCACTATGAACACATTCAAGGAGACCATCCATGTTCCAATGATGTGTTGATTTGCACCATGAACACATTCAATGACTCCATCTATGTTCCAATGATATGTTGAATTCCAACATGAACACATTAAATGATCCCCTCTATGATCCATTGATCTGTTAAATTCCACCATGAACACATTCAATGAGTCCATCTATGTTCCAATGATCTGTTGAATTCCACCATGAACACATTCAATGACTCCATCTATGTTCAAATGATCGGTTGAATTCCACCATAAACACATTCAATGACTCCATCTATGTTCCAATAATCTGTTGAATTCCACCATAAACACATTCAATGACTCCATCTATGTTCCATTGATCTGTTGAATTCCACCATGAACCCATACAATGAATCCATCAATGTTCCAATGATCTGTTGAATTCCAACATGAACACATTCAACGATCCCGTCTGTGATCCATTGATCTCTTAAATTCCACCGTGAACACATTCAATTAGTCCATCTATGTTCCAATGATCTGTTGAATTCCACCACGAACACATTCAATGAATCCATCTATGTTCCAATCATCTGTTGAATTCCAGCATGAACACATTCAATGACCTTATCTATGTTCCAATGATCTGTTGAATTCCACCATGAACACATTGAAAGACTCCATCTATGTTCCAATGATCTGATGAAATCCACCATGAACACATTCAATGACTCCATCTATGTTCCTATGATCTGTTGAATACCACCATAAACAAATTCAATGACTCCATCTATGTTCCAATAATCTGTTGAATTCCACCATGAACACATTCAACGACTCCATCTATTTTCAAATGATCTGTTCATTTCCACCATGAACACATTCAATGACTCCATCTATGTTCCAATGATCTGTTGAAATCCACCATGAACACAGTCTATGACTCCATCTATGTTCCTATGATCTGTTGAATACCACCATAAACACATTCAATGACTCCATCTATGTCCCAATAATCTGTTGAATTCCACCATGAACACATTCAATGACTCCATCTATGTTCAAATGATCTATTGAATTCCACCATGAACACATTCAATGATTCCATCTATCTTCCAATGAACTGTTGAATTCCACCATGAAAACATACAATAAATCCATCAATGTTCCAATGATCTGTTGAATTCCACCATGAACCCATACAATGAATCCATCAATGTTCCAATGATCTGTTGAATTCCACCATGAACACATTCAATGATTCCATCTATGTTCCAATGATCTGTTGAATTCCACCATGAACACATTCAATGACTCCATCTATGTTCCGATGATGTTTTGAATTCATCTATGAACACATTCAATGACTCCATCTATGTTCAAATCATCGGTTGACTTCCACCATGAACACATTCAATGACTCCATCTATGTTCCAATCATCTGTTGAATTCCACCATGAACACATACAATGAATCCATCAATGTTCCAATGATCGGTTGAAATCCACCATGAACACATTCAATGACTCCATCTATGTTCCTATGATCTGTTGAATTCCACCATGAACACATTCAATGACTCTATTTATGTTCCAAGGATCTGTTGAATTCCACCATGAACACATTCAAAGACTCCATCTATGTTCCAATGGTCTGTTGAATTCCACCATAAACACATTCAATGACTCCATCTATGTTCCAATGTTATGTTGAATTCCACTCTGAACACAATCAAGCACTCCATCCATGTTCCAATGATCTGTTGAATTCCACCATGAACACATTCAATGACACCATCTAAGTTCCAATGATCTGTTGTATTCCACCATGAACACATTCAATGATCCCGTCTATGTTCCAATGATCTGTTGAATTCCACCATGAACACATTCAATGACTCCATCTATGTTCCAATGATCTGTTGAATTCCACCATGAACACATTCAATGTTTCCATCTATGTTCCAATGATCTGTTGAATTCCACCATGAAAACATACAATAAATCCATCAATGTTCCAATGATCTGTTGAATTGCACCATTTACACATTCAATGATTCCATCTATGTTCCAATGATCTGTTGAATTCCAGCATGAACACATTCAATGACACATCTATGTTCCAATGATCGGTTGAATTCCACCATGAACACATTCAATGACTCCATCTATGTTCCAATGTTATGTTGAATTCCACTATGAACACATTCAAGGACACCATCCTTGTTCCAATGATGTGTTGAATTCCACCATGAACACATTCAATGACTCCATCTATGTTCCAATGTTATGTTGTATTCCACTATGAACACATTCAAGGACACCATCCATGTTCCAATGATGTGTTGCTTTGCACCATGAACACATTCAATGACTCCATCTATGGTCCAATGATCTGTTGAATTCCAACATGAACACATTCAATGATTCCATCTATGTTCCAATGATCTGTTGAATTCCACCATGAACACATTCAATGACTCCATCTATGTTCCGATGATATGTTGAATTCATCTATGAACACATTCAATGACTCCATCTATGTTCAAATCATCGGTTGACTTCCACCATGAACACATTCAATGACTCCATCTATGTTCCAATCATCTGTTGAATTCCACCATGAAAACATACAATGAATCCATCAATGTTCCAATGATCGGTTGAATTCCACAATGAACACATACAATGACTCCATCTATGTTCTAATGATATGTTGAATTCCACCAGGAACATATTCAATGACTCCACTATGTTCCAATGATCTGTTGAATTCCACCATGAACACATTCAATGACTCCATCTATTTTACAATGATCTGTTGAATTCCACCATGAACACATTCAATGACTCCATCTATGTTCCAATGATCCATTGAATTCCACCATGAACACATTCAATGACTCCATCTATGTTCCAATGATCTGATGAATTCCACCATGAACACATTCAATGATTCCATCTATCTTCCAATGAACTGTTGAATTCCACCATGAAAACATACAATAAATCCATCAATGTTCCAATGATCTGTTGAATTGCACCATTTACACATTCAATGATTCCATCTATGTTCCAATGATCTGTTGAATTCCAGCATGAACACATTCAATGACCCATCTATGATCCAATGATCGATTGAATTCCACCACGAACACATTCAATGAATCCATCTATGTTCCAATCATCTGTTGAATTCCAGCATGAACACATTCAATGACCTTATCTATGTTCCAATGATCTGTTGAATTCCACCATGAACACATTGAAAGACTCCATCTATGTTCCAATGATCTGATGAAATCCACCATGAACACATTCAATGACTCCATCTATGTTCCTATGATCTGTTGAATACCACCATAAACAAATTCAATGACTCCATCTATGTTCCAATAATCTGTTGAATTCCACCATGAACACATTCAACGACTCCATCTATTTTCAAATGATCTGTTCATTTCCACCATGAACACATTCAATGACTCCATCTATGTTCCAATGATCTGTTGAAATCCACCATGAACACAGTCTATGACTCCATCTATGTTCCTATGATCTGTTGAATACCACCATAAACACATTCAATGACTCCATCTATGTCCCAATAATCTGTTGAATTCCACCATGAACACATTCAATGACTCCATCTATGTTCAAATGATCTATTGAATTCCACCATGAACACATTCAATGATTCCATCTATCTTCCAATGAACTGTTGAATTCCACCATGAAAACATACAATAAATCCATCAATGTTCCAATGATCTGTTGAATTCCACCATGAACCCATACAATGAATCCATCAATGTTCCAATGATCTGTTGAATTCCACCATGAACACATTCAATGATTCCATCTATGTTCCAATGATCTGTTGAATTCCACCATGAACACATTCAATGACTCCATCTATGTTCCGATGATGTTTTGAATTCATCTATGAACACATTCAATGACTCCATCTATGTTCAAATCATCGGTTGACTTCCACCATGAACACATTCAATGACTCCATCTATGTTCCAATCATCTGTTGAATTCCACCATGAACACATACAATGAATCCATCAATGTTCCAATGATCGGTTGAAATCCACCATGAACACATTCAATGACTCCATCTATGTTCCTATGATCTGTTGAATTCCACCATGAACACATTCAATGACTCTATTTATGTTCCAAGGATCTGTTGAATTCCACCATGAACACATTCAAAGACTCCATCTATGTTCCAATGGTCTGTTGAATTCCACCATAAACACATTCAATGACTCCATCTATGTTCCAATGTTATGTTGAATTCCACTCTGAACACAATCAAGCACTCCATCCATGTTCCAATGATCTGTTGAATTCCACCATGAACACATTCAATGACACCATCTAAGTTCCAATGATCTGTTGTATTCCACCATGAACACATTCAATGATCCCGTCTATGTTCCAATGATCTGTTGAATTCCACCATGAACACATTCAATGACTCCATCTATGTTCCAATGATCTGTTGAATTCCACCATGAACACATTCAATGTTTCCATCTATGTTCCAATGATCTGTTGAATTCCACCATGAAAACATACAATAAATCCATCAATGTTCCAATGATCTGTTGAATTGCACCATTTACACATTCAATGATTCCATCTATGTTCCAATGATCTGTTGAATTCCAGCATGAACACATTCAATGACACATCTATGTTCCAATGATCGGTTGAATTCCACCATGAACACATTCAATGACTCCATCTATGTTCCAATGTTATGTTGAATTCCACTATGAACACATTCAAGGACACCATCCTTGTTCCAATGATGTGTTGAATTCCACCATGAACACATTCAATGACTCCATCTATGTTCCAATGTTATGTTGTATTCCACTATGAACACATTCAAGGACACCATCCATGTTCCAATGATGTGTTGCTTTGCACCATGAACACATTCAATGACTCCATCTATGGTCCAATGATCTGTTGAATTCCAACATGAACACATTCAATGATTCCATCTATGTTCCAATGATCTGTTGAATTCCACCATGAACACATTCAATGACTCCATCTATGTTCCGATGATATGTTGAATTCATCTATGAACACATTCAATGACTCCATCTATGTTCAAATCATCGGTTGACTTCCACCATGAACACATTCAATGACTCCATCTATGTTCCAATCATCTGTTGAATTCCACCATGAAAACATACAATGAATCCATCAATGTTCCAATGATCGGTTGAATTCCACAATGAACACATACAATGACTCCATCTATGTTCTAATGATATGTTGAATTCCACCAGGAACATATTCAATGACTCCACTATGTTCCAATGATCTGTTGAATTCCACCATGAACACATTCAATGACTCCATCTATTTTACAATGATCTGTTGAATTCCACCATGAACACATTCAATGACTCCATCTATGTTCCAATGATCCATTGAATTCCACCATGAACACATTCAATGACTCCATCTATGTTCCAATGATCTGATGAATTCCACCATGAACACATTCAATGATTCCATCTATCTTCCAATGAACTGTTGAATTCCACCATGAAAACATACAATAAATCCATCAATGTTCCAATGATCTGTTGAATTGCACCATTTACACATTCAATGATTCCATCTATGTTCCAATGATCTGTTGAATTCCAGCATGAACACATTCAATGACCCATCTATGATCCAATGATCGATTGAATTCCACCATGAACACATTCAATGACTCCATCTATGTTCAAATGATCTGTTGAATTCCACCATGAACACATTCAATGAATCCATCTATGATCCAATGATCTGTTGAATTCCACCATAAACACATTCAATGACTCCATCTATGTTCCAATGTTATGTTGAATTCCACTATGAACATATTCAAGGACTCCATCCATGTTCCAATGATCTGTTCAATACCACCATGAACACATTCAATGACTACATCTATGTTCCACTGTTATGTTGAATTCCACTATGAACACATTCAAGGACTCCATCCATGTTCCAATGATCTGTTTAATTCCACCATGAACACATTCAATGACTCCATCTATGTTCCAATGATCTGTTGAATTCCACCATGAACACATTCAATGATCCCGTCTATGATCCAATGATCTGTTGAATTCCACCATGAAAACATTCAATGAGTCCATTTATGTTCCATTGATCTGTTGAAATCCACCATGAACACATACAATGATTCCATCTATGTTCCAATGATCTGTTGAATTCCAGTTTGAACACATTCAATGACTCCATCTATGTTCCTATGATCTGTTGAATTCCACCATAAACACATTCAAAGACTCCATCTATATTCCAATGATCTGTTGAAATCCACCATGAACACATTCAATGACCCATCTATGTTCCAATGACCTGTTGAATTCCACAATGAACACATACAATCAATCGATCTATGTTCCAATGTTCGGTTGATTTCCACCATGAACACATTCAATGACCCCATCTATGTTCCAATGTTATGTTGAATTCCACTATGAACACATTCAAGGACACCATCCATGTTCCAATGATGCGTTGAATTGCACCATGAACACATTCAATGACTCCATCTATGTTCCAATGATCTGTTGAATTCCACCATGAACACATTCAATGATCCCGTCAATGATCCAATGATCTGTTAAATTCCACCATGAACACATTCAATGATTCCATCTATGTTCCAATGATCTGTTGAATTCCACCATGAAAACATACAATGACTCCATCAATGTTCCAATGATCTGTTGAATTGCACCATTTACACATTCAATGATTCCATCTATGTTCCAATGATCTGTTGAATTCCAGCATGAACACATTCAATGACCCATCTATGTTCCAATGATCTGTTGAATTGCACCATGAACACATTCAATGACTCCATCTATGTTCCAATGATCTGTTGAATTCCAACATGAACACATTCAATGATCCCGTCTGTTATCCATTGATCTCTTAAATTCCACCATGAACACATTCAATGAGTCCATCTATGTTCCAATGATCTGTTGAATTCCACCATGAACACATTCAATGAATCCATCTATGTTCCAATGATCTGTTGAATTCCAGCATGAACACATTCAATGACCTTATCAATGTTCCAATGATCTGTTGAATTCCACCATGAACACATTCAATGATTCCATCTGTGTTCCAATGATCTGTTGAATTTCACCATGAAAACATACAATGACTCCATCAATGTTCCAATGATCTGTTGAAATCCACCATGAACACATTCAATGACTCCATCTATGTTCCTATGATCTGTTGAATACCACCATAAACAAATTCAGTGACTCCATCTATGTTCCAATAATCTGTTGAATTCCACCATGAACACATTCAACGACTCCATCTATGTTCAAATGATCTGTTGATTTCCACCATGAACACATTCAATGACTCCATCTATGTTCCAATGATCTGTTAAATTCCACCATAAACACATTCAATGATTCCATCTATGTTGCTATGATCTGTTGAATTCCACTATAAACACATTCAATGACGCCATCTATGTTCCAATGATCTGTTGAATTCCACCATGAACCCATACAATGAATCCATCAATGTTCCAATGATCTGTTGAATTCCACCATGAACACATTCAATGATTCCATCTATGTTCCAATGATCTGTTGAATTCCACCATGAACACATTCAATGACTCCATCTATGTTCCGATGATGTTTTGAATTCATCTATGAACACATTCAATGACTCCATCTATGTTCAAATCATCGGTTGACTTCCACCATGAACACATTCAATGACTCCATCTATGTTCCAATCATCTGTTGAATTCCACCATGAACACATACAATGAATCCATCAATGTTCCAATGATCGGTTGAAATCCACCATGAACACATTCAATGACTCCATCTATGTTCCTATGATCTGTTGAATTCCACCATGAACACATTCAATGACTCTATTTATGTTCCAAGGATCTGTTGAATTCCACCATGAACACATTCAAAGACTCCATCTATGTTCCAATGGTCTGTTGAATTCCACCATAAACACATTCAATGACTCCATCTATGTTCCAATGTTATGTTGAATTCCACTCTGAACACAATCAAGCACTCCATCCATGTTCCAATGATCTGTTGAATTCCACCATGAACACATTCAATGACACCATCTAAGTTCCAATGATCTGTTGTATTCCACCATGAACACATTCAATGATCCCGTCTATGTTCCAATGATCTGTTGAATTCCACCATGAACACATTCAATGACTCCATCTATGTTCCAATGATCTGTTGAATTCCACCATGAACACATTCAATGTTTCCATCTATGTTCCAATGATCTGTTGAATTCCACCATGAAAACATACAATAAATCCATCAATGTTCCAATGATCTGTTGAATTGCACCATTTACACATTCAATGATTCCATCTATGTTCCAATGATCTGTTGAATTCCAGCATGAACACATTCAATGACACATCTATGTTCCAATGATCGGTTGAATTCCACCATGAACACATTCAATGACTCCATCTATGTTCCAATGTTATGTTGAATTCCACTATGAACACATTCAAGGACACCATCCTTGTTCCAATGATGTGTTGAATTCCACCATGAACACATTCAATGACTCCATCTATGTTCCAATGTTATGTTGTATTCCACTATGAACACATTCAAGGACACCATCCATGTTCCAATGATGTGTTGCTTTGCACCATGAACACATTCAATGACTCCATCTATGGTCCAATGATCTGTTGAATTCCAACATGAACACATTCAATGATTCCATCTATGTTCCAATGATCTGTTGAATTCCACCATGAACACATTCAATGACTCCATCTATGTTCCGATGATATGTTGAATTCATCTATGAACACATTCAATGACTCCATCTATGTTCAAATCATCGGTTGACTTCCACCATGAACACATTCAATGACTCCATCTATGTTCCAATCATCTGTTGAATTCCACCATGAAAACATACAATGAATCCATCAATGTTCCAATGATCGGTTGAATTCCACAATGAACACATACAATGACTCCATCTATGTTCTAATGATATGTTGAATTCCACCAGGAACATATTCAATGACTCCACTATGTTCCAATGATCTGTTGAATTCCACCATGAACACATTCAAAGACTCCATCTATGTTCCAATGGTCTGTTGAATTCCACCATAAACACATTCAATGACTCCATCTATGTTCCAATGTTATGTTGAATTCCACTCTGAACACAATCAAGCACTCCATCCATGTTCCAATGATCTGTTGAATTCCACCATGAACACATTCAATGACACCATCTAAGTTCCAATGATCTGTTGTATTCCACCATGAACACATTCAATGATCCCGTCTATGTTCCAATGATCTGTTGAATTCCACCATGAACACATTCAATGACTCCATCTATGTTCCAATGATCTGTTGAATTCCACCATGAACACATTCAATGTTTCCATCTATGTTCCAATGATCTGTTGAATTCCACCATGAAAACATACAATAAATCCATCAATGTTCCAATGATCTGTTGAATTGCACCATTTACACATTCAATGATTCCATCTATGTTCCAATGATCTGTTGAATTCCAGCATGAACACATTCAATGACACATCTATGTTCCAATGATCGGTTGAATTCCACCATGAACACATTCAATGACTCCATCTATGTTCCAATGTTATGTTGAATTCCACTATGAACACATTCAAGGACACCATCCTTGTTCCAATGATGTGTTGAATTCCACCATGAACACATTCAATGACTCCATCTATGTTCCAATGTTATGTTGTATTCCACTATGAACACATTCAAGGACACCATCCATGTTCCAATGATGTGTTGCTTTGCACCATGAACACATTCAATGACTCCATCTATGGTCCAATGATCTGTTGAATTCCAACATGAACACATTCAATGATTCCATCTATGTTCCAATGATCTGTTGAATTCCACCATGAACACATTCAATGACTCCATCTATGTTCCGATGATATGTTGAATTCATCTATGAACACATTCAATGACTCCATCTATGTTCAAATCATCGGTTGACTTCCACCATGAACACATTCAATGACTCCATCTATGTTCCAATCATCTGTTGAATTCCACCATGAAAACATACAATGAATCCATCAATGTTCCAATGATCGGTTGAATTCCACAATGAACACATACAATGACTCCATCTATGTTCTAATGATATGTTGAATTCCACCAGGAACATATTCAATGACTCCACTATGTTCCAATGATCTGTTGAATTCCACCATGAACACATTCAATGACTCCATCTATTTTACAATGATCTGTTGAATTCCACCATGAACACATTCAATGACTCCATCTATGTTCCAATGATCCATTGAATTCCACCATGAACACATTCAATGACTCCATCTATGTTCCAATGATCTGATGAATTCCACCATGAACACATTCAATGATTCCATCTATCTTCCAATGAACTGTTGAATTCCACCATGAAAACATACAATAAATCCATCAATGTTCCAATGATCTGTTGAATTGCACCATTTACACATTCAATGATTCCATCTATGTTCCAATGATCTGTTGAATTCCAGCATGAACACATTCAATGACCCATCTATGATCCAATGATCGATTGAATTCCACCATGAACACATTCAATGACTCCATCTATGTTCAAATGATCTGTTGAATTCCACCATGAACACATTCAATGAATCCATCTATGATCCAATGATCTGTTGAATTCCACCATAAACACATTCAATGACTCCATCTATGTTCCAATGTTATGTTGAATTCCACTATGAACATATTCAAGGACTCCATCCATGTTCCAATGATCTGTTCAATACCACCATGAACACATTCAATGACTACATCTATGTTCCACTGTTATGTTGAATTCCACTATGAACACATTCAAGGACTCCATCCATGTTCCAATGATCTGTTTAATTCCACCATGAACACATTCAATGACTCCATCTATGTTCCAATGATCTGTTGAATTCCACCATGAACACATTCAATGATCCCGTCTATGATCCAATGATCTGTTGAATTCCACCATGAAAACATTCAATGAGTCCATTTATGTTCCATTGATCTGTTGAAATCCACCATGAACACATACAATGATTCCATCTATGTTCCAATGATCTGTTGAATTCCAGTTTGAACACATTCAATGACTCCATCTATGTTCCTATGATCTGTTGAATTCCACCATAAACACATTCAAAGACTCCATCTATATTCCAATGATCTGTTGAAATCCACCATGAACACATTCAATGACCCATCTATGTTCCAATGACCTGTTGAATTCCACAATGAACACATACAATCAATCGATCTATGTTCCAATGTTCGGTTGATTTCCACCATGAACACATTCAATGACCCCATCTATGTTCCAATGTTATGTTGAATTCCACTATGAACACATTCAAGGACACCATCCATGTTCCAATGATGCGTTGAATTGCACCATGAACACATTCAATGACTCCATCTATGTTCCAATGATCTGTTGAATTCCACCATGAACACATTCAATGATCCCGTCAATGATCCAATGATCTGTTAAATTCCACCATGAACACATTCAATGATTCCATCTATGTTCCAATGATCTGTTGAATTCCACCATGAAAACATACAATGACTCCATCAATGTTCCAATGATCTGTTGAATTGCACCATTTACACATTCAATGATTCCATCTATGTTCCAATGATCTGTTGAATTCCAGCATGAACACATTCAATGACCCATCTATGTTCCAATGATCTGTTGAATTGCACCATGAACACATTCAATGACTCCATCTATGTTCCAATGATCTGTTGAATTCCAACATGAACACATTCAATGATCCCGTCTGTTATCCATTGATCTCTTAAATTCCACCATGAACACATTCAATGAGTCCATCTATGTTCCAATGATCTGTTGAATTCCACCATGAACACATTCAATGAATCCATCTATGTTCCAATGATCTGTTGAATTCCAGCATGAACACATTCAATGACCTTATCAATGTTCCAATGATCTGTTGAATTCCACCATGAACACATTCAATGATTCCATCTGTGTTCCAATGATCTGTTGAATTTCACCATGAAAACATACAATGACTCCATCAATGTTCCAATGATCTGTTGAAATCCACCATGAACACATTCAATGACTCCATCTATGTTCCTATGATCTGTTGAATACCACCATAAACAAATTCAGTGACTCCATCTATGTTCCAATAATCTGTTGAATTCCACCATGAACACATTCAACGACTCCATCTATGTTCAAATGATCTGTTGATTTCCACCATGAACACATTCAATGACTCCATCTATGTTCCAATGATCTGTTAAATTCCACCATAAACACATTCAATGATTCCATCTATGTTGCTATGATCTGTTGAATTCCACTATAAACACATTCAATGACGCCATCTATGTTCCAATGATCTGTTGAATTCCACCATGAACCCATACAATGAATCCATCAATGTTCCAATGATCTGTTGAATTCCACCATGAACACATTCAATGATTCCATCTATGTTCCAATGATCTGTTGAATTCCACCATGAACACATTCAATGACTCCATCTATGTTCCGATGATGTTTTGAATTCATCTATGAACACATTCAATGACTCCATCTATGTTCAAATCATCGGTTGACTTCCACCATGAACACATTCAATGACTCCATCTATGTTCCAATCATCTGTTGAATTCCACCATGAACACATACAATGAATCCATCAATGTTCCAATGATCGGTTGAAATCCACCATGAACACATTCAATGACTCCATCTATGTTCCTATGATCTGTTGAATTCCACCATGAACACATTCAATGACTCTATTTATGTTCCAAGGATCTGTTGAATTCCACCATGAACACATTCAAAGACTCCATCTATGTTCCAATGGTCTGTTGAATTCCACCATAAACACATTCAATGACTCCATCTATGTTCCAATGTTATGTTGAATTCCACTCTGAACACAATCAAGCACTCCATCCATGTTCCAATGATCTGTTGAATTCCACCATGAACACATTCAATGACACCATCTAAGTTCCAATGATCTGTTGTATTCCACCATGAACACATTCAATGATCCCGTCTATGTTCCAATGATCTGTTGAATTCCACCATGAACACATTCAATGACTCCATCTATGTTCCAATGATCTGTTGAATTCCACCATGAACACATTCAATGTTTCCATCTATGTTCCAATGATCTGTTGAATTCCACCATGAAAACATACAATAAATCCATCAATGTTCCAATGATCTGTTGAATTGCACCATTTACACATTCAATGATTCCATCTATGTTCCAATGATCTGTTGAATTCCAGCATGAACACATTCAATGACACATCTATGTTCCAATGATCGGTTGAATTCCACCATGAACACATTCAATGACTCCATCTATGTTCCAATGTTATGTTGAATTCCACTATGAACACATTCAAGGACACCATCCTTGTTCCAATGATGTGTTGAATTCCACCATGAACACATTCAATGACTCCATCTATGTTCCAATGTTATGTTGTATTCCACTATGAACACATTCAAGGACACCATCCATGTTCCAATGATGTGTTGCTTTGCACCATGAACACATTCAATGACTCCATCTATGGTCCAATGATCTGTTGAATTCCAACATGAACACATTCAATGATTCCATCTATGTTCCAATGATCTGTTGAATTCCACCATGAACACATTCAATGACTCCATCTATGTTCCGATGATATGTTGAATTCATCTATGAACACATTCAATGACTCCATCTATGTTCAAATCATCGGTTGACTTCCACCATGAACACATTCAATGACTCCATCTATGTTCCAATCATCTGTTGAATTCCACCATGAAAACATACAATGAATCCATCAATGTTCCAATGATCGGTTGAATTCCACAATGAACACATACAATGACTCCATCTATGTTCTAATGATATGTTGAATTCCACCAGGAACATATTCAATGACTCCACTATGTTCCAATGATCTGTTGAATTCCACCATGAACACATTCAATGACTCCATCTATTTTACAATGATCTGTTGAATTCCACCATGAACACATTCAATGACTCCATCTATGTTCCAATGATCCATTGAATTCCACCATGAACACATTCAATGACTCCATCTATGTTCCAATGATCTGATGAATTCCACCATGAACACATTCAATGATTCCATCTATCTTCCAATGAACTGTTGAATTCCACCATGAAAACATACAATAAATCCATCAATGTTCCAATGATCTGTTGAATTGCACCATTTACACATTCAATGATTCCATCTATGTTCCAATGATCTGTTGAATTCCAGCATGAACACATTCAATGACCCATCTATGATCCAATGATCGATTGAATTCCACCATGAACACATTCAATGACTCCATCTATGTTCCAATGTTACGTTGTATTCCACTATGAACACATTCAAGGAGACCATCCATGTTCCAATGATGTGTTGATTTGCACCATGAACACATTCAATGACTCCATCTATGTTCCAATGATATGTTGAATTCCAACATGAACACATTAAATGATCCCCTCTATGATCCATTGATCTGTTAAATTCCACCATGAACACATTCAATGAGTCCATCTATGTTCCAATGATCTGTTGAATTCCACCATGAACACATTCAATGACTCCATCTATGTTCAAATGATCGGTTGAATTCCACCATAAACACATTCAATGACTCCATCTATGTTCCAATAATCTGTTGAATTCCACCATAAACACATTCAATGACTCCATCTATGTTCCATTGATCTGTTGAATTCCACCATGAACCCATACAATGAATCCATCAATGTTCCAATGATCTGTTGAATTCCAACATGAACACATTCAACGATCCCGTCTGTGATCCATTGATCTCTTAAATTCCACCGTGAACACATTCAATTAGTCCATCTATGTTCCAATGATCTGTTGAATTCCACCACGAACACATTCAATGAATCCATCTATGTTCCAATGATCTGTTGAATTCCAGCATGAACACATTCAATGACCTTATCTATGTTCCAATGATCTGTTGAATTCCACCATGAGCACATTGAAAGACTCCATCTATGTTCCAATGATCTGATGAAATCCACCATGAACACATTCAATGACTCCATCTATGTTCCTATGATCTGTTGAATACCACCATAAACAAATTCAGTGACTCCATCTATGTTCCAATAATCTGTTGAATTCCACCATGAACACATTCAACGACTCCATCTATTTTCAAATGATCTGTTCATTTCCACCATGAACACATTCAATGACTCCATCTATGTTCCAATGATCTGTTGAAATCCACCATGAACACAGTCTATGACTCCATCTATGTTCCTATGATCTGTTGAATTCCACCATAAACACATTCAATGACTCCATCTATGTCCCAATAATCTGTTGAATTCCACCATGAACACATTCAATGACTCCATCTATGTTCAAATGATCTATTGAATTCCACCATGAACACATTCAATGATTCCATCTATCTTCCAATGAACTGTTGAATTCCACCATGAAAACATACAATAAATCCATCAATGTTCCAATGATCTGTTGAATTGCACCATTTACACATACAATGATTCCATCTATGTGCCAATGATCTGTGGCATTCCAGCATGAACACATTCAATGACCCATCTATGTTCCAATGATCGATTGAATTCCACCATGAACACATTCAATGACTCCATCTATGTTCCAATGTTATGTTGTATTCCACTATGAACACATTCAAGGACACCATCCATGTTCCAATGATGTGTTGAATTCCACCATGAACACATTCAATGTTTCCATCTATGTTCCAATGATCTGTTGAATTCCACCATGAAAACATACAATAAATCCATCAATGTTCCAATGATCTGTTGAATTGCACCATTTACACATTCAATGATTCCATCTATGTTCCAATGATCTGTTGAATTCCAGCATGAACACATTCAATGACCCATCTATGTTCCAATGATCGGTTGAATTCCACCATGAACACATTCAATGACTCCATCTATGTTCCAATGTTATGTTGAATTCCACTATGAACACATTCAAGGACACCATCCTTGTTCCAATGATGTGTTGAATTCCACCATGAACACATTCAATGACTCCATCTATGTTCCGATGATCTGTTGAATTCATCTATGAACACATTCAATGACTCCATCTATGTTCAAATCATCGGTTGACTTCCACCATGAACACATTCAATGACTCCATCTATGTTCCAATCATCTGTTGAATTCCACCCTGAAAACATACAATGAATCCATTAATGTTCCAATGATCGGTTGAATTCCACAATGAACACATACAATGACTCCATCTATGTTCTAATGATATGTTGAATTCCACCAGGAACATATTCAATGACTCCACTATGTTCCAATGATCTGTTGAATTCCAGCATGAACACATTCAATGACTCCATCTATGTTACAATCATCTGTTGAATTCCACCATCAACACATTCAATGACTCTATCTATGTTCCAATGATCCATTGAATTCCACCATGAACACATTCAATGACTCCATCTATGTTCCAATGATCTGATGAATTCCACCATGAACACATTCAATGATTCCAACTATCTTCCAATGAACTGTTGAACTCCACCATGAAAACATACAATAAATCCATCTATGTTCCAATGATCTGTTGAATTGCACCATTTACACATTCAGTGACTCCATCTATGTTCCAATGATCTGATGAATTCCACCATGAACACATTCAATGATTCCATCTATCTTCCAATGAACTGTTGAATTCCACCATGAAAACATACAATAAATCCATCAATGTTTCAATGATCTGTTGAATTGCACCATTTACACATTCAATGATTCCATCTATGTTCCAATGATCTGTTGAATTCCAGCATGAACACATTCAATGACCCATCTATGTTCCAATGATAGATTGAATTCCACCATGAACACATTCAATGACTCCATCTATGTTCCAATGTTATGTTGTATTCCACTATGAACACATTCAAGGAGACCATCCATGTTCCAATGATGTGTTGATTTGCACCATGAACACATTCAATGACTCCATCTATGTTCCAATGATATGTTGAATTCCAACATGAACACATTAAATGATCCCCTCTATGATCCATTGATCTGTTAAATTCCACCATGAACACATTCAATGAGTCCATCTATGTTCCAATGATCTGTTGAATTCCACCATGAACACATTCAATGACTCCATCTATGTTCAAATGATCGGTTGAATTCCACCATAAACACATTCAATGACTCCATCTATGTTCCAATAATCTGTTGAATTCCACCATAAACACATTCAATGACTCCATCTATGTTCCATTGATCTGTTGAATTCCACCATGAACCCATACAATGAATCCATCAATGTTCCAATGATCTGTTGAATTCCAACATGAACACATTCAACGATCCCGTCTGTGATCCATTGATCTCTTAAATTCCACCGTGAACACATTCAATTAGTCCATCTATGTTCCAATGATCTGTTGAATTCCACCACGAACACATTCAATGAATCCATCTATGTTCCAATGATCTGTTGAATTCCAGCATGAACACATTCAATGACCTTATCTATGTTCCAATGATCTGTTGAATTCCACCATGAACACATTGAAAGACTCCATCTATGTTCCAATGATCTGATGAAATCCACCATGAACACATTCAATGACTCCATCTATGTTCCTATGATCTGTTGAATACCACCATAAACAAATTCAGTGACTCCATCTATGTTCCAATAATCTGTTGAATTCCACCATGAACACATTCAACGACTCCATCTATTTTCAAATGATCTGTTCATTTCCACCATGAACACATTCAATGACTCCATCTATGTTCCAATGATCTGTTGAAATCCACCATGAACACAGTCTATGACTCCATCTATGTTCCTATGATCTGTTGAATACCACCATAAACACATTCAATGACTCCATCTATGTCCCAATAATCTGTTGAATTCCACCATGAACACATTCAATGACTCCATCTATGTTCAAATGATCTATTGAATTCCACCATGAACACATTCAATGATTCCATCTATCTTCCAATGAACTGTTGAATTCCACCATGAAAACATACAATAAATCCATCAATGTTCCAATGATCTGTTGAATTGCACCATTTACACATACAATGATTCCATCTATGTGCCAATGATCTGTGGCATTCCAGCATGAACACATTCAATGACCCATCTATGTTCCAATGATCGATTGAATTCCACCATGAACACATTCAATGACTCCATCTATGTTCCAATGTTATGTTGTATTCCACTATGAACACATTCAAGGACACCATCCATGTTCCAATGATGTGTTGAATTCCACCATGAACACATTCAATGTTTCCATCTATGTTCCAATGATCTGTTGAATTCCACCATGAAAACATACAATAAATCCATCAATGTTCCAATGATCTGTTGAATTGCACCATTTACACATTCAATGATTCCATCTATGTTCCAATGATCTGTTGAATTCCAGCATGAACACATTCAATGACCCATCTATGTTCCAATGATCGGTTGAATTCCACCATGAACACATTCAATGACTCCATCTATGTTCCAATGTTATGTTGAATTCCACTATGAACACATTCAAGGACACCATCCTTGTTCCAATGATGTGTTGAATTCCACCATGAACACATTCAATGACTCCATCTATGTTCCGATGATCTGTTGAATTCATCTATGAACACATTCAATGACTCCATCTATGTTCAAATCATCGGTTGACTTCCACCATGAACACATTCAATGACTCCATCTATGTTCCAATCATCTGTTGAATTCCACCCTGAAAACATACAATGAATCCATTAATGTTCCAATGATCGGTTGAATTCCACAATGAACACATACAATGACTCCATCTATGTTCTAATGATATGTTGAATTCCACCAGGAACATATTCAATGACTCCACTATGTTCCAATGATCTGTTGAATTCCAGCATGAACACATTCAATGACTCCATCTATGTTACAATCATCTGTTGAATTCCACCATCAACACATTCAATGACTCTATCTATGTTCCAATGATCCATTGAATTCCACCATGAACACATTCAATGACTCCATCTATGTTCCAATGATCTGATGAATTCCACCATGAACACATTCAATGATTCCAACTATCTTCCAATGAACTGTTGAACTCCACCATGAAAACATACAATAAATCCATCTATGTTCCAATGATCTGTTGAATTGCACCATTTACACATTCAGTGACTCCATCTATGTTCCAATGATCTGATGAATTCCACCATGAACACATTCAATGATTCCATCTATCTTCCAATGAACTGTTGAATTCCACCATGAAAACATACAATAAATCCATCAATGTTTCAATGATCTGTTGAATTGCACCATTTACACATTCAATGATTCCATCTATGTTCCAATGATCTGTTGAATTCCAGCATGAACACATTCAATGACCCATCTATGTTCCAATGATAGATTGAATTCCACCATGAACACATTCAATGACTCCATCTATGTTCCAATGTTATGTTGTATTCCACTATGAACACATTCAAGGAGACCATCCATGTTCCAATGATGTGTTGATTTGCACCATGAACACATTCAATGACTCCATCTATGTTCCAATGATCTGTTGAATTCCAACATGAACACATTCAATGATCCCCTCTATGATCCATTGATCTGTTAAATTCCACCATGAACACATTCAATTAGTCCATCTATGTTCCAATGATCTGTTGAATTCCACCATGAACACATTCAATGACTCCATCTATGTTCCTATGATCTGTTGAATTCCACCATAAACACATTCAATGACTCCATCTATGTTCCAATAATCTGTTGAATTCCACCATAAACACATTCAATGACTCCATCTATGTTCCAATGATCTGTTGAATTCCACCATGAACCCATACAATGAGTCCATCAATGTTCCAATGATCTTTTGAATTCCACCATGAACACATTCAATGATTCCATCTATGTTCCAATGATCTGTTGAATTCCAGCATGAACACATTCAATGACCCATCTATGTTCCAATGATCGATTGAATTCCACCATGAACACATTCAATGACTCCATCTATGTTCCAATGTTATGTTGTATTCCACTATGAACACATTCAAGGACACTATCCATGTTCCAATAATGTGTTGATTTGCACCATGAACACATTCAATGACTCCATCTATGTTCCAATGATCTGTTGAATTCCAACATGAACACATTCAATGATCCCCTCTATGATCCATTTATCTGTTAAATTCCAGCATGAACACATTCAATGAGTCCATCTATATTCCAATGATCTGTTGAATTCCACCATGAACACATTCAATGAAACCATCTATGTTCCAATGATCTGTTGAATTCCACCATGAACCCATTCAATGAATCTATCTATGTTCCAATGATCTGTTGAATTCCACCATGAAGACATTGAAACACTCCATCTATGTTCCAATGATCTGTTGAAATCCACCATGAACACATTCAATGACTCCATCTATGTTCCTATGATCTGTTGAATTCCACCATGAACACATTCAACGACTCCATCTATGTTCAAATGATCTGTTGAATTCCACCATGAACCCATACAATGACTCCATCTATGTTCCAATGGTCTGTTGAATTCCACCAGAAACACATTCAATGACTCCATCTATGTTCCATTGTTATGTTGTATTCCACTATGAACACATTCAAGGACTCCATCCATGTTCCAATGATCTGTTGAATTCCACCATGAACACATTCAATGACTCCATCTATGTTCCAATGATCTGTTGAATTCCACCATGAACACATTCAATGATTCCATCTATGTTCCAATGATCTGTTGAATTCCACCATGAAAACATACAATGACTCCATCAATGTTCCAATGATCTGTTGAATTGCACCATTTACACATTCAATGATTCCATCTATGTTCCAATGATCTGTTGAATTCCAGCATGAACACATTCAATGACCCATCTATGTTCCAATGATCGGTTGAATTGCACCATGAACACATTCAATGACTCCATCTATGTTCCAATGATCTGTTGAATTCCAACATGAACACATTCAATGATCCCGTCTGTGATCCATTGATCTCTTAAATTCCACCATGAACACATTCAATGAGTCCATCTATGTTCCAATGATCTGTTGAATTCCACCATGAACACATTCAATGAATCCATCTATGTTCCAATGATCTGTTGAATTCCAGCATGAACACATTCAGTGACCTTATCAATGTTCCAATGATCTGTTGAATTCCACCATGAACACATTCAATGATTCCATCTGTGTTCCAATGATCTGTTGAATTCCACCATGAAAACATACAATGACTCCATCAATGTTCCAATGATCTGTTGAAATCCACCATGAACACATTCAATGACTCCATCTATGTTCCTATGATCTGTTGAATACCACCATAAACAAATTCAGTGACTCCATCTATGTTCCAATAATCTGTTGAATTCCACCATGAACACATTCAACGACTCCATCTATGTTCAAATGATCTGTTGATTTCCACCATGAACACATTCAATGACTCCATCTATGTTCCAATGATCTGTTAAATTCCAAAATAAACACATTCAATGACTCCATCTATGTTGCTATGATCTGTTGAATTCCACCATAAACACATTCAATGACTCCATCTATGTTCCAATGATGTGTTGAATTCCATCATGAACCCATACAATGAATCCATCAATGTTCCAATGATCTGTTGAATTCCACCATGAACACATTCAATGATTCCATCTATGTTCCAATGATCTGTTGAATTCCACCATGAACACATTCAATGACTCCATCTATGTTCCGATGATGTTTTGAATTCATCTATGAACACATTCAATGACTCCATCTATGTTCAAATCATCGGTTGACTTCCACCATGAACACATTCAATGACTCCATCTATGTTCCTATCATCTGTTGAATTCCACAATGAACACATACAATGAATCCATCAATGTTCCAATGATCGGTTGAAATCCACCATGAACACATTCAATGACTCCATCTATGTTCCTATGATCTGTTGAATTCCACCATGAACACATTCAATGACTCTATTTATGTTCCAATGATCTGTTGAATTCCACCATGAACACATTCAAAGACTCCATCTATGTTCCAATTGTCTGTTGAATTCCACTATAAACACATTCAATGACTCCATCTATGTTCCAATGTTATTTTGAATTCCACTATGAACACAATCAAGCACTCCATCCATGTTCCAATGATCTGTTGAATTCCACCATGAACACATTCAATGACACCATCTATGTTCCAATGATCTGTTGTATTCCACCATGAACACATTCAATGATCCCGTCTATGTTCCAATGATCTGTTGAATTCCACCATGAACACATTCAATGACTCCATCTATGTTCCAATGATCTGTTGAATTCCACCATGAACACATTCAATGTTTCCATCTATGTTCCAATGATCTGTTGAATTCAACCATGAAAACATACAATAAATCCATCAATGTTCCAATGATCTGTTGAATTGCACCATTTACACATTCAATGATTCCATCTATGTTCCAATGATCTGTTGAATTCCAGCATGAACACATTCAATGACCCATCTATGTTCCAATGATCGGTTGAATTCCACCATGAACACATTCAATGACTCCATCTATGTTCCAATGTTATTTTGAATTCCACTATGAACACAATCAAGCACTCCATCCATGTTCCAATGATCTGTTGAATTCCACCATGAACACATTCAATGACACCATCTATGTTCCAATGATCTGTTGTATTCCACCATGAACACATTCAATGATCCCGTCTATGTTCCAATGATCCGTTGAATTCCACCATGAACACATTCAATGACTCCATCTATGTTCCAATGATCTGTTGAATTCCACCATGAACACATTCAATGTTTCAATCTATGTTCCAATGATCTGTTGAATTCCACCATGAAAACATACAATAAATCCATCAATGTTCCAATGATCTGTTGAATTGCACCATTTACACATTCAATGATTCCATCTATGTTCCAATGATCTGTTGAATTCCAGCATGAACACATTCAATGACCCATCTATGTTCCAATGATCGGTTGAATTCCACCATGAACACATTCAATGACTCCATCTATGTTCCAATGTTATGTTGAATTCCACTATGAACACATTCAAGGACACCATCCTTGTTCCAATGATGTGTTGAATTCCACCATGAACACATTCAATGACTACATCTATGTTCCGATGATCTGTTGAATTCATCTATGAACACATTCAATGACTCCATCTATGTTCAAATCATCGGTTGACTTCCACCATGAACACATTCAATGACTCCATCTATGTTCCAATCATCTGTTGAATTCCACCCTGAAAACATACAATGAATCCATCAATGTTCCAATGATCGGTTGAATTCCACAATGAACACATACAATGACTCCATCTATGTTCTAATGATATGTTGAATTCCACCAGGAACATATTCAATGACTCCACTATGTTCCAATGATCTGTTGAATTCCACCATGAACACATTCAATGACTCCATCTATGTTACAATGATCTGTTGAATTCCACCATGAACACATTCAATGACTCCATCTATGTTCCAATGATCCATTGAATTCCACCATGAACACATTCAATGACTCCATCTATGTTCCAATGATCTGATGAATTCCACCATGAACACATTCAATGATTCCATCTATCTTCCAATGAACTGTTGAATTCCACCATGAAAACATACAATAAATCCATCAATGTTCCAATGATCTGTTGAATTGCACCATTTACACATTCAATGATTCCATCTATGTTCCAATGATCTGTTGAATTCCAGCATGAACACATTCAATGACCCATGTATGTTCCAATGATCGATTGAATTCCACCATGAACACATTCAATGACTCCATCTATGTTCCAATGTTATGTTGTATTCCACTATGAACATATTCAAGGAGACCATTCATGTTCCAATGATGTGTTGATTTGCTCCATGAACACATTCAATGACTCCATCTATGTTCCAATGATCTGTTGAATTCCAACATGAACACATTCAATGATCCCCTCTATGATCCATTGATCTGTTAAATTCCACCATGAACACATTCAATGAGTCCATCTATGTTCCAATGATCTGTTGAATTCCACCATGAACACATTCAATGACTCCATCTATGTTCCTATGATCTGTTGAATTCCACCATAAACACATTCAATGACTCCATCTATGTTCCAATAATCTGTTGAATTCCACCATAAACACATTCAATTACTCCATCTATGTTCCAATGATCTGTTAAATTCCACCATGAACACATTCAATGACTCCATCTATGTTCCAATGATCTGTTGAATTCCACTATTAACACATTCAAGGACACCATCCATGTTCCAATGATGTGTTGATTTGCACCATGAACACATTCAATGACTCCATCTATGTTCCAATGATCTGTTGAATTCCAGCATGAACACATTCAATGACCCATCTATGTTCCAAAGATCGATTGAATTCCACCATGAACACATTCAATGACTCCATCTATGTTCCAATGTTATGTTGTATTCCACTATTAACACATTCAAGGACACCATCCATGTTCCAATGATGTGTTGATTTGCACCATGAACACATTCAATGATTCCATCCATGTTCCAATGATCTGTTGAATTCCACCATGAACACATTCAATGACTCCATCTATGTTCCAATGATCTGTTGAATTCCACCATGAACACATTCAATGAATCTATCTATGTTCCAATGATCTGTTGAATTCCACCATGAAGACATTGAAACACTCCATCTATGTTCCAATGATCGGTTGAATTCCAGCATAAACACATTCAATGACTCCATCTATGTTCCAATAATCTGTTGAATTCCACCATGTACACATTCAACGACCCCATCTATGTTCAAATTATCTGTTGAATTCCACCATGAACCCATACAATGACACCATCTATGTTCCAATGGTCTGTTGAATTCCACCATAAACACATTCAATGACTCCATCTATGTTCCAATGTTATGTTGAATTCCACTATGAACACATTCAAGGACTCCATCCATGTTCCAATGATCTGTTGAATTCCACCATGAACACATTCAATGACTCCATCTATGTTCCAATGATCTGTTGAATTCCACCATGAACACATTCAATGATTCCATCTATGTTCCAATGATCTGTTGAATTCCACCATGAAAACATACAATGACTCCATCAATGTTCCAATCATCTGTTGAATTGCACCATTTACACATTCAATGATTCCATCTATGTTCCAATGATCTGTTGAATTCCAGCATGAACACATTCAATGACCCATCTATGTTCCAATGATCGGTTGAATTGCACCATGAACACATTCAATGACTCCATCTATGTTCCAATGATCTGTTGAATTCCAACATGAACACATTCAATGATCCCGTCTGTGATCCATTGATCTCTTAAATTCCACCATGAGCACATTCAATGAGTCCATCTATGTTCCAATGATCTGTTGAATTCCACCATGAACACATTCAATGAATCCATCTATGTTCCAATGATCTGTTGAATTCCAGCATGAACACATTCAATGACCTTATCTATGTTCCAATGATCTGTTGAATTCCACCATGAACACATTGAAAGACTCCTTCTATGTTCCAATGATCTATTGAAATCCACCATGAACACATTCAATGACTCCATCTATGTTCCTATGATCTGTTGAATACCACCATAAACAAATTCAGTGACTCCATCTATGTTCCAATAATCTGTTGAATTCCACCATGAACACATTCAACGACTCCATCTATGTTCAAATGATCTGTTGATTTCCACCATGAACACATTCAATGACTCCATCTATGTTCCAATGATCTGTTAAATTCCACCATAAACACATTCAATGACTCCATCTATGTTACTATGATCTGTTAAATTCCAACATAAACACATTCAATGACTCCATCTATGTTCCAATGATCTGTTGAATTCCACCATGAACCCATACAATGAATCCATCAATGTTCCAATGATCTGTTGAATTCCACCATGAACACATTGAATGATTCCATCTATGTTCCAATGATCTGTTGAATTCCACCATGAACACATTCAATGACTCCATCTATGTTCCGATGATGTGTTGAATTCATCTATGAACACATTCAATGACTCCATCTATGTTCAAATCATCGGTTGACTTCCACCATGAACACATTCAATGACTCCATCTATGTTCCTATCATCTGTTGAATTCCACCATGAACACATACAATGAATCCATCAATGTTCCAATGTTCGGTTGAAATCCACCATGAACATATTCAATGACTCCATCTATGTTCCTATGATCTGTTGAATACCACCATAAACAAATTCAGTGACTCCATCTATGTTCCAATAATCTGTTGAATTCCACCATGAACACATTCAACGACTCCATCTATGTTCAAATGATCTGTTGATTTCCACCATGAACACATTCAATGACTCCATCTATGTTCCAATGATCTGTTAAATTCCACCATAAACACATTCAATGACTCCATCTATGTTGCTATGATCTGTTGAATTCCACCATAAACACATTCAATGACTCCATCTATGTTCCAATGATCTGTTGAATTCCACCATGAACCCATACAATGAATCAATCAATGTTCCAATGATCTGTTGAATTCCACCATGAACACATTCAATGATTCCATCTATGTTCCAATGATCTGTTGAATTCCACCATGAACACATTCAATGACTCCATCTATGTTCCGATGATGTGTTGAATTCATCTATGAACACATTCAATGACTCCATCTATGTTCAAATCATCGGTTGATTCCACCATGAACACATTCAATGACTCCATCTATGTTCCGATCGTCTGTTGAATTCCACCATGAACACATACAATGAATCCATCAATGTTCCAATCATCGGTTGAAATCCACCATGAACACATTCAATGACTCCATCTATGTTCCTATGATCTGTTGAATTCCACCATGAACACATTCAATGACTCTATTTATGTTCCAATGATCTGTTGAATTCCACCATGGACACATTCAAAGACTCCATCTATGTTCCAATGGTCTGTTGAATTCCACCATAAACACATTCAATGACTCCATCTATGTTCCAATGTTATGTTGAATTCCACTATGAACACAATCAAGAACTCCATCCATGTTCCAATGATCTGTTGAATTCCACCATGAACACATTCAATGACACCATCTATGTTCCAATGATCTGTTGTATTCAACCATCAACACATTCAATGATCCCGTCTATGTTCCAATGATCCGTTGAATTCCACCATGAACACATTCAATGACTCCATCTATGTTCCAATGATCTGTTGAATTCCACCATGAACACATTCAATGTTTCCATCTATGTTCCAATTATCTGTTGAATTCCACCATGAAAACATACAATAAATCCATCAATGTTCCAATGATCTGTTGAATTGCACCATTTACACATTCAATGATTCCATCTATGTTCTAATTATCTGTTGAATTCCAGCATGAACACATTCAATGACCCATCTATGTTCCAATGATCGGTTGATTTCCACCATGACCACATTCAATGACTCCATCTGTGTTCCAATGTTATGTTGAATTCCACTATGAACACATTCAAGGACACCATCCTTGTTCCAATGATGTGTTGAATTGCACCATGAACACATTCAATGACTCCATCTATGTTCCAATGATCTGTTGAATTCCAACATGAACACATTCAATGATCCCGTCTGTTATCCATTGATCTGTTAAATTCCACCATAACACATTCAATGAGTCCATCTATGTTCCAATGATCTGTTGAATTCCACCATGAACACATTCAATGAATCCATCTATGTTCCAATGATCTGTTGAATTCCAGCATGAACACATTCAATGACCTTATCAATGTTCCAATGATCTGTTGAATTCCACCATGAACACATTCAATGATTCCATCTGTGTTCCAATGATCTGTTGAATTCCACCATGAAAACATACAATGACTCCATCAATGTTCCAATAATCTGTTGAAATCCACCATGAACACATTCAATGACTCCATCTATGCTCCTATGATCTGTTGAATACCACCATAAACAAATTCAGTGACTCCATCTATGTTCCAATAATCTGTTGAATTCCACCATGAACACATTCAACGACTCCATCTATGTTCAAATGATCTGTTGATTTCCACCATGAACACATTCAATGACTCCATCTATGTTCCAATGATCTGTTAAATTCCACCATAAACACATTCAATGACTCCATCTATGTTGCTATGATCTGTTGAATTCCACCATAAACACATTCAATGACTCCATCTATGTTCCAATGATCTGTTGAATTCCAACATGAACCCATACAATGAATCAATCAATGTTCCAATGATCTGTTGAATTCCACCATGAACACATTCAATGATTCCATCTATGTTCCAATGATCTGTTGAAATCCACCATGAACACATTCAATGACTCCATCCATGTTCCAATGATCTGTTGAATTCCACCATGAACACATTCAATGACACCATCTATGTTCCAATGATCTGTTGTATTCCACCATGAACACATTCAATGATCCCGTCTATGTTCCAATGATCCGTTGAATTCCACCATGAACACATTCAATGACTCCATCTATGTTCCAATGATCTGTTGAATTCCACCATGAACACATTCAATGTTTCCATCTATGTTCCAATGATCTGTTGAATTCCACCATGAAAACATACAATAAATCCATCAATGTTCCAATGATCTGTTGAATTGCACCATTTACACATTCAATGATTCCATCTATGTTCCAATGATCTGTTGAATTCCAGCATGAACACATTCAATGACCCATCTATGTTCCAATGATCGGTTGAATTCCACCATGAACACATTCAATGACTCCATCTACGTTCCAATGTTATGTTGAATTCCACTATGAACACATTCAAGGACACCATCCTTGTTCCAATGATGTGTTGAATTCCACCATGAACACATTCAATGACTACATCTATGTTCCGATGATCTGTTGAATTCATCTATGAACACATTCAATGACTCCATCTATGTTCAAATCATCGGTTGACTTCCACCATGAACACATTCAATGACTCCATCTATGTTCCAATCATCTGTTGAATTCCACCCTGAAAACATACAATGAATCCATCAATGTTCCAATGATCGGTTGAATTCCACAATGAACACATACAATGACTCCATCTATGTTCTAATGATATGTTGAATTCCACCAGGAACATATTCAATGACTCCACTATGTTCCAATGATCTGTTGAATTCCACCATGAACACATTCAATGACTCCATCTATGTTACAATGATCTGTTGAATTCCACCATGAACACATTCAATGACTCCATCTATGTTCCAATGATCCATTGAATTCCACCATGAACACATTCAATGACTCCATCTATGTTCCAATGATCTGATGAATTCCACCATGAACACATTCAATGATTCCATCTATCTTCCAATGAACTGTTGAATTCCACCATGAAAACATACAATAAATCCATCAATGTTCCAATGATCTGTTGAATTGCACCATTTACACATTCAATGATTCCATCTATGTTCCAATGATCTGTTGAATTCCAGCATGAACACATTCAATGACCCATGTATGTTCCAATGATCGATTGAATTCCACCATGAACACATTCAATGACTCCATCTATGTTCCAATGTTATGTTGTATTCCACTATGAACACATTCAAGGAGACCATTCATGTTCCAATGATGTGTTGATTTGCTCCATGAACACATTCAATGACTCCATCTATGTTCCAATGATCTGTTGAATTCCAACATGAACACATTCAATGATCCCCTCTATGATCCATTGATCTGTTAAATTCCACCATGAACACATTCAATGAGTCCATCTATGTTCCAATGATCTGTTGAATTCCACCATGAACACATTCAATGACTCCATCTATGTTCCTATGATCTGTTGAATTCCACCATAAACACATTCAATGACTCCATCTATGTTCCAATAATCTGTTGAATTCCACCATAAACACATTCAATTACTCCATCTATGTTCCAATGATCTGTTAAATTCCACCATGAACACATTCAATGACTCCATCTATGTTCCAATGATCTGTTGAATTCCACTATTAACACATTCAAGGACACCATCCATGTTCCAATGATGTGTTGATTTGCACCATGAACACATTCAATGACTCCATCTATGTTCCAATGATCTGTTGAATTCCAGCATGAACACATTCAATGACCCATCTATGTTCCAAAGATCGATTGAATTCCACCATGAACACATTCAATGACTCCATCTATGTTCCAATGTTATGTTGTATTCCACTATTAACACATTCAAGGACACCATCCATGTTCCAATGATGTGTTGATTTGCACCATGAACACATTCAATTATTCCATCCATGTTCCAATGATCTGTTGAATTCCACCATGAACACATTCAATGACTCCATCTATGTTCCAATGATCTGTTGAATTCCACCATGAACACATTCAATGAATCTATCTATGTTCCAATGATCTGTTGAATTCCACCATGAAGACATTGAAACACTCCATCTATGTTCCAATGATCGGTTGAATTCCACCATGAACACATTCAATGACTCCATCTATGTTCCTATGATCTGTTGAATTCCAGCATAAACACATTCAATGACTCCATCTATGTTCCAATAATCTGTTGAATTCCACCATGTACACATTCAACGACCCCATCTATGTTCAAATTATCTGTTGAATTCCACCATGAACCCATACAATGACACCATCTATGTTCCAATGATCTGTTGAATTCCACCATGAAGACATTGAAACACTCCATCTATGTTCCAATGATCGGTTGAATTCCACCATGAACACATTCAATGACTCCATCTATGTTCCTATGATCTGTTGAATTCCAGCATAAACACATTCAATGACTCCATCTATGTTCCAATAATCTGTTGAATTCCACCATGTACACATTCAACGACCCCATCTATGTTCAAATTATCTGTTGAATTCCACCATGAACCCATACAATGACACCATCTATGTTCCAATGGTCTGTTGAATTCCACCATAAACACATTCAATGACTCCATCTATGTTCCAATGTTATGTTGAATTCCACTATGAACACATTCAAGGACTCCATCCATGTTCCAATGATCTGTTGAATTCCACCATGAACACATTCAATGACTCCATCTATGTTCCAATGATCTGTTGAATTCCACCATGAACACATTCAATGATTCCATCTATGTTCCAATGATCTGTTGAATTCCACCATGAAAACATACAATGACTCCATCAATGTTCCAATCATCTGTTGAATTGCACCATTTACACATTCAATGATTCCATCTATGTTCCAATGATCTGTTGAATTCCAGCATGAACACATTCAATGACCCATCTATGTTCCAATGATCGGTTGAATTGCACCATGAACACATTCAATGACTCCATCTATGTTCCAATGATCTGTTGAATTCCAACATGAACACATTCAATGATCCCGTCTGTGATCCATTGATCTCTTAAATTCCACCATGAGCACATTCAATGAGTCCATCTATGTTCCAATGATCTGTTGAATTCCACCATGAACACATTCTATGAATCCATCTATTTTCCAATGATCTGTTGAATTCCAGCATGAACACATTCAATGACCTTATCTATGTTCCAATGATCTGTTGAATTCCACCATGAACACATTGAAAGACTCCATCTATGTTCCAATGATCTATTGAAATCCACCATGAACACATTCAATGACTCCATCTATGTTCCTATGATCTTTTGAATACCACCATAAACAAATTCAGTGACTCCATCTATGTTCCAATAATCTGTTGAATTCCACCATGAACACATTCAACGACTCCATCTATGTTCAAATGATCTGTTGATTTCCACCATGAACACATTCAATGACTCCATCTATGTTCCAATGATCTGTTAAATTCCACCATAAACACATTCAATGACTCCATCTATGTTACTATGATCTGTTGAATTCCAACATAAACACATTCAATGACTCCATCTATGTTCCAATGATCTGTTGAATTCCACCATGAACCCATACAATGAATCCATCAATGTTCCAATGATCTGTTGAATTCCACCATGAACACATTGAATGATTCCATTTATGTTCCAATGATCTGTTGAATTCCACCATGAACACATTCAATGACTCCATCTATGTTCCGATGATGTGTTGAATTCATCTATGAACACATTCAATGACTCCATCTATGTTCAAATCATCGGTTGACTTCCACCATGAACACATTCAATGACTCCATCTATGTTCCTATCATCTGTTGAATTCCACCATGAACACATACAATGAATCCATCAATGTTCCAATGTTCGGTTGAAATCCACCATGAACATATTCAATGACTCCATCTATGTTCCTATGATCTGTTGAATACCACCATAAACAAATTCAGTGACTCCATCTATGTTCCAATAATCTGTTGAATTCCACCATGAACACATTCAACGACTCCATCTATGTTCAAATGATCTGTTGATTTCCACCATGAACACATTCAATGACTCCATCTATGTTCCAATGATCTGTTAAATTCCACCATAAACAAATTCAATGACTCCATCTATGTTGCTATGATCTGTTGAATTCCACCATAAACACATTCAATGACTCCATCTATGTTCCAATGATCTGTTGAATTCCACCATGAACCCATACAATGAATCAATCAATGTTCCAATGATCTGTTGAATTCCACCATGAACACATTCAATGATTCCATCTATGTTCCAATGATCTGTTGAATTCCACCATGAACACATTCAATGACTCCATCTATGTTCCGATGATGTGTTGAATTCATCTATGAACACATTCAATGACTCCATCTATGTTCAAATCATCAGTTGATTCCACCATGAACACATTCAATGACTCCATCTATGTTCCGATCGTCTGTTGAATTCCACAATGAACACATACAATGAATCCATCAATGTTCCAATCATCGGTTGAAATCCACCATGAACACATTCAATGACTCCATCTATGTTCCTATGATCTGTTGAATTCCACCATGAACACATTCAATGACTCTATTTATGTTCCAATGATCTGTTGAATTCCACCATGGACACATGCAAAGACTCCATCTATGTTCCAATGGTCTGTTGAATTCCACCATAAACACATTCAATGACTCCATCTATGTTCCAATGTTATGTTGAATTCCACTATGAACACAATCAAGAACTCCATCCATGTTCCAATGATCTGTTGAATTCCACCATGAACACATTCAATGACACCATCTATGTTCCAATGATCTGTTGTATTCAACCATCAACACATTCAATGATCCCGTCTATGTTCCAATGATCCATTGAATTCCACCATGAACACATTCAATGACTCCATCTATGTTCCAATGATCTGTTGAATTCCACCATGAACACATTCAATGTTTCCATCTATGTTCCAATTATCTGTTGAATTCCACCATGAAAACATACAATAAATCCATCAATGTTCCAATGATCTGTTGAATTGCACCATTTACACATTCAATGATTCCATCTATGTTCTAATTATCTGTTGAATTCCAGCATGAACACATTCAATGACCCATCTATGTTCCAATGATCGGTTGAGTTCCACCATGACCACATACAATGACTCCATCTGTGTTCCAATGTTATGTTGAATTCCACTATGAACACATTCAAGGACACCATCCTTGTTCCAATGATGTGTTGAATTGCACCATGAACACATTCAATGACTCCATCTATGTTCCAATGATCTGTTGAATTCCAACATGAACACATTCAATGATCCCGTCTGTTATCCATTGATCTGTTAAATTCCACCATAACACATTCAATGAGTCCATCTATGTTCCAATGATCTGTTGAATTCCACCATGAACACATTCAATGAATCCATCTATGTTCCAATGATCTGTTGAATTCCAGCATGAACACATTCAATGACCTTATCAATGTTCCAATGATCTGTTGAATTCCACCATGAACACATTCAATGATTCCATCTGTGTTCCAATGATCTGTTGAATTCCACCATGAAAACATACAATGACTCCATCAATGTTCCAATAATCTGTTGAAATCCACCATGAACACATTCAATGACTCCATCTATGTTCCTATGATCTGTTGAATACCACCATAAACAAATTCAGTGACTCCATCTATGTTCCAATAATCTGTTGAATTCCACCATGAACACATTCAACGACTCCATCTATGTTCAAATGATCTGTTGATTTCCACCATGAACACATTCAATGACTCCATCTATGTTCCAATGATCTGTTAAATTCCACCATAAACACATTCAATGACTCCATCTATGTTGCTATGATCTGTTGAATTCCACCATAAACACATTCAATGACTCCATCTATGTTCCAATGATCTGTTGAATTCCAACATGAACCCATACAATGAATCAATCAATGTTCCAATGATCTGTTGAATTCCACCATGAACACATTCAATGACTCCATCTATGTTCCGATGATGTGTTGAATTCATCTATGAACACATTCAATGACTCCATCTATGTTCAAATCATCGGTTGATTCCACCATGAACACATTCAATGACTCCATCTATGTTCCGATCATCTGTTGAATTCCACCATGAACACATACAATGAATCCATCAATGTTCCAATGATCGGTTGAAATCCACCATGAACACATTCAATGACTCCATCTATGTTCCTATGATCTGTTGAATTCCACCATGAACACATTCAATGACTCTATTTATGTTCCAATGATCTGTTGAATTCCACCATGGACACATTCAAAGACTCCATCTATGTTCCAATGGTCTGTTGAATTCCACCATAAACACATTCAATGACTCCATCTATGTTCCAATGTTATGTTGAATTCCACTATGAACACAATCAAGAACTCCATCCATGTTCCAATGATCTGTTGAATTCCACCATGAGCACATTCAATGACACCATCTATGTTCCAATGATCTGTTGTATTCCACCATCAACACGTTCAATGATCCCGTCTATGTTCCAATGATCCGTTGAATTCCACCATGAACACATTCAATGACTCCATCTATGTTCCAATGATCTGTTGAATTCCACCATGAACACATTCAATGTTTCCATCTATGTTCCAATTATCTGTTGAATTCCACCATGAAAACATACAATAAATCCATCAATGTTCCAATGATCTGTTGAATTGCACCATTTACACATTCAATGATTCCATCTATGTTCTAATGATCTGTTGAATTCCAGCATGAACACATTCAATGACCCATCTATGTTCCAATGATCGGTTGAGTTCCACCATGACCACATTCAATGACTCCATCTGTGTTCCAATGTTATGTTGAATTCCACTATGAACACATTCAAGGACACCATCCTTGTTCCAATGATGTGTTGAATTGCACCATGAACACATTCAATGACTCCATCTATGTTCCAATGATCTGTTGAATTCCAACATGAACACATTCAATGATCCCGTCTATGATCCATTCATCTGTTAAATTCCACCATAACACATTCAATGAGTCCATCTATGTTCCAATGATCTGTTGAAATCCACCATGAACACATTCAATGACTCCATCTATGTTCCTATCATCTGTTGAATTCCACCATAAACACATTCAATGACTCCATCTATGTTCCAATAATCTGTTGAATTGCACCATGAACACATTCAACGACTCCATCTATGTTCAAATGATCTGTTGAATTCCACCATGAACACATTCAATGAATCCATCTATGATCCAATGATCTGTTGAATTCCACCATAAACACATTCAATGACTCCATCTATGTTCCAATGTTATGTTGAATTCCACTATGAACATATTCAAGGACTCCATCCATGTTCCAATGATCTGTTCATTTCCACCATGAACACATTCAATGACTACATCTATGTTCCACTGTTATGTTGAATTCCACTATGAACACATTCAAAGACTCCATCCATGTTCCAATGATCTGTTTAATTCCACCATGAACACATTCAATGACTCCATCTATGTTCCAATGATCTGTTGAATTCCACCATGAAAACATTCAATGATCCCGTCTATGATCCAATGATCTGTTGAATTCCACCATGAAAACATTCAATGAGACCATTTATGTTCCATTGATCTGTTGAAATCCACCATGAACACATACAATGATTCCATCTATGTTCCAATGATCTGTTGAATTCCAGTTTGAACACATTCAATGACTCCATCTATGTTCCTATGATCTGTTGAATTCCACCATAAACACATTCAAAGACTCCATCTATATTCCAATGATCTGTTGAATTCCACCATGAACACATTCAATGACCCATCTATGTTCCAATGACCTGTTGAATTCCACCATGAACACATACAATGAATCGATCTATGTTCCAATGTTCGGTTGATTTCCACCATGAACACATTCAATGACTCCATCTCTGTTCCAATGTTATGTTGAATTCCACTATGAACACATTCAAGGACACCATCCATGTTCCAATGATGCGTTGAATTGCACCATGAACACATTCAATGACTCCATCTATGTTCCAATGATCTGTTGAATTCCACCATGAACACATTCAATGATCCCGTCAATGATCCAATGATCTGTTAAATTCCACCATGAACACATTCAATGAGTCCATCTATGTTCCAATGATCTGTTGAATTCCACCATGAAAACATACAATGACTCCATCAATGTTCCAATGATCTGTTGAATTGCACCATTTACACATTCAATGATTCCATCTATGTTCCAATGATCTGTTGAATTCCAGCATGAACACATTCAATGACCCATCTATGTTCCAATGATCTGTTGAATTCCACCATGAACACATTCAATGACTCCATCTATGTTCCAAAGATCTGTTGAATTCCAACATGAACACATTCAATGATCCCGTCTGTTATCCATTGATCTCTTAAATTCCACCATGAACACATTCAATGAGTCCATCTATGTTCCAATGATCTGTTGAATTCCACCATGAACACATTCAATGAATCCATCTATGTTTCAATGATCTGTTGAATTCCAGCATGAACACATTCAATGACCTTATCAATGTTCCAATGATCTGTTGAATTCCACCATGAACACATTCAATGATTCCATCTGTGTTCCAATGATCTGTTGAATTCCACCATGAAAACATACAATGACTCCATCAATGTTCCAATGATCTGTTGAAATCCACCATGAACACATTCAATGACTCCATCTATGTTCCTATGATCTGTTGAATACCACCATAAACAAATTCAGTGACTCCATCTATGTTCCAATAATCTGTTGAATTCCACCATGAACACATTCAACGACTCCATCTATGTTCAAATGATCTGTTGATTTCCACCATGAACACATTCAATGACTCCATCTATGTTCCAATGATCTGTTAAATTCCACCATAAACACATTCAATGATTCCATCTATGTTGCTATGATCTGTTGAATTCCACTATAAACACATTCAATGACTCCATCTATGTTCCAATGATCTGTTGAATTCCACCATGAACCCATACAATGAATCCATCAATGTTCCAATGATCTGTTGAATTCCACCATGAACACATTCAATGATTCCATCTATGTTCCAATGATCTGTTGAATTCCACCATGAACACATTCAATGACTCCATCTATGTTCCGATGATGTTTTGAATTCATCTATGAACACATTCATTGACTCGATCTATGTTCAAATCATCGGTTGACTTCCACCATGAACACATTCAATGACTCCATCTATGTTCCAATCATCTGTTGAATTCCACCATGAACACATACAATGAATCCATCAATGTTCCAATGATCGGTTGAAATCCACCATGAACACATTCAATGACTCCATCTATGTTCCTATGATCTGTTGAATTCCACCATGAACACATTCAATGACTCTATTTATGTTCCAATGATCTGTTGAATTCCACCATGAACACATTCAAAGACTCCATCTATGTTCCAATGGTCTGTTGAATTCCACCATAAACACATTCAATGACTCCATCTATGTTCCAATGTTATGTTGAATTCCACTATGAACACAATCAAGCACTCCATCCATGTTCCAATGATCTGTTGAATTCCACCATGAACACATTCAATGACACCATCTATGTTCCAATGATCTGTTGTATTCCACCATGAACACATTCAATGATCCCGTCTATGTTCCAATGATCCGTTGAAATCCACCATGAACACATTCAATGACTCCATCTATGTTCCAATGATCTGTTGAATTCCACCATGAACACATTCAATGTTTCCATCTATGTTCCAATGATCTGTTGAATTCCACCATGAAAACATACAATAAATCCATCAATGTTCCAATGATCTGTTGAATTGCACCATTTACACATTCAATGATTCCATCTATGTTCCAATGATCTGTTGAATTCCACCATAAACACATTCAATGACTCCATCTATGTTCCAATGATCTGTTGAATTCCACCATGAACCCATACAATGAATCAATCAATGTTCCAATGATCTGTTGAATTCCACCATGAACACATTCAATGATTCCATCTATGTTCCAATGATCTGTTGAATTCCACCATGAACACATTCAATGACTCCATCTATGTTCCGATGATGTGTTGAATTCATCTATGAACACATTCAATGACTCCATCTATGTTCAAATCATCGGTTGACTTCCACCATGAACACATTCAATGACTCCATCTATGTTCCTATAATCTGTTGAATTCCACCATGAACACATACAATGAATCCATCAATGTTCCAATGATCGGTTGAAATCCACCATGAACACATTCAATGACTCCATCTATGTTCCTATGATCTGTTGAATTCCACCATGAACACATTCAATGACTCTATTTATGTTCCAATGATCTGTTGAATTCCACCATGGACACATTCAAAGACTCCATCTATGTTCCAATGGTCTGTTGAATTCCACCATAAACACATTCAATGACTCCATCTATGTTCCAATGTTATGTTGAATTCCACTATGAACACAATCAAGAACTCCATCCATGTTCCAATGATCTGTTGAATTCCACCATGAACACATTCAATGACACCATCTATGTTCCAATGATCTGTTGTATTCCACCATCAACACATTCAATGATCCCGTCTATGTTCCAATGATCCGTTGAATTCCACCATGAACACATTCAATGACTCCATCTATGTTCCAATGATCTGTTGAATTCCACCATGAACACATTCAATGTTTCCATCTATGTTCCAATTATCTGTTGAATTCCACCACGAAAACATACAATAAATCCATCAATGTTCCAATGATCTGTTGAATTGCACCATTTACACATTCAATGATTCCATCTATGTTCTAATGATCTGTTGAATTCCAGCATGAACACATTCAATGACCCATCTATGTTCCAATGATCGGTTGAGTTCCACCATGACCACATTCAATGACTCCATCTGTGTTCCAATGTTATGTTGAATTCCACTATGAACACATTCAAGGACACCATGCTTGTTCCAATGATGTGTTGAATTGCACCATGAACACATTCAATGACTCCATCTATGTTCCAATGATCTGTTGAATTCCAACATGAACACATTCAATGATCCCGTCTATGATCCATTCATCTGTTAAATTCCACCATAACACATTCAATGAGTCCATCTATGTTCCAATGATCTGTTGAAATCCACCATGAACACATTCAATGACTCCATCTATGTTCCTATCATCTGTTGAATTCCACCATAAACACATTCAATGACTCCATCTATGTTCCAATAATCTGTTGAATTCCACCATGAACACATTCAACGACTCCATCTATGTTCAAATGATCTGTTGAATTCCACCATGAACACATTCAATGAATCCATCTATGATCCAATGATCTGTTGAATTCCACCATAAACACATTCAATGACTCCATCTATGTTCCAATGTTATGTTGAATTCCACTATGAACATATTCAAGGACTCCATCCATGTTCCAATGATCTGTTCAATACCACCATGAACACATTCAATGACTACATCTATGTTCCACTGTTATGTTGAATTCCACTATGAACACATTCAAGGACTCCATCCATGTTCCAATGATCTGTTTAATTCCACCATGAACACATTCAATGACTCCATCTATGTTCCAATGATCTGTTGAATTCCACCATGAACACATTCAATGATCCCGTCTATGATCCAATGATCTGTTGAATTCCACCATGAAAACATTCAATGAGTCCATTTATGTTCCTTTGATCTGTTGAAATCCACCATGAACACATACAATGATTCCATCTATGTTCCAATGATCTGTTGAATTCCAGTTTGAACACATTCAATGACTCCATCTATGTTCCTATGATCTGTTGAATTCCACCATAAACACATTCAAAGACTCCATCTATATTCCAATGATCTGTTGAAATCCACCATGAACACATTCAATGACCCATCTATGTTCCAATGACCTGTTGAATTCCACAATGAACACATACAATGAATCGATCTATGTTCCAATGTTCGGTTGATTTCCACCATGAACACATTCAATGACTCCATCTATGTTCCAATGTTATGTTGAATTCCACTATGAACACATTCAAGGACACCATCCATGTTCCAATGATGCGTTGAATTGCACCATGAACACATTCAATGACTCCATCTATGTTCCAATGATCTGTTGAATTCCACCATGAACACATTCAATGATCCCGTCAATGATCCAATGATCTGTTAAATTCCACCATGAACACATTCAATGAGTCCATCTATGTTCCAATGATCTGTTGAATTCCACCATGAACACATTCAATGATTCCATCTATGTTCCAATGATCTGTTGAATTCCACCATGAAAACATACAATGACTCCATCAATGTTCCAATGATCTGTTGAATTGCACCATTTACACATTCAATGATTCCATCTATGTTCCAATGATCTGTTGAATTCCAGCATGAACACATTCAATGACCCATCTATGTTCCAATGATCTGTTGAATTGCACCATGAACACATTCAATGACTCCATCTATGTTCCAATGATCTGTTGAATTCCAACATGAACACATTCAATGATCCCGTCTGTTATCCATTGATCTCTTAAATTCCACCATGAACACATTCAATGAGTCCATCTATGTTCCAATGATCTGTTGAATTCCACCATGAACACATTCAATGAATCCATCTATGTTCCAATGATCTGTTGAATTCCAGCATGAACACATTCAATGACCTTATCAATGTTCCAATGATCTGTTGAATTCCACCATGAACACATTCAATGATTCCATCTGTGTTCCAATGATCTGTTGAATTCCACCATGAAAAAATACAATGACTCCATCAATGTTCCAATGATCTGTTGAAATCCACCATGAACACATTCAATGACTCCATCTATGTTCCTATGATCTGTTGAATACCACCATAAACAAATTCAGTGACTCCATCTATGTTCCAATAATCTGTTGAATTCCACCATGAACACATTCAACGACTCCATCTATGTTCAAATGATCTGTTGATTTCCACCATGAACACATTCAATGACTCCATCTATGTTCCAATGATCTGTTAAATTCCACCATAAACACATTCAATGATTCCATCTATGTTGCTATGATCTGTTGAATTCCACTATAAACACATTCAATGACGCCATCTATGTTCCAATGATCTGTTGAATTCCACCATGAACCCATACAATGAATCCATCAATGTTCCAATGATCTGTTGAATTCCACCATGAACACATTCAATGATTCCATCTATGTTCCAATGATCTGTTGAATTCCACCATGAACACATTCAATGACTCCATCTATGTTCCGATGATGTTTTGAATTCATCTATGAACACATTCAATGACTCCATCTATGTTCAAATCATCGGTTGACTTCCACCATGAACACATTCAATGACTCCATCTATGTTCCAATCATCTGTTGAATTCCACCATGAACACATACAATGAATCCATCAATGTTCCAATGATTGGTTGAAATCCACCATGAACACATTCAATGACTCCATCTATGTTCCTATGATCTGTTGAATTCCACCATGAACACATTCAATGACTCTATTTATGTTCCAAGGATCTGTTGAATTCCACCATGAACACATTCAAAGACTCCATCTATGTTCCAATGGTCTGTTGAATTCCACCATAAACACATTCAATGACTCCATCTATGTTCCAATGTTATGTTGAATTCCACTATGAACACAATCAAGCACTCCATCCATGTTCCAATGATCTGTTGAATTCCACCATGAACACATTCAATGACACCATCTATGTTCCAATGATCTGTTGTATTCCACCATGAACACATTCAATGATCCCGTCTATGTTCCAATGATCTGTTGAATTCCACCATGAACACATTCAATGACTCCATCTATGTTCCAATGATCTGTTGAATTCCACCATGAACACATTCAATGTTTCCATCTATGTTCCAATGATCTGTTGAATTCCACCATGAAAACATACAATAAATCCATCAATGTTCCAATGATCTGTTGAATTGCACCATTTACACATTCAATGATTCCATCTATGTTCCAATGATCTGTTGAATTCCAGCATTAACACATTCAATGACCCATCTATGTTCCAATGATCGGTTGAATTCCACCATGAACACATTCAATGACTCCATCTATGTTCCAATGTTATGTTGAATTCCACTATGAACACATTCAAGGACACCATCCTTGTTCCAATGATGTGTTGAATTCCACCATGAACACATTCAATGACTACATCTATGTTCCGATGATCTGTTGAATTCATCTATGAACACATTCAATGACTCCATCTATGTTCAAATCATCGGTTGACTTCCACCATGAACACATTAAATGACTCCATCTATGTTCCAATCATCTGTTGAATTCCACCCTGAAAACATACAATGAATCCATCAATGTTCCAATGATCGGTTGAATTCCACAATGAACACATACAATGACTCCATCTATGTTCTAATGATATGTTTAATTCCACCAGGAACATATTCAATGACTCCACTATGTTCCAATGATCTGTTGAATTCCACCATGAACACATTCAATGACTCCATCTCTGTTACAATGATCTGTTGAATTCCACCATGAACACATTCAATGACTCCATCTATGTTCCAATGATCCATTGAATTCCACCATGAACACATTCAATGACTCCATCTATGTTCCAATGATCTGATGAATTCCACCATGAACACATTCAATGATTCCATCTATCTTCCAATGAACTGTTGAATTCCACCATGAAAACATACAATAAATCCATCAATGTTCCAAAGATCTGTTGAATTGCACCATTTACACATTCAATGATTCCATCTATGTTCCAATGATCTGTTGAATTCCAGCATGAACACATTCAATGATCCATGTATGTTCCAATGATCGATTGAATTCCACCATGAACACATTCAATGACTCCATCTATGTTCCAATGTTATGTTGTATTCCACTATGAACACATTCAAGGAGACCATCCATGTTCCAATGATGTGTTGATTTGCACCATGAACACATTCAATGACTCCATCTATGTTCCAATGATCTGTTGAATTCCAACATGAACACATTCAATGATCCCCTCTATGATCCATTGATCTGTTAAATTCCACCATGAACACATTCAATGAGTCCATCTATGTTCCAATGATCTGTTGAATTCCACCATGAACACATTCAATGACTCCATCTATGTTCCTATGATCTGTTGAATTCCACAATAAACACATTCAATGACTCCATCTATGTTCCAATAATCTGTTTAATTCCACCATAAACACATTCAATTACTCCATCTATGTTCCAATGATCTGTTGAATTCCACCATGAACCCATACAATGAATCCATCAATGTTCCAATGATCTTTTGAATTCCACCATGAACACATTCAATGATTCCATCTATGTTCCAATGATCTGTTGAATTCCAGCATGAACACATTCAATGACCCATCTATGTTCCAATGATCGATTGAATTCCACCATGAACACATTCAATGACTCCATCTATGTTCCAATGTTATGTTGTTTTTTCTTTGGCTTGGCTTCGCGGACGAAGATTTATGGAGGGGGTAAAAAAGTCCACGTCAGCTGCAGGCTCGTTTGTGGCTGACCAGTCCGATGCGGGACAGGCAGACACGATTGCAGCGGTTGCAAGGGAAAATTGGTTGGTTGGGGTTGGGTGTTGGGTTTTTCCTCCTTTGCCTTTTGTCAGTGAGGTGGGCTCTGCAGTCTTCTTCAAAGGAGGCTGCTGCCCGCCAAACTGTGAGGCGCCAAGATGCACGGTTTGAGGCGTTATCAGCCCACTGGCGGTGGTCAATGTGGCAGGCACCAAGAGATTTCTTTAGGCAGTCCTTGTACCTTTTCTTTGGTGCACCTCTGTCACGGTGGCCAGTGGAGAGCTCGCCATATAATACGATCTTGGGAAGGCGATGGTCCTCCATTCTGGAGACGTGACCCATCCAGCGCAGCTGGATCTTCAGCAGCGTGGACTCGATGCTGTCGACCTCTGCCATCTCGAGTACCTCGACGTTAGGGGTGTGAGCGCTCCAATGGATGTTGAGGATGGAGCGGAGACAGCGCTGGTGGAAGCGTTCTAGGAGCCGTAGGTGGTGCCGGTAGAGGACCCATGATTCGGAGCCGAACAGGAGTGTGGGTATGACAACGGCTCTGTATACGCTTATCTTTGTGAGGTTTTTCAGTTGGTTGTTTTTCCAGACTCTTCCAAAGCCTTCGACACCGTGAGCAGGAAAGGGCTTTGGCAAATACTAGAGCGCATCGGATGTCCCCCAAAGTTCCTCAACATGATTATCCAACTGCACGAAAACCAACAAGGTCGGGTCAGATACAGCAATGAGCTCTCTGAACCCTTCTCCATTAACAATGGCGTGAAGCAAGGCTGTGTTCTCGCACCAACCCTCTTTTCAATCTTCTTCAGCATGATGCTGAACCAAGCCATGAAAGACCCCAACAATGAAGACGCTGTTTACATCCGGTACCGCACGGATGGCAGTCTCTTCAATCTGAGGCGCCTGCAAGCTCACACCAAGACACAAGAGAAACTTGTCCGTGAACTACTCTTTGCAGATGATGCCGCTTTAGTTGCCCATTCAGAGCCAGCTCTTCAGCGCTTGACGTCCTGCTTTGCGGAAACTGCCAAAATGTTTGGCCTGGAAGTCAGCCTGAAGAAAACTGAGGTCCTCCATCAGCCAGCTCCCCACCATGACTACCAGCCCCCCCACATCTCCATCGGGCACACAAAACTCAAAACGGTCAACCAGTTTACCTATCTCGGCTGCACCATTTCATCAGATGCAAGGATCGACAATGAGATAGACAACAGACTCGCCAAGGCAAATAGCGCCTTTGGAAGACTACACAAAAGAGTCTGGAAAAACAACCAACTGAAAAACCTCACAAAGATAAGCGTATACAGAGCCGTTGTCATACCCACACTCCTGTTATGTTGTATTCCACTATGAACACATTCAAGGACACCATCCATGTTCCAATGATGTGTTGATTTGCAGCATGAACACATTCAATGACTCCATCTATGTTCCAATGATCTGTTGAATTCCAACATGAACACATTCAATGATCCCCTCTATGATCCATTGATCTGTTAAATTCCACCATGAACACATTCAATGAGTCCATCTATGTTCCAATGATCTGTTGAAATCCACCATGAACACATTCAATGAAACCATCTATGTTCCAATGATCTGTTGAATTCCACCATGAACACATTCAATGAATCTATCTATGTTCCAATGATCTGTTGAATTCCACCATGAAGACATTGAAACACTCCATCTATGTTCCAATGATCGGTTGAATTCAACCATGAACACATTCAATGACTCCATCTATGTTCCTATGATCTGTTGAATTCCAGCATAAACACATTCAATGACTCCATCTATGTTCCAATAATCTGTTGAATTCCACCATGTACACATTCAACGACCCCATCTATGTTCAAATTATCTGTTGAATTCCACCATGAACCCATACAATGAACCATCTATGTTCCAATGGTCTGTTGAATTCCAGCATAAACACATTCAATGACTCCATCTATGTTCCAATGTTATGTTGAATTCCACTATGAACACATACAATGAATCCATCAATGTTCCAATGATCGGTTGAAATCCACCATGAACACATTCAATGACTCCATCTATGTTCCTATGATCTGTTGAATTCCACCATGAACACATTCAATGACTCTATTTATGTTCCAATGATCTGTTGAATTCCACCATGGACACATTCAAAGACTCCATCTATGTTCCAATGGTCTGTTGAATTCCACCATAAACACATTCAATGACTCCATCTATGTTCCAATGTTATGTTGAATTCCACTATGAACACAATCAAGAACTCCATCCATGTTCCAATGATCTGTTGAATTCCACCATGAACACATTCAATGACACCATCTCTGTTCCAATGATCTGTTGTATTCCACCATCAACACATTCAATGATCCCGTCTATGTTCCAATGATCCGTTGAATTCCACCATGAACACATTCAATGACTCCATCTATGTTCCAATGATCTGTTGAATTCCACCATGAACACATTCAATGTTTCCATCTATGTTCCAATTATCTGTTGAATTCCACCATGACAACATACAATAAATCCATCAATGTTCCAATGATCTGTTGAATTGCACCATTTACACATTCAATGATTCCATCTATGTTCTAATGATCTGTTGAATTGCACCATGAACACATTCAATGACTCCATCTATGTTCCAATGATCTGTTGAATTCCAACATGAACACATTCAATGATCCCGTCTATGATCCATTCATCTGTTAAATTCCACCATAACACATTCAATGAGTCCATCTATGTTCCAATGATCTGTTGAAATCCACCATGAACACATTCAATGACTCCATCTATGTTCCTATCATCTGTTGAATTCCACCATAAACACATTCAATGACTCCATCTATGTTCCAATAATCTGTTGAATTCCACCATGAACACATTCAACGACTCCATCTATGTTCAAATGACCTGTTGAATTCCACCATGAACACATACAATGAATCGATCTATGTTCCAATGTTCGGTTGATTTCCACCATGAACACATTCAATGACTCCATCTATGTTTAAATGTTATGTTGAATTCCACTATGAACACATTCAAGGACACCATCCATGTTCCAATGATGCGTTGAATTGCACCATGAACACATTCAATGACTCCATCTATGTTCCAATGATCTGTTGAATTCCACCATGAACACATTCAATGATCCCGTCATTGATCCAATGATCTGTTAAATTCTACCATGAACACATTCAATGAGTCCATCTATGTTCCAATGATCTGTTGAATTCCACCATGAACACATTCAATGATTCCATCTATGTTCCAATGATCTGTTGAATTCCACCATGAAAACATACAATGACTCCATCAATGTTCCAATGATCTGTTGAATTGCACCATTTACACATTCAATGATTCCATCTATGTTCCAATGATCTGTTGAATTCCAGCATGAACACATTCAATGACCCATCTATGTTCCAATGATCTGTTGAATTGCACCATGAACACATTCAATGACTCCATCTATGTTCCAATGATCTGTTGAATTCCAACATGAACACATTCAATGATCCCGTCTGTTATCCATTGATCTCTTAAATTCCACCATGAACACATTCAATGAGTCCATCTATGTTCCAATGATCTGTTGAATTCCACCATGAACACATTCAATGAATCCATCTATGTTCCAATGATCTGTTGAATTCCAGCATGAACACATTCAATGACCTTATCAATGTTCCAATGATCTGTTGAATTCCACCATGAACACATTCAATGATTCCATCTGTGTTCCAATGATCTGTTGAATTCCACCATGAAAACATACAATGACTCCATCAATGTTCCAATGATCTGTTGAAATCCACCATGAACACATTCAATGACTCCATCTATGTTCCTATGATCTGTTGAATACCACCATAAACAAATTCAGTGACTCCATCTATGTTCCAATAATCTGTTGAATTCCACCATGAACACATTCAACGACTCCATCTATGTTCAAATGATCTGTTGATTTCCACCATGAACACATTCAATGACTCCATCTATGTTCCAATGATCTGTTAAATTCCACCATAAACACATTCAATGATTCCATCTATGTTGCTATGATCTGTTGAATTCCACTATAAACACGTTCAATGACTCCATCTATGTTCCAATGATCTGTTGAATTCCACCATGAACCCATACAATGAATCCATCAATGTTCCAATGATCTGTTGAATTCCACCATGAACACATTCAATGATTCCATCTATGTTCCAATGATCTGTTGAATTCCACCATGAACACATTCAATGACTCCATCTATGTTCCGATGATGTTTTGAATTCATCTATGAACACATTCAATGACTCCATCTATGTTCAAATCATCGGTTGACTTCCACCATGAACACATTCAATGACTCCATCTATGTTCCAATCATCTGTTGAATTCCACCATGAACACATACAATGAATCCATCAATGTTCCAATGATCGGTTGAAATCCACCATGAACACATTCAATGACTCCATCTATGTTCCTATGATCTGTTGAATTCCACCATGAACACATTCAATGACTCTATTTATGTTCCAAGGATCTGTTGAATTCCACCATGAACACATTCAAAGACTCCATCTATGTTCCAATGGTCTGTTGAATTCCACCATAAACACATTCAATGACTCCATCTATGTTCCAATGTTATGTTGAATTCCACTATGAACACAATCAAGCACTCCATCCATGTTCCAATGATCTGTTGAATTCCACCATGAACACATTCAATGACACCATCTATGTTCCAATGATCTGTTGTATTCCACCATCAACACATTCAATGATCCAGTCTATGTTCCAATGATCTGTTGAATTCCACCATGAACACATTCAATGACTCCATCTATGTTCCAATGATCTGTTGAATTCCACCATGAACACATTCAATGTTTCCATCTATGTTCCAATGATCTGTTGAATTCCACCATGAAAACATACAATAAATCCATCAATGTTCCAATGATCTGTTGAATTGCACCATTTACACATTCAATGATTCCATCTATGTTCCAATGATCTGTTGAATTCCAGCATGAACACATTCAATGACCCATCTATGTTCCAATGATCGGTTGAATTCCACCATGAACACATTCAATGACTCCATCTATGTTCCAATGTTATGTTGAATTCCACTATGAACACATTCAAGGACACCATCCTTGTTCCAATGATGTGTTGAATTCCACCATGAACACATTCAATGACTACATCTATGTTCCGATGATCTGTTGAATTCATCTATGAACACATTCAATGACTCCATCTATGTTCAAATCATCGGTTGACTTCCACCATGAACACATTCAATGACTCCATCTATGTTTCAATCATCTGTTGAATTCCACCCTGAAAACATACAATGAATCCATCAATGTTCCAATGATCGGTTGAATTCCACAATGAACACATACAATGACTCCATCTATGTTCTAATGATATGTTGAATTCCACCAGGAACATATTCAATGACTCCACTATGTTCCAATGATCTGTTGTATTCCACCATCAACACATTCAATGATCCCGTCTATGTTCCAATGATCTGTTGAATTCCACCATGAACACATTCAATGACTCCATCTATGTTCCAATGATCTGTTGAATTCCACCATGAACACATTCAATGTTTCCATCTATGTTCCAATGATCTGTTGAATTCCACCATGAAAACATACAATAAATCCATCAATGTTCCAATGATCTGTTGAATTGCACCATTTACACATTCAATGATTCCATCTATGTTCCAATGATCTGTTGAATTCCAGCATGAACACATTCAATGACCCATCTATGTTCCAATGATCGGTTGAATTCCACCATGAACACATTCAATGACTCCATCTATGTTCCAATGTTATGTTGAATTCCACTATGAACACATTCAAGGACACCATCCTTGTTCCAATGATGTGTTGAATTCCACCATGAACACATTCAATGACTACATCTATGTTCCGATGATCTGTTGAATTCATCTATGAACACATTCAATGACTCCATCTATGTTCAAATCATCGGTTGACTTCCACCATGAACACATTCAATGACTCCATCTATGTTTCAATCATCTGTTGAATTCCACCCTGAAAACATACAATGAATCCATCAATGTTCCAATGATCGGTTGAATTCCACAATGAACACATACAATGACTCCATCTATGTTCTAATGATATGTTGAATTCCACCAGGAACATATTCAATGACTCCACTATGTTCCAATGATCTGTTGAATTCCACCATGAACACATTCAATGACTCCATCTATGTTACAATGATCTGTTGAATTCCACCATGAACACATTCAATGACTCCATCTATGTTCCAATGATCCATTGAATTCCACCATGAACACATTCAATGACTCCATCTATGTTCCAATGATCTGATGAATTCCACCATGAACACATTCAATGATTCCATCTATCTTCCAATGAACTGTTGAATTCCACCATGAAAACATACAATAAATCCATCAATGTTCCAAAGATCTGTTGAATTGCACCATTTACACATTCAATGATTCCATCTATGTTCCTATGATCTGTTGAATTCCACCATAAACACATTCAATGACTCCATCTATGTTCCAATAATCTGTTGAATTCCACCATAAACACATTCAATTACTCCATCTATGTTCCAATGATCTGTTGAATTCCACCATGAACCCATACAATGAATCCATCAATGTTCCAATGATCTTTTGAATTCCACCATGAACACATTCAATGATTCCATCTATGTTCCAATGATCTGTTGAATTCCAGCATGAACACATTCAATGACCCATCTATGTTCCAATGATCGATTGAATTCCACCATGAACACATTCAATGACTCCATCTATGTTCCAATGTTATGTTGTTTTTTCTTTGGCTTGGCTTCGCGGACGAAGATTTATGGAGGGGGTAAAAAAGTCCACGTCAGCTGCAGGCTCGTTTGTGGCTGACCAGTCCGATGCGGGACAGGCAGACACGATTGCAGCGGTTGCAAGGGAAAATTGGTTGGTTGGGGTTGGGTGTTGGGTTTTTCCTCCTTTGCCTTTTGTCAGTGAGGTGGGCTCTGCAGTCTTCTTCAAAGGAGGCTGCTGCCCGCCAAACTGTGAGGCGCCAAGATGCACGGTTTGAGGCGTTATCAGCCCACTGGCGGTGGTCAATGTGGCAGGCACCAAGAGATTTCTTTAGGCAGTCCTTGTACCTTTTCTTTGGTGCACCTCTGTCACGGTGGCCAGTGGAGAGCTCGCCATATAATACGATCTTGGGAAGGCGATGGTCCTCCATTCTGGAGACGTGACCCATCCAGCGCAGCTGGATCTTCAGCAGCGTGGACTCGATGCTGTCGACCTCTGCCATCTCGAGTACCTCGACGTTAGGGGTGTGAGCGCTCCAATGGATGTTGAGGATGGAGCGGAGACAGCGCTGGTGGAAGCGTTCTAGGAGCCGTAGGTGGTGCCGGTAGAGGACCCATGATTCGGAGCCGAACAGGAGTGTGGGTATGACAACGGCTCTGTATACGCTTATCTTTGTGAGGTTTTTCAGTTGGTTGTTTTTCCAGACTCTTCCAAAGCCTTCGACACCGTGAGCAGGAAAGGGCTTTGGCAAATACTAGAGCGCATCGGATGTCCCCCAAAGTTCCTCAACATGATTATCCAACTGCACGAAAACCAACAAGGTCGGGTCAGATACAGCAATGAGCTCTCTGAACCCTTCTCCATTAACAATGGCGTGAAGCAAGGCTGTGTTCTCGCACCAACCCTCTTTTCAATCTTCTTCAGCATGATGCTGAACCAAGCCATGAAAGACCCCAACAATGAAGACGCTGTTTACATCCGGTACCGCACGGATGGCAGTCTCTTCAATCTGAGGCGCCTGCAAGCTCACACCAAGACACAAGAGAAACTTGTCCGTGAACTACTCTTTGCAGATGATGCCGCTTTAGTTGCCCATTCAGAGCCAGCTCTTCAGCGCTTGACGTCCTGCTTTGCGGAAACTGCCAAAATGTTTGGCCTGGAAGTCAGCCTGAAGAAAACTGAGGTCCTCCATCAGCCAGCTCCCCACCATGACTACCAGCCCCCCCACATCTCCATCGGGCACACAAAACTCAAAACGGTCAACCAGTTTACCTATCTCGGCTGCACCATTTCATCAGATGCAAGGATCGACAATGAGATAGACAACAGACTCGCCAAGGCAAATAGCGCCTTTGGAAGACTACACAAAAGAGTCTGGAAAAACAACCAACTGAAAAACCTCACAAAGATAAGCGTATACAGAGCCGTTGTCATACCCACACTCTTGTTATGTTGTATTCCACTATGAACACATTCAAGGACACCATCCATGTTCCAATGATGTGTTGATTTGCACCATGAACACATTCACTGACTCCATCTATGTTCCAATGATCTGTTGAATTCCAACATGAACACATTCAATGATCCCCTCTATGATCCATTGATCTGTTAAATTCCACCATGAACACATTCAATGAGTCCATCTATGTTCCAATGATCTGTTGAAATCCACCATGAACACATTCAATGAAACCATCTATGTTCCAATGATCTGTTGAATTCCACCATGAACACATTCAATGAATCTATCTATGTTCCAATGATCTGTTGAATTCCACCATGAAGACATTGAAACACTCCATCTATGTTCCAATGATCGGTTGAATTCCACCATGAACACATTCAATGACTCCATCTATGTTCCTATGATCTGTTGAATTCCAGCATAAACACATTCAATGACTCCATCTATGTTCCAATAATCTGTTGAATTCCTCCATGTACACATTCAACGACCCCATCTATGTTCAAATTATCTGTTGAATTCCACCATGAACCCATACAATGAACCATCTATGTTCCAATGGTCTGTTGAATTCCACCATAAACACATTCAATGACTCCATCTATGTTCCAATGTTATGTTGAATTCCACTATGAACACATACAATGAATCCATCAATGTTCCAATGATCGGTTGAAATCCACCATGAACACATTCAATGACTCCATCTATGTTCCTATGATCTGTTGAATTCCACCATGAACACATTCAATGACTCTATTTATGTTCCAATGATCTGTTGAATTCCACCATGGACACATTCAAAGACTCCATCTATGTTCCAATGGTCTGTTGAATTCCACCATAAACACATTCAATGACTCCATCTATGTTCCAATGTTATGTTGAATTCCACTATGAACACAATCAAGAACTCCATCCATGTTCCAATGATCTGTTGAATTCCACCATGAACACATTCAATGACACCATCTATGTTCCAATGATCTGTTGTATTCCACCATCAACACATTCAATGATCCCGTCTATGTTCCAATGATCCGTTGAATTCCACCATGAACACATTCAATGACTCCATCTATGTTCCAATGATCTGTTGAATTCCACCATGAACACATTCAATGTTTCCATCTATGTTCTAATTATCTGTTGAATTCCACCATGAAAACATACAATAAATCCATCAATGTTCCAATGATCTGTTGAATTGCACCATTTACACATTCAATGATTCCATCTATGTTCTAATGATCTGTTGAATTCCAGCATGAACACATTCAATGACTCCATCTATGTTCCAATGTTATGTTGAATTCCACCAGGAACATATTCAATGACTCCACTATGTTCCAATGATCTGTTGAATTCCACCATGAACACATTCAATGACTCCATCTATGTTCCAATCATCTGTTGAATTCCACCCTGAAAACATACAATGAATCCATCAATGTTCCAATGATCGGTTGAATTCCACAATGAACACATACAATGACTCCATCTATGTTCTAATGATATGTTGAATTCCACCAGGAACATATTCAATGACTCCACTATGTTCCAATGATCTGTTGAATTCCACCATGAACACATTCAATGACTCCATCTATGTTAAAATGATCTGTTGAATTCCACCATGAACACATTCAATGACTCCATCTATGTTCCAATGATCCATTGAATTCCACCATGAACACATTCAATGACTCCATCTATGTTCCAATGATCTGATGAATTCCACCATGAACACATTCAATGATTCCATCTATCTTCCAATGAACTGTTGAATTCCACCATGAAAACATACAATAAATCCATCAATGTTCCAAAGATCTGTTGAATTGCACTATTTACACATTCAATGATTCCATCTATGTTCCAATGATCTGTTGAATTCCAGCATGAACACATTCAATGACCCATCTATGTTCCAATGATCGATTGAATTCCACCATGAACACATTCAATGACTCCATCTATGTTCCAATGTTATGTTGTATTCCACTATGAACACATTCAAGGAGACCATCCATGTTCCAATGATGTGTTGATTTGCACCATGAACACATTCAATGACTCCATCTATGTTCCAATGATCTGTTGAATTCCAACATGAACACATTCAATGATCCCCTCTATGATCCATTGATCTGTTAAATTCCACCATGAACACATTCAATGAGTCCATCTATGTTCCAATGATCTGTTGAATTCCACCATGAACACATTCAATGACTCCATCTATGTTCCTATGATCTGTTGAATTCCACCATAAACACATTCAATGACTCCATCTATGTTCCAATAATCTGTTGAATTCCACCATAAACACATTCAATTACTCCATCTATGTTCCAATGATCTGTTGAATTCCACCATGAACCCATACAATGAATCCATCAATGTTCCAATGATCTTTTGAATTCCACCATGAACACATTCAATGATTCCATCTATGTTCCAATGATCTGTTGAATTCCAGCATGAACACATTCAATGACCCATCTATGTTCCAATGATCGATTGAATTCCACCATGAACACATTCAATGACTCCATCTATGTTCCAATGTTATGTTGTTTTTTCTTTGGCTTGGCTTCGCGGACGAAGATTTATGGAGGGGGTAAAAAAGTCCACGTCAGCTGCAGGCTCGTTTGTGGCTGACCAGTCCGATGCGGGACAGGCAGACACGATTGCAGCGGTTGCAAGGGAAAATTGGTTGGTTGGGGTTGGGTGTTGGGTTTTTCCTCCTTTGCCTTTTGTCAGTGAGGTGGGCTCTGCAGTCTTCTTCAAAGGAGGCTGCTGCCCGCCAAACTGTGAGGCGCCAAGATGCACGGTTTGAGGCGTTATCAGCCCACTGGCGGTGGTCAATGTGGCAGGCACCAAGAGATTTCTTTAGGCAGTCCTTGTACCTTTTCTTTGGTGCACCTCTGTCACGGTGGCCAGTGGAGAGCTCGCCATATAATACGATCTTGGGAAGGCGATGGTCCTCCATTCTGGAGACGTGACCCATCCAGCGCAGCTGGATCTTCAGCAGCGTGGACTCGATGCTGTCGACCTCTGCCATCTCGAGTACCTCGACGTTAGGGGTGTGAGCGCTCCAATGGATGTTGAGGATGGAGCGGAGACAGCGCTGGTGGAAGCGTTCTAGGAGCCGTAGGTGGTGCCGGTAGAGGACCCATGATTCGGAGCCGAACAGGAGTGTGGGTATGACAACGGCTCTGTATACGCTTATCTTTGTGAGGTTTTTCAGTTGGTTGTTTTTCCAGACTCTTCCAAAGCCTTCGACACCGTGAGCAGGAAAGGGCTTTGGCAAATACTAGAGCGCATCGGATGTCCCCCAAAGTTCCTCAACATGATTATCCAACTGCACGAAAACCAACAAGGTCGGGTCAGATACAGCAATGAGCTCTCTGAACCCTTCTCCATTAACAATGGCGTGAAGCAAGGCTGTGTTCTCGCACCAACCCTCTTTTCAATCTTCTTCAGCATGATGCTGAACCAAGCCATGAAAGACCCCAACAATGAAGACGCTGTTTACATCCGGTACCGCACGGATGGCAGTCTCTTCAATCTGAGGCGCCTGCAAGCTCACACCAAGACACAAGAGAAACTTGTCCGTGAACTACTCTTTGCAGATGATGCCGCTTTAGTTGCCCATTCAGAGCCAGCTCTTCAGCGCTTGACGTCCTGCTTTGCGGAAACTGCCAAAATGTTTGGCCTGGAAGTCAGCCTGAAGAAAACTGAGGTCCTCCATCAGCCAGCTCCCCACCATGACTACCAGCCCCCCCACATCTCCATCGGGCACACAAAACTCAAAACGGTCAACCAGTTTACCTATCTCGGCTGCACCATTTCATCAGATGCAAGGATCGACAATGAGATAGACAACAGACTCGCCAAGGCAAATAGCGCCTTTGGAAGACTACACAAAAGAGTCTGGAAAAACAACCAACTGAAAAACCTCACAAAGATAAGCGTATACAGAGCCGTTGTCATACCCACACTCCTGTTATGTTGTATTCCACTATGAACACATTCAAGGACACCATCCATGTTCCAATGATGTGTTGATTTGCACCATGAACACATTCAATGACTCCATCTATGTTCCAATGATCTGTTGAATTCCAACATGAACACATTCAATGAGTCCATCTATGTTCCAATGATCTGTTGAAATCCACCATGAACACATTCAATGAAACCATCTATGTTCCAATGATCTGTTGAATTCCACCATGAACACATTCAATGAATCTATCTATTTCCAATGATCTGTTGAATTCCACCATGAAGACATTGAAACACTCCATCTATGTTCCAATGATCGGTTGAATTCCACCATGAACACATTCAATGACTCCATCTATGTTCCTATGATCTGTTGAATTCCAGCATAAACACATTCAATGACTCCATCTACGTTCCAATAATCTGTTGAATTCCACCATGTACACATTCAACGACCCCATCTATGTTCAAATTATCTGTTGAATTCCACCATGAACCCATACAATGAACCATCTATGTTCCAATGGTCTGTTGAATTCCACCATAAACACATTCAATGACTCCATCTATGTTCCAATGTTATGTTGAATTCCACTATGAACACATACAATGAATCCATCAATGTTCCAATGATCGGTTGAAATCCACCATGAACACATTCAATGACTCCATCTATGTTCCTATGATCTGTTGAATTCCACCATGAACACATTCAATGACTCTATTTATGTTCCAATGATCTGTTGAATTCCACCATGGACACATTCAAAGACTCCATCTATGTTCCAATGGTCTGTTGAATTCCACCATAAACACATTCAATGACTCCATCTATGTTCCAATGTTATGTTGAATTCCACTATGAACACAATCAAGAACTCCATCCATGTTCCAATGATCTGTTGAATTCCACCATGAACACATTCAATGACACCATCTATGTTCCAATGATCTGTTGTATTCCACCATCAACACATTCAATGATCCCGTCTATGTTCCAATGATCCGTTGAATTCCACCATGAACACATTCAATGACTCCATCTATGTTCCAATGATCTGTTGAATTCCACCATGAACACATTCAATGTTTCCATCTATGTTCCAATTATCTGTTGAATTCCACCATGAAAACATACAATAAATCCATCAATGTTCCAATGATCTGTTGAATTGCACCATTTACACATTCAATGATTCCATCTATGTTCTAATGATCTGTTGAATTCCAGCATGAACACATTCAATGACCCATCTATGTTCCAATGATCGGTTGAGTTCCACCATGACCACATTCAATGACTCCATCCATGTTCCAATGATCTGTTCAATTCCACCATGAACACATTCAATGAGTCCATCTATGTTCCAATGATCTGTTGAATTCCACCATGAACACATTCAATGAATCCATCTATGTTCCAATGATCTGTTGAATTCCAGCATGAACACATTCAATGACCTTATCTATGTTCCAATGATCTGTTGAATTCCACCATGAACACATTGAAAGACTCCATCTATGTTCCAATGATCTATTGAAATCCACCATGAACACATTCAATGACTCCATCTATGTTCCTATGATCTGTTGAATACCACCATAAACAAATTCAGTGACTCCATCTATGTTCCAATAATCTGTTGAATTCCACCATGAACACATTCAATGATTCCATCTATGTTCCAATGGTCTGTTGAATTCCACCATAAACACATTCAATGACTCCATCTATGTTCCAATGTTATGTTGAATTCCACTATGAACACATACAATGAATCCATCAATGTTCCAATGATCGGTTGAAATCCACCATGAACACATTCAATGACTCCATCTATGTTCCTATGATCTGTTGAATTCCACCATGAACACATTCAATGACTCTATTTATGTTCCAATGATCTGTTGAATTCCACCATGGACACATTCAAAGACTCCATCTATGTTCCAATGGTCTGTTGAATTCCACCATAAACACATTCAATGACTCCATCTATGTTCCAATGTTATGTTGAATTCCACTATGAACACAATCAAGAACTCCATCCATGTTCCAATGATCTGTTGAATTCCACCATGAACACATTCAATGACACCATCTATGTTCCAATGATCTGTTGTATTCCACCATCAACACATTCAATGATCCCGTCTATGTTCCAATGATCCGTTGAATTCCACCATGAACACATTCAATGACTCCATCTATGTTCCAATGATCTGTTGAATTCCACCATGAACACATTCAATGTTTCCATCTATGTTCTAATTATCTGTTGAATTCCACCATGAAAACATACAATAAATCCATCAATGTTCCAATGATCTGTTGAATTGCACCATTTACACATTCAATGATTCCATCTATGTTCTAATGATCTGTTGAATTCCAGCATGAACACATTCAATGACTCCATCTATGTTCCAATGTTATGTTGAATTCCACCAGGAACATATTCAATGACTCCACTATGTTCCAATGATCTGTTGAATTCCACCATGAACACATTCAATGACTCCATCTATGTTCCAATCATCTGTTTAATTCCACCCTGAAAACATACAATGAATCCATCAATGTTCCAATAATCGGTTGAATTCCACAATGAACACATACAATGACTCCATCTATGTTCTAATGATATGTTGAATTCCACCAGGAACATATTCAATGACTCCACTATGTTCCAATGATCTGTTGAATTCCACCATGAACACATTCAATGACTCCATCTATGTTACAATGATCTGTTGAATTCCACCATGAACACATTCAATGACTCCATCTATGTTCCAATGATCCATTGAATTCCACCATGAACACATTCAATGACTCCATCTATGTTCCAATGATCTGATGAATTCCACCATGAACACATTCAATGATTCCATCTATCTTCCAATGAACTGTTGAATTCCACCATGAAAACATACAATAAATCCATCAATGTTCCAAAGATCTGTTGAATTGCACTATTTACACATTCAATGATTCCATCTATGTTCCAATGATCTGTTGAATTCCAGCATGAACACATTCAATGACCCATCTATGTTCCAATGATCGATTGAATTCCACCATGAACACATTCAATGACTCCATCTATGTTCCAATGTTATGTTGTATTCCACTATGAACACATTCAAGGAGACCATCCATGTTCCAATGAAGTGTTGATTTGCACCATGAACACATTCAATGACTCCATCTATGTTCCAATGATCTGTTGAATTCCAACATGAACACATTCAATGATCCCCTCTATGATCCATTGATCTGTTAAATTCCACCATGAACACATTCAATGAGTCCATCTATGTTCCAATGATCTGTTGAATTCCACCATGAACACATTCAATGACTCCATCTATGTTCCTATGATCTGTTGAATTCCACCATAAACACATTCAATGACTCCATCTATGTTCCAATAATCTGTTGAATTCCACCATAAACACATTCAATTACTCCATCTATGTTCCAATGATCTGTTGAATTCCACCATGAACCCATACAATGAATCCATCAATGTTCCAATGATCTTTTGAATTCCACCATGAACACATTCAATGATTCCATCTATGTTCCAATGATCTGTTGAATTCCAGCATGAACACATTCAATGACCCATCTATGTTCCAATGATCGATTGAATTCCACCATGAACACATTCAATGACTCCATCTATGTTCCAATGTTATGTTGTATTCCACTATGAACACATTCAAGGAGACCATCCATGTTCCAATGATGTGTGGATTTGTACCATAAACACATTCAATGACTCCATCTATGTTCCAATAATCTGTTGAATTCCACCATAAACACATTCAATTACTCCATCTATGTTCCAATGATCTGTTGAATTCCACCATGAACCCATACAATGAATCCATCAATGTTCCAATGATCTTTTGAATTCCACCATGAACACATTCAATGATTCCATCTATGTTCCAATGTTCTGTTGAATTCAGGCATGAACACATTCAATGACCCATCTATGTTCCAATGATCGATTGAATTCCACCATGAACACATTCAATGACTCCATCTATGTTCCAATGTTATGTTGTTTTTTCTTTGGCTTGGCTTCGCGGACGAAGATTTATGGAGGGGGTAAAAAAGTCCACGTCAGCTGCAGGCTCGTTTGTGGCTGACCAGTCCGATGCGGGACAGGCAGACACGATTGCAGCGGTTGCAAGGGAAAATTGGTTGGTTGGGGTTGGGTGTTGGGTTTTTCCTCCTTTGCCTTTTGTCAGTGAGGTGGGCTCTGCGGTCTTCTTCAAAGGAGGCTGCTGCCCGCCAAACTGTGAGGCGCCAAGATGCACGGTTTGAGGCGTTATCAGCCCACTGGCGGTGGTCAATGTGGCAGGCACCAAGAGATTTCTTTAGGCAGTCCTTGTACCTTTTCTTTGGTGCACCTCTGTCACGGTGGCCAGTGGAGAGCTCGCCATATAATACGATCTTGGGAAGGCGATGGTCCTCCATTCTGGAGACGTGACCCATCCAGCGCAGCTGGATCTTCAGCAGCGTGGACTCGATGCTGTCGACCTCTGCCATCTCGAGTACCTCGACGTTAGGGGTGTGAGCGCTCCAATGGATGTTGAGGATGGAGCGGAGACAGCGCTGGTGGAAGCGTTCTAGGAGCCGTAGGTGGTGCCGGTAGAGGACCCATGATTCGGAGCCGAACAGGAGTGTGGGTATGACAACGGCTCTGTATACGCTTATCTTTGTGAGGTTTTTCAGTTGGTTGTTTTTCCAGACTCTTCCAAAGCCTTCGACACCGTGAGCAGGAAAGGGCTTTGGCAAATACTAGAGCGCATCGGATGTCCCCCAAAGTTCCTCAACATGATTATCCAACTGCACGAAAACCAACAAGGTCGGGTCAGATACAGCAATGAGCTCTCTGAACCCTTCTCCATTAACAATGGCGTGAAGCAAGGCTGTGTTCTCGCACCAACCCTCTTTTCAATCTTCTTCAGCATGATGCTGAACCAAGCCATGAAAGACCCCAACAATGAAGACGCTGTTTACATCCGGTACCGCACGGATGGCAGTCTCTTCAATCTGAGGCGCCTGCAAGCTCACACCAAGACACAAGAGAAACTTGTCCGTGAACTACTCTTTGCAGATGATGCCGCTTTAGTTGCCCATTCAGAGCCAGCTCTTCAGCGCTTGACGTCCTGCTTTGCGGAAACTGCCAAAATGTTTGGCCTGGAAGTCAGCCTGAAGAAAACTGAGGTCCTCCATCAGCCAGCTCCCCACCATGACTACCAGCCCCCCCACATCTCCATCGGGCACACAAAACTCAAAACGGTCAACCAGTTTACCTATCTCGGCTGCACCATTTCATCAGATGCAAGGATCGACAATGAGATAGACAACAGACTCGCCAAGGCAAATAGCGCCTTTGGAAGACTACACAAAAGAGTCTGGAAAAACAACCAACTGAAAAACCTCACAAAGATAAGCGTATACAGAGCCGTTGTCATACCCACACTCCTGTTATGTTGTATTCCACTATGAACACATTCAAGGACACCATCCATGTTCCAATGATGTGTTGATTTGCACCATGAACACATTCAATGACTCCATCTATGTTCCAATGATCTGTTGAATTCCAACATGAACACATTCAATGAGTCCATCTATGTTCCAATGATCTGTTGAAATCCACCATGAACACATTCAATGAAACCATCTATGTTCCAATGATCTGTTGAATTCCACCATGAACACATTCAATGAATCTATCTATTTCCAATGATCTGTTGAATTCCACCATGAAGACATTGAAACACTCCATCTATGTTCCAATGATCGGTTGAATTCCACCATGAACACATTCAATGACTCCATCTATGTTCCTATGATCTGTTGAATTCCAGCATAAACACATTCAATGACTCCATCTACGTTCCAATAATCTGTTGAATTCCACCATGTACACATTCAACGACCCCATCTATATTCAAATTATCTGTTGAATTCCACCATGAACCCATACAATGAACCATCTATGTTCCAATGGTCTGTTGAATTCCACCATAAACACATTCAATGACTCCATCTATGTTCCAATGTTATGTTGAATTCCACTATGAACACATACAATGAATCCATCAATGTTCCAATGATCGGTTGAAATCCACCATGAACACATTCAATGACTCCATCTATGTTCCTATGATCTGTTGAATTCCACCATGAACACATTCAATGACTCTATTTATGTTCCAATGATCTGTTGAATTCCACCATGGACACATTCAAAGACTCCATCTATGTTCCAATGGTCTGTTGAATTCCACCATAAACACATTCAATGACTCCATCTATGTTCCAATGTTATGTTGAATTCCACTATGAACACAATCAAGAACTCCATCCATGTTCCAATGATCTGTTGAATTCCACCATGAACACATTCAATGACACCATCTATGTTCCAATGATCTGTTGTATTCCACCATCAACACATTCAATGATCCCGTCTATGTTCCAATGATCCGTTGAATTCCACCATGAACACATTCAATGACTCCATCTATGTTCCAATGATCTGTTGAATTCCACCATGAACACATTCAATGTTTCCATCTATGTTCCAATTATCTGTTGAATTCCACCATGAAAACATACAATAAATCCATCAATGTTCCAATGATCTGTTGAATTGCACCATTTACACATTCAATGATTCCATCTATGTTCTAATGATCTGTTGAATTCCAGCATGAACACATTCAATGACCCATCTATGTTCCAATGATCGGTTGAGTTCCACCATGACCACATTCAATGACTCCATCTATGTTCCAATGTTATGTTGAATTCCACTATGAAAATATTCAAGGACTCCATCCATGTTCCAATGATCTGTTCAATTCCACCATGAACACATTCAATGAGTCCATCTATGTTCCAATGATCTGTTGAATTCCACCATGAACACATTCAATGAATCCATCTATGTTCCAATGATCTGTTGAATTCCAGCATGAACACATTCAATGACCTTATCTATGTTCCAATGATCTGTTGAATTCCACCATGAACACATTGAAAGACTCCATCTATGTTCCAATGATCTATTGAAATCCACCATGAACACATTCAATGACTCCATCTATGTTCCTATGATCTGTTGAATACCACCATAAACAAATTCAGTGACTACATCTATGTTCCAATAATCTGTTGAATTCCACCATGAACACATTCAATGATTCCATCTATGTTCCAATGATCTGTTGAATTCCACCATGAACACATTCAATGACTCCATCTATGTTCCGATGATGTGTTGAATTCATCTATGAACACATTCAATGACTCCATCTATGTTCAAATCATCGGTTGACTTCCACCATGAACATATTCAATGACTCCATCTATGTTCCTATCATCTGTTGAATTCCACCATGAACACATACAATGAATCCATCAATGTTCCAATGATCGGTTGAAATCCACCATGAACATATTCAATGACTCCATCTATGTTCCTATGATCTGTTGAATACCACCATAAAAAAATTCAGTGACTCCATCTATGTTCCAATAATCTGTTGAATTCCACCATGAACACATTCAACGACTCCATCTATGTTCAAATGATCTGTTGAATTCCACCATGAACACATTCAATGACTCCATCTATGTTCCAATGATCTGTTAAATTCCACCATAAACACATTCAATGACTCCATCTATGTTGCTATGATCTGTTGAATTCCACCATAAACACATTCAATGACTCCATCTATGTTCCAATGATCTGTTGAATTCCACCATGAACCCATACAATGAATCAATCAATGTTCCAATGATCTGTTGAATTCCACCATGAACACATTCAATGATTCCATCTATGTTCCAATGATCTGTTGAATTCCACCATGAACACATTCAATGACTCCATCTATGTTCCGATGATGTGTTGAATTCATCTATGAATACATTCAATGACTCCATCTATGTTCAAATCATCGGTTGACTTCCACCATGAACACATTCAATGACTCCATCTATGTTCCTATCATCTGTTGAATTCCACCATGAACACATACAATGAATCCATCAATGTTCCAATGATCGGTTGAAATCCACCATGAACACATTCAATGACTCCATCTATGTTCCTATGATCTGTTGAATTCCACCATGAACACATTCAATGACTCTATTTATGTTCCAATGATCTGTTGAATTCCACCATGGACACATTCAAAGACTCCATCTATGTTCCAATGGTCTGTTGAATTCCACCATAAACACATTCAATGACTCCATCTATGTTCCAATGTTATGTTGAATTCCACTATGAACACAATCAAGAACTCCATCCATGTTCCAATGATCTGTTGAATTCCACCATGAACACATTCAATGACACCATCTATGTTCCAATGATCTGTTGTATTCCACCATCAACACATTCAATGATCCCGTCTATGTTCCAATGATCCGTTGAATTCCACCATGAACACATTCAATGACTCCATCTATGTTCCAATGATCTGTTGAATTCCACCATGAACACATTCAGTTTCCATCTATGTTCCAATTATCAGTTGAATTCCACCATGAAAACATACAATAAATCCATCAATGTTCCACTGTTATGTTGAATTCCACTATGAACACATTCAAGGACTCCATCCATGTTCCAATGATCTGTTTAATTCCACCATGAACACATTCAATGACTCCATCTATGTTCCAATGATCTGTTGAATTCCACCATAAACACATTCAATGATCCCGTCTATGATCCAATGATCTGTTGAATTCCACCATGAAAACATTCAATGAGTCCATTTATGTTCCATTGATCTGTTGAAATCTACCATGAACACATACAATGATTCCATCTATGTTCCAATGATCTGTTGAATTCCAGTTTGAACACATTCAATGACTCCATCTATGTTCCTATGATCTGTTGAATTCCACCATAAACACATTCAAAGACTCCATCTATATTCCAATGATCTGTTGAATTCCACCATGAACATATTCAATGACCCATCTATGTTCCAATGACCTGTTGAATTCCACCATGAACACATACAATGAATCGATCTATGTTCCAATGATCGGTTGATTTCCACCATGAACACATTCAATGACTCCATCTATGTTCCAATGTTATGTTGAATTCCACTATGAACACATTCAAGGACACCATCCATGTTCCAATGATGCGTTGAATTGCACCATGAACACATTCAATGACTCCATCTATGTTCCAATGATCTGTTGAATTCCACCATGAACACATTCAATGATCCCGTCAATGATCCAATGATCTGTTAAATTCCACCATGAACACATTCAATGAGTCCATTTATGTTCCAATGATCTGTTGAATTCCACCATGAACACATTCAATGACTCCATCTATGTTCCAATGATCTGTTGAAATCCACCATGAACACATTCAATGACTCCATCTATGTTCCTATGATCTGTTGAATTCCACCATAAACACATTCAATGACTCCATCTATGTCCCAATAATCTGTTGAATTCCACCATGAACACATTCAATGACTCCATCTATGTTCAAATGATCTATTGAATTCCACCATGAACACATTCAATGACTCCATCTATGTTCCAAAGATCTGTTGAATTCTACCATGAACACATTCAATGACTCCATCTATGTTCCAATGATCTGTTGAATTCCTCCATGAACACATTCAATGACTCCATCTATGTTCAAATGATCGGTTGAATTCCACCATTAACACATTCAATGACTCCATATATGTTCCAATCATCTGTTGAATTCCACCATGAACACATTCAATGATCCAGTCTATGTTCCAATGATCTGTTGTATTCCACCATGAACACATTCAATGACCCCATCTATGTACCAATGATCTGTTGAATTCCAACATGAACACATTCAAAACTCCATCTATGTTCCAATGATCAGTTGAATTCCATCATGAACACATTCAATGACTCCATCTATGTTCCAATGATCTGTTGAATTCCACCATGAACACATTCAAAACTCCATCTATGTTCCAATGATCTGTTGAATTCCACCATGAACACATTCAATGACTCCATCAATGTTCCAATGATCTGTTGAATTCCACCAATGAACACATTCAATGACTCCATCTATGTTCCAATGATATGTTGAATTCCACCATGAACACCTTCATTGACTCCATCCATGTTCCAATGATCTGTTTAATTCCTTTATAAACACATTCAATGACTCCATCTATGTTCACATTGTCTGTTGAATTCCACCATGAACACATTTAATGACTCCATCTTTGTTCCAATCATCTGTTGAATTCCACCATGAACACATTCAATTACTCCATCTATGTTCAAATGATCGGTTGAATTCCACCATTAACACATACAATGACTCCATATATGTTCCAATCATCTGTTGAATTCCACCATGAACACATTCAATGATCCAGTCTATGTTCCAATGATCTGTTGTATTCCACCATGAACACATTCAATGTCCCCATCTATGTACCAATCATCTGTTGAATTCCACCATGAACACATTCAAAACTCCATCTATGTTCCAATGATCAGTTGAATTCCACCATGAACACATTCAATGACTCCATCTATGTTCCAATGATCTGTTGAATTCCACCATGAACACATTCAAAACTCCATCTATGTTCCAATGATCTGTTGAATTCCACCATGAACACATTCAATGACTCCATCAATGTTCCAATGATCTGTTGAATTCCACCATGAACACATTAAATGACCCCATTTATATTTCAATGATCTGTTGAATTCCACCATGAATATATTCAATGACTCTATCTATGTTCCAATGATCTGTTGATTTCCACCATGAACACATTCAAAGACTCCATCTATGTTCCAATGATCGGTTGAATTCCACAATGAACACATAAAATGACTCCATCTATGTTCTAATGATATGTTGAATTCCACCAGGAACATATTCAATGACTCCACTATGTTCCAATGATCTGTTGAATTCCACCATGAACACATTCAATGACTCCATCTATGTTACAATGAACTGTTGAATTCCACCATGAACACATTCAATGACTCCATCTATGTTCCAATGATCCATTGAATTCCACCATGAACACATTCAATGACTCCATCTCTGTTCCAATGATCTGTTGAATTCCACCATGAACACATTCAATGATCCAGTCTATGTTCCAATGATCTGTTGTATTCCACCATGAACACATTCAATGACCCCATCTATGTACCAATGATCGGTTGAATTCCAACATGAACACATTCAAAACTCCATCTATGTTCCAATGATCAGTTGAATTCCATCATGAACACATTCAATGACTCCATCTATGTTCCTATGATCTGTTGAATTCCAGCATAAACACATTCAATGACTCCATCTATGTTCCAATAATCTGTTGAATTCCACCATGTACACATTCAACGACCCCATCTATGTTCAAATTATCTGTTGAATTCCACCATGAACCCATACAATGAACCATCTATGTTCCAATGGTCTGTTGAATTCCACCATAAACACATTCAATGACTCCATCTATGTTCCAATGTTATGTTGAATTCCACTATGAACACATACAATGAATCCATCAATGTTCCAATGATCGGTTGAAATCCACCATGAACACATTCAATGACTCCATCTATGTTCCTATCATCTGTTGAATTCCACCATGAACACATTCAATGACTCTATTTATGTTCCAATGATCTGTTGAATTCCACCATGGACACATTCAAAGACTCCATCTATGTTCCAATGGTCTGTTGAATTCCACCATAAACACATTCAATGACTCCATCTATGTTCCAATGTTATGTTGAATTCCACTATGAACACAATCAAGAACTCCATCCATGTTCCAATGATCTGTTGAATTCCACCATGAACACATTCAATGACACCATCTCTGTTCCAATGATCTGTTGTATTCCACCATCAACACATTCAATGATCCCGTCTATGTTCCAATGATCCGTTGAATTCCACCATGAACACATTCAATGACTCCATCTATGTTCCAATGATCTGTTGAATTCCACCATGAACACATTCAATGTTTCCATCTATGTTCCAATTATCTGTTGAATTCCACCATGAAAACATACAATAAATCCATCAATGTTCCAATGATCTGTTGAATTGCACCATTTACACATTCAATGATTCCATCTATGTTCTAATGATCTGTTTAATTCCACCATGAACACATTCAATGACTCCATCTATGTTCCAATGTTATGTTGAATTCCACTATGAACATATTCAAGGACTCCATCCATGTTCCAATGATCTGTTCAATTCCACCATGAACACATTCAATGAGTCCATCTATGTTCCAATGATCTGTTGAATTCCACCATGAACACATTTAATGAATCCATCTATGTTCCAATGATCTGTTGAATTCCAGCATGAACACATTCAATGACCTTATCTATGTTCCAATGATCTGTTGAATTCCACCATGAACACATTGAAAGACTCCATCTATGTTCAAATGATCTGTTGATTTCCACCATGAACACATTCAATGACTCCATCTATGTTCCAATGATCTGTTAAATTCCACCATAAACACATTCAATGACTGCATCTATGTTGCTATGATCTGTTGAATTCCACCATAAACAAATTCAGTGACTCCATCTATGTTCCAATAATCTGTTGAATTCCACCATGAACACATTCAATGATTCCATCTATGTTCCAATGATCTGTTGAATTCCACCATGAACACATTCAATGACTCCATCTATGTTCCGATGATGTGTTGAATTCATCTATGAACACATTCAATGACTCCATCTATGTTCAAATCATCGGTTGACTTCCACCATGAACATATTCAATGACTCCATCTATGTTCCTATCATCTGTTGAATTCCACCATGAACACATACAATGAATCCATCAATGTTCCAATGATCGGTTGAAATCCACCATGAACATATTCAATGACTCCATCTATGTTCTAATGATCTGTTGAATTCCACCATGAACACATTCAACGACTCCATCTATGTTCAAATGATCTGTTGATTTCCACCATGAACACATTCAATGACTCCATCTATGTTCCAATGATCTGTTAAATTCCACCATAAACACATTCAATGACTGCATCTATGTTTCTATGATCTGTTGAATTCCACCATAAACACATTCAATGACTCCATCTATGTTCCAATAATCTGTTGAATTCCACCATGAACACATTCAATGATTCCATCTATGTTCCAATGATCTGTTGAATTCCACCATGAACCCATACAATGAATCAATCAATGTTCCAATGATCTGTTGAATTCCACCATGAACACATTCAATGACTCCATCTATGTTCCTATGATCTGTTGAATTCCACCATAAACACATTCAAAGACTCCATCTATATTCCAATGATCTGTTGAATTCCACCATGAACATATTCAATGACCCATCTATGTTCCAATGACCTGCTGAATTCCACCATGAACACATACAATGAATCGATCTATGTTCCAATGATCGGTTGATTTCCACCATGAACACATTCAATGACTCCATCTATGTTCCAATGTTATGTTGAATTCCACTATGAACACATTCAAGGACACCATCCATGTTCCAATGATGCGTTGAATTGCACCATGAACACATTCAATGACTCCATCTATGTTCCAATGATCTGTTGAATTCCACCATGAACACATTCAATGATCCCGTCAATGATCCAATGATCTGTTAAATTCCACCATGAACCCATACAATGAATCAATCAATGTTCCAATGATCTGTTGAATTCCACCATGAACACATTCAATGACTCCATCTATGTTCCTATGATCTGTTGAATTCCACCATAAACACATTCAAAGACTCCATCTATATTCCAATGATCTGTTGAATTCCACCATGAACATATTCAATGACCCATCTATGTTCCAATGACCTGCTGAATTCCACCATGAACACATACAATGAATCGATCTATGTTCCAATGATCGGTTGATTTCCACCATGAACACATTCAATGACTCCATCTATGTTCCAATGTTATGTTGAATTCCACTATGAACACATTCAAGGACACCATCCATGTTCCAATGATGCGTTGAATTGCACCATGAACACATTCAATGACTCCATCTATGTTCCAATGATCTGTTGAATTCCACCATGAACACATTCAATGATCCCGTCAATGATCCAATGATCTGTTAAATTCCACCATGAACACATTCAATGAGTCCATTTATGTTCCAATGATCTGTTGAATTCCACCATGAACACATTCAATGACTCCATCTATGTTCCAATGATCTGTTGAAATCCACCATGAACACATTCAATGACTCCATCTATGTTCCTATGATCTGTTGAATTCCACCATAAACACATTCAATGACTCCATCTATGTCCCAATAATCTGTTGAATACCACCATGAACACATTCAATGACTCCATCTATGTTCAAATGATCTATTGAATTCCACCATGAACACATTCAATGACTCCATCTATGTTCCAATGATCTGTTGAATTCTACCATGAACACATTCAATGACTCCATCTATGTTCCAATGATCTGTTGAATTCCTCCATGAACACATTCAATGACTCCATCTATGTTCAAATGATCGGTTGAATTCCACCATTAACACATTCAATGACTCCATATATGTTCCAATCATCTGTTGAATTCCACCATGAACACATTCAATGATCCAGTCTATGTTCCAATGATCTGTTGTATTCCACCATGAACACATTCAATGACCCCATCTATGTACCAATGATCTGTTGAATTCCAACATGAACACATTCAAAACTCCATCTATGTTCCAATGATCAGTTGAATTCCATCATGAACACATTCAATGACTCCATCTATGTTCCAATGATCTGTTGAATTCCACCATGAACACATTCAAAACTCCATCTATGTTCCAATGATCTGTTGAATTCCACCATGAACACATTCAATGACTCCATCAATGTTCCAATGATCTGTTGAATTCCACCATAAACACATTCAATGACTCCATCTATGTTCCAATGATATGTTGAATTCCACCATGAACACCTTCATTGACTCCATCCATGTTCCAATGATCTGTTTAATTCCTTTATAAACACATTCAATGACTCCATCTATGTTCAAATTGTCTGTTGAATTCCACCATGAACACATTCAATGGCTCCTTCTATGTTCAATGATCTGTTGAATTCCACCATGAACACATTTAATGACTCCATCTTTGTTCCAATCATCTGTTGAATTCCACCATGAACACATTCAATTACTCCATCTATGTTCAAATGATCGGTTGAATTCCACCATTAACACATACAATGACTCCATATATGTTCCAATCATCTGTTGAATTCCACCATGAACACATTCAATGATCCAGTCTATGTTCCAATGATCTGTTGTATTCCACCATGAACACATTCAATGTCCCCATCTATGTACCAATCATCTGTTGAATTCCACCATGAACACATTCAAAACTCCATCTATGTTCCAATGATCAGTTGAATTCCACCATGAACACATTCAATGACTCCATCTATGTTCCAATGATCTGTTGAATTCCACCATGAACACATTCAAAACTCCATCTATGTTCCAATGATCTGTTGAATTCCACCATGAACACATTCAATGACTCCATCAATGTTCCAATGATCTGTTGAATTCCACCATGAACACATTAAATGACCCCATTTATATTTCAATGATCTGTTGAATTCCACCATGAATATATTCAATGACTCTATCTATGTTCCAATGATCTGTTGATTTCCACCATGAACACATTCAAAGACTCCATCTATGTTCCAATGATCGGTTGAATTCCACAATGAACACATACAATGACTCCATCTATGTTCTAATGATATGTTGAATTCCACCAGGAACATATTCAATGACTCCACTATGTTCCAATGATCTGTTGAATTCCACCATGAACACATTCAATGACTCCATCTATGTTACAATGATCTGTTGAATTCCACCATGAACACATTCAATGACTCCATCTATGTTCCAATGATCCATTGAATTCCACCATGAACACATTCAATGACTCCATCTCTGTTCCAATGATCTGTTACATTCCACCATGAACACATTCAATGATTCCAATTATCTTCCAATGAACTGTTGAATTCCACCATGAAAACATACAATAAATCCATCAATGTTCCAATGATCTGTTGAATTGCACCATTTACACATTCAATGATTCCATCTATGTTCCAATGATCTGTTGAATTCCAGCATGAACACATTCAATGACCCATCTATGTTCCAATGATCGATTGAATTCCACCATGAACACATTCAATGACTCCATCTATGTTCCAATGTTATGTTGTATTCCACTATGAACACATTCAAGGACACCATCCATGTTCCAATGATGTGTTGATTTGCACCATGAACACATTCAATGACTCCATCTATGTTCCAATGATCTGTTGAATTCCAACATGAACACATTCAATGATCCCCTCTATGATCCATTGATCTGTTAAATTCCACCATGAACACATTCAATGAGTCCATCTATGTTCCAATGATCTGTTGAATTCCACCATGAACACATTCAATGACTCCATCTATTTTTCTATGATCTGTTGAATTCCACCATAAACACATTCAATGACTCCATCTATGTTCCAATAATCTGTTGAATTCCATCATAAACACATTCAATGACTCCATCTAGGTTCCAGTGATCTGTTGAATTCCACCATGAACCCATACAATGAATCCATCAATGTTCCAATGATCTGTTGAATTCCACCATGAACACATTCAATGATTCCATCTATGTTCCAATGATCTGTTGAATTCCAGCATGAACACATTCAATGATGCATCTATGTTCCAATGATCGATTGAATTCCACCATAAACACATTCAAAGACTCCATCTATGTTCCAATGTTATGTTGTATTCCACTATGAACACATTCAAGGACACCATCCATCTTCCAATGATGTGTTGATTTGCACCATGAACACATTCAATGACTCCATCTATGTTCCAATGATCTGTTGAATTCCAACATCAACACATTCAATGATCCCCTCTATGATCCATTGATCTGTTAAATTCCACCATGAACACATTCAATGAGTCCATCTATGTTCCAATGATCTGTTGAATTCCACCATGAACACATTCAATGAAACCATCTATGTTCCAATGATCTGTTGAATTCCACCATGAACACATTCAATGAATCTATCCATGTTCCAATGAACTGTTGAATTCCACCATGAAGACATTGAAACACTCCATCTATGTTCCAATGATCTGTTGAACTCCACCATGAACACATTCAATGACTCCATCTATTTTCCTATGATCTGTTGAATTCCACCAAAAACACATTCACTGACTCCATCTATGTTCCAATAATCTGTTGAATTCCACAATGAACAAATTCAACGACTCCATCTATGTTCAAATGATCTGTTGAATTCCACCATGAAACCATACTATGACTCCATCTATGTTCAAATTGTCTGTTCAATTCCACCATGAACACATTCAATGGCTCCTATGTTCCAATGATCTGTTGAATTCCACCATGAACACATTTAATGACTCCATCTTTGTTCCAATCATCTGTTGAATTCCACCATGAACACATTCAATTACTCCATCTATGTTCAAATCATCGGTTGAATTCCACCATTAACACATACAATGACTCCATATATGTTCCAATCATCTGTTGAATTCCACCATGAACACATTCAATGATCCAGTCTATGTTCCAATGATCTGTTGTATTCCACCATGAACACATTCAATGTCCCCATCTATGTACCAATCATCTGTTGAATTCCACCATGAACACATTCAAAACTCCATCTATGTTCCAATGATCAGTTGAATTCCACCATGAACACATTCAATGACTCCATCTATGTTCCAATGATCTGTTGAATTCCACCATGAACACATTCAAAACTCCATCTATGTTCCAATGATCTGTTGAATTCCACCATGAACACATTCAATGACTCCATCAATGTTCCAATGATCTGTTGAATTCCACCATGAACACATTAAATGATCCCATTTATATTTCAATGATCTGTTGAATTCCACCATGAATATATTCAATGACTCTATCTATGTTCCAATGATCTGTTGATTTCCACCATGAACACATTCAAAGACTCCATCTATGTTCCAATGATCTGTTGAATTCCACCATGAACACATTCAAAACTCCATCTATGTTCCAATGATCTGTTGAATTCCACCATGAACACATTCAATGACTCCATCAATGTTCCAATGATCTGTTGAATTCCACCATGAACACATTAAATGACCGCATTTATATTTCAATGATCTGTTGAATTCCACCATGAATATATTCAATGACTCTATCTATGTTCCAATGATCTGTTGATTTCCACCATGAACACATTCAAAGACTCCATCTATGTTCCAATGATCGGTTGAATTCCACAATGAACACATACAATGACTCCATCTATGTTCTAATGATATGTTGAATTCCACCAGGAACATATTCAATGACTCCACTATGTTCCAATGATCTGTTGAATTCCACCATGAACACATTCAATGACTCCATCTATGTTACAATGATCTGTTGAATTCCACCATGAACACATTCAATGACTCCATCTATGTTCCAATGATCCATTGAATTCCACCATGAACACATTCAATGACTCCATCTCTGTTCCAATGATCTGTTGAATTCCACCATGAACACATTCAATGATTCCATCTATCTTCCAATGAACTGTTGAATTCCACCATGAAAACATACAATAAATCCATCAATGTTCCAATGATCTGTTGAATTGCACCATTTACACATTCAATGATTCCATCTATGTTCCAATGATCTGTTGAATTCCAGCATGAACACATTCAATGACCCATCTATGTTCCAATGATCGATTGAATTCCACCATGAACACATTCAATGACTCCATCTATGTTCCAATGTTATGTTGTATTCCACTATGAACACATTCAAGGACACCATCCATGTTCCAATGATGTGTTGATTTGCACCATGAACACATTCAATGACTCCATCTATGTTCCAATGATCTGTTGAATTCCAACATGAACACATTCAATGATCCCCTCTATGATCCATTGATCTGTTAAATTCCACCATGAACACATTCAATGAGTCCATCTATGTTCCAATGATCTGTTGAATTCCACCATGAACACATTCAATGACTCCATCTATTTTTCTATGATCTGTTGAATTCCACCATAAACACATTCAATGACTCCATCTATGTTCCAATAATCTGTTGAATTCCATCATAAACACATTCAATGACTCCATCTAGGTTCCAGTGATCTGTTGAATTCCACCATGAACCCATACAATGAATCCATCAATGTTCCAATGATCTGTTGAATTCCACCATGAACACATTCAATGATTCCATCTATGTTCCAATGATCTGTTGAATTCCAGCATGAACACATTCAATGATGCATCTATGTTCCAATGATCGATTGAATTCCACCATGAACACATTCAAAGACTCCATCTATGTTCCAATGTTATGTTGTATTCCACTATGAACACATTCAAGGACACCATCCATGTTCCAATGATGTGTTGATTTGCACCATGAACACATTCAATGACTCCATCTATGTTCCAATGATCTGTTGAATTCCAACATCAACACATTCAATGATCCCCTCTATGATCCATTGATCTGTTAAATTCCACCATGAACACATTCAATGAGTCCATCTATGTTCCAATGATCTGTTGAATTCCACCATGAACACATTCAATGAAACCATCTATGTTCCAATGATCTGTTGAATTCCACCATGAACACATTCAATGAATCTATCCATGTTCCAATGAACTGTTGAATTCCACCATGAAGACATTGAAACACTCCATCTATGTTCCAATGATCTGTTGAACTCCACCATGAACACATTCAATGACTCCATCTATTTTCCTATGATCTGTTGAATTCCACCAAAAACACATTCACTGACTCCATCTATGTTCCAATAATCTGTTGAATTCCACCATGAACAAATTCAACGACTCCATCTATGTTCAAATGATCTGTTGAATTGCACCATGAAACCATACTATGACTCCATCTATGTTCCAATGGTCTGTTGAATTCCAGCATAAACACATTCAATGACTGCATCTATGTTCCAATGATCTGTTGAATTCCACCATGAACACATTCAGTGATTCCATCTATGTTCCAATGATCTGTTGAATTCCACCATGAAAACATACAATGACTCCATCAATGTTCCAATGATCTGTTGAATTGCACCATTTACACATTCAATGATTCCATCTATGTTCCAATGATCTGTTGAATTCCAGCATGAACACATTCAATGACCCATCTATGTTCCAATGATCGATTGAATTCCACCATGAACACATTCAATGACTCCATCTATGTTCCAATGATCTGTTGAATTCCAACATGAAAACATTCAATGATCCCCTCTATGACCCATTGATCTGTTAAATTCCACAATGAACACATTCAATGAGTCCATCTATGTTCCAATGATCTGTTGAATTCCACCATGAACACATTCAATGACTCCATCTATGTTTCTATGATCTGTTGAATTCCACCATAAACACATTCAATGACTCCATCTATGTTCCAATAATCTGTTAAATTCCACCATAAACACATTCAATGACTCCATCTATGTTCCAATGATCTGTTGAATTCCACCATGAACCCATACATTGAATCCATCAATGTTCCAATGATCTATTGAATTCCACCATGAACACATTCAATGATTCCATCTATGTTCCAATGATCTGTTGAATTCCAGCATGAACACATTCAATGACCCATCTATGTTCCAATGATCGATTGAATTCCACCATGAACACATTCAATGACTCCATCTATGTTCCAATGTTATGTTGTATTCCACTATGAACACATTCAAGGACACAATCCATGTTCCAATGATGTGTTGATTTGCACCGTGAACACATTCAATGACTCCATCTATGTTCCAATGATCTGTTGAATTCCAACATGAACACATTCAATGATCCCCTCTATGATCCATTGATCTGTTAAATTCCACCATGAACACATTCAATGAGTCCATCTATGTTCCAATGATCTGTTGAATTCCACCATGAACACATTCAATGACTCCATCTATGTTCCAATGATATGTTGAATTCCACCATGAACACCTTCATTGACTCCATCCATGTTCCAATGATCTGTTTAATTCCTTTATAAACACATTCAATGACTCCATCTATGTTCAAATTGTCTGTTCAATTCCACCATGAACACATTCAATGGCTCCTTCTATGTTCCAATGATCTGTTGAATTCCACCATGAACACATTTAATGATCCCATTTATATTTCAATGATCTGTTGAATTCCACCATGAATATATTCAATGACTCTATCTATGTTCCAATGATCTGTTGATTTCCACCATGAACACATTCAAAGACTCCATCTATGTTCCAATGATCGGTTGAATTCCACAATGAACACATACAATGACTCCATCTATGTTCTAATGATATGTTGAATTCCACCAGGAACATATTCAATGACTCCACTATGTTCCAATGATCTGTTGAATTCCACCATGAAGACATTGAAACACTCCATCTATGTTCCAATGATCTGTTGAACTCCACCATGAACACATTCAATGACTCCATCTATTTTCCTATGATCTGTTGAATTCCACCAAAAACACATTCAATGACTCCATCTATGTTCCAATAATCTGTTGAATTCCACCATGAACAAATTCAACGACTCCATCTATGTTCAAATGATCTGTTGAATTCCACCATGAAACCATACTATGACTCCATCTATGTTCCAATGGTCTGTTGAATTCCAGCATAAACACATTCAATGACTGCATCTATGTTCCAATGATCTGTTGAATTCCACCATGAACACATTCAGTGATTCCATCTATGTTCCAATGATCTGTTGAATTCCACCATGAAAACATACAATGATTCCATCAATGTTCCAATGATCTGTTGAATTGCACCATTTACACATTCAATGATTCCATCTATGTTCAAATGATCTGTTGAATTCCAGCATGAACACATCCAATGACCCATCTATGTTCCAATGATCGATTGAATTCCACCATGAACACATTCAATGACTCCATCTATGTTCCAATGATCTGTTGAATTCCAACATGAAAACATTCAATGATCCCCTCTATGACCCATTGATCTGTTAAATTCCACCATGAACACATTCAATGAGTCCATCTATGTTCCAATGATCTGTTGAATTCCACCATGAACACATTCAATGACTCCATCTATGTTTCTATGATCTGTTGAATTCCACCATAAACACATTCAATGACTCCATCTATGTTCCAATAATCTGTTAAATTCCACCATAAACACATTCAATGACTCCATCTATGTTCCAATGATCTGTTGAATTCCACCATGAACCCATACAATGAATCCATCAATGTTCCAATGATCTATTGAATTCCACCATGAACACATTCAATGATTCCATCTATGTTCCAATGATCTGTTGAATTCCAGCATGAACACATTCAATGACCCATCTATGTTCCAATGATCGATTGAATTCCACCATGAACACATTCAATGACTCCATCTATGTTCCAATGTTATGTTGTATTCCACTATGAACACATTCAAGGACACAATCCATGTTCCAATGATGTGTTGATTTGCACCGTGAACACATTCAATGACTCCATCTATGTTCCAATGATCTGTTGTAATCCACCATGAACACATTCAATGACTCCATATATGTTCCAATGATCTGTTGAATTCCACCATGAACACATTCAATGACTCCATCTATGTTCCGATGATCTGTTGAATTCATCTATGAACACATTCAATGACTCCATCTATGTTCAAATCATCGGTTGACTTCCACCATGAACACATTCAATGACTCCATCTATGTTCCAATCATCCGTTGAATTCCACCATCAACACATACAATGAATCCATCAATGTTCCAATGATCCGTTGAAATCCACCATGAACACATTCAATGACTCCATCTATGTTCCTATGATCTGTTGAATTCCACCATGAACACATTTAATGACTCTATTTATGTTCCAATGATCTGTTGAATTCCACCATGAACACATTCAAAGACTCCATCTATGTTCCAATCGTCTGTTGAATTCCACCATAAACACATTCAATGACTCCATCTATGTTCCAATGTTATGTTGAATTCCACTATGAACACAATCAAGGACTCCATCCATGTTCCAATGATCTGTTGAATTCCACCATGAACACATTGAATGACACCATCTATGATCCAATGATCTGTTGTATTCCACCATGAACACATTCAATGATCCCGTCTATGTTCCAATGATCCGTTGAATTCCACCATGAACACATTCAATGACTCCATCTATGTTCCAATGATCTGTTGAATTCCACCATGAACACATTCAAAGACTCCATCTATGTTCCAATGATCGGTTGAATTCCACAATGAACACATACAATGACTCCATCTATGTTCTAATGATATGTTGAATTCCACCAGGAACATATTCAATGACTCCACTATGTTCCAATGATCTGTTGAATTCCACCATGAAGACATTGAAACACTCCATCTATGTTCCAATGATCTGTTGAACTCCACCATGAACACATTCAATGACTCCATCTATTTTCCTATGATCTGTTGAATTCCACCAAAAACACATTCAATGACTCCATCTATGTTCCAATAATCTGTTGAATTCCACCATGAACAAATTCAACGACTCCATCTATGTTCAAATGATCTGTTGAATTCCACCATGAAACCATACTATGACTCCATCTATGTTCCAATGGTCTGTTGAATTCCAGCATAAACACATTCAATGACTGCATCTATGTTCCAATGATCTGTTGAATTCCACCATGAACACATTCAGTGATTCCATCTATGTTCCAATGATCTGTTGAATTCCACCATGAAAACATACAATGATTCCATCAATGTTCCAATGATCTGTTGAATTGCACCATTTACACATTCAATGATTCCATCTATGTTCCAATGATCTGTTGAATTCCAGCATGAACACATCCAATGACCCATCTATGTTCCAATGATCGATTGAATTCCACCATGAACACATTCAATGACTCCATCTATGTTCCAATGATCTGTTGAATTCCAACATGAAAACATTCAATGATCCCCTCTATGACCCATTGATCTGTTAAATTCCACCATGAACACATTCAATGAGTCCATCTATGTTCCAATGATCTGTTGAATTCCACCATGAACACATTCAATGACTCCATCTATGTTTCTATGATCTGTTGAATTCCACCATAAACACATTCAATGACTCCATCTATGTTCCAATAATCTGTTAAATTCCACCATAAACACATTCAATGACTCCATCTATGTTCCAATGATCTGTTGAATTCCAACATGAACCCATACAATGAATCCATCAATGTTCCAATGATCTATTGAATTCCACCATGAACACATTCAATGATTCCATCTATGTTCCAATGATCTGTTGAATTCCAGCATGAACACATTCAATGACCCATCTATGTTCCAATGATCGATTGAATTCCACCATGAACACATTCAATGACTCCATCTATGTTCCAATGTTATGTTGTATTCCACTATGAACACATTCAAGGACACAATCCATGTTCCAATGATGTGTTGATTTGCACCGTGAACACATTCAATGACTCCATCTATGTTCCAATGATCTGTTGTAATCCACCATGAACACATTCAATGACTCCATATATGTTCCAATGATCTGTTGAATTCCACCATGAACCCATACAATGAATCCATCAATGTTCCACTGATCTGTTGAATTCCACCATGAACACATTCAATGATTCCATCTATGTTCCAATGATCTGTTGAATTCCACCATGAACACATTCAATGACTCCATCTATGTTCCGATGATCTGTTGAATTCATCTATGAACACATTCAATGACTCCATCTATGTTCAAATCATCGGTTGACTTCCACCATGAACACATTCAATGACTCCATCTATGTTCCAATCATCCGTTGAATTCCACCATCAACACATACAATGAATCCATCAATGTTCCAATGATCCGTTGAAATCCACCATGAACACATTCAATGACTCCATCTATGTTCCTATGATCTGTTGAATTCCACCATGAACACATTTAATGACTCTATTTATGTTCCAATGATCTGTTGAATTCCACCATGAACACATTCAAAGACTCCATCTATGTTCCAATCGTCTGTTGAATTCCACCATAAACACATTCAATGACTCCATCTATGTTCCAATGTTATGTTGAATTCCACTATGAACACAATCAAGGACTCCATCCATGTTCCAATGATCTGTTGAATTCCACCATGAACACATTGAATGACACCATCTATGATCCAATGATCTGTTGTATTCCACCATGAACACATTCAATGATCCCGTCTATGTTCCAATGATCCGTTGAATTCCACCATGAACACATTCAATGACTCCATCTATGTTCCAATGATCTGTTGAATTCCACCATGAACACATTCAATGACTCCATCTATGTTCCAATGATCTGTTGAATTCCACCATGAACACCTTCAATGACTCCATCCATGTTCCAATGATCTGTTTAATTCCTTTATAAACACATTCAATGACTCCATCTATGTTCAAATTATCTGTTGAATTCCACCATGAACACATTCAATGGCTCCTTCTATGTTCCAATGATCTGTTGAATTCCTCCATGAACACATTTAATGACTCCATCTTTGTTCCAATCATCTGTTGAATTGCACCATGAACACATTAAATTACTCCATCTATGTTCAAATGATTGGTTGAATTCCACCATTAAAACATTCAATGACTCCATATATGTTCCAATCATCTGTTGAATTCCACCATGGACATATTCAATGATCCAATCTATGTTCCAATGATCTGTTGTATTCCACCATGAACACATTCAATGACTCCATCTATGTACCAATGATCTGTTGAATTCCACCATGAACACATTGAAAACTCCATCTATGTTCCAATGATCAGTTGAATTCCACCATGAACACATTCAATGACTCCATCTATGTTCCAATGAATTGTTGAATTCCACCATGAACACATTCAAAACTCCATCTATGTTCCAATCATCTGTTGAATTCCACCATGAACACATTCAATGACTCCATCAATGTTCCAATGATCTGTTGAATTCCACCATGAACACATACAATGACTCCATCTATGATCTAATGATATGTTGAATTCCACCAGGAACATATTCAATGACTCCACTATGTTCCAATGATCTGTTGAATTCCACCATGAACACATTCAATGACTCCATCTATGTTACAATGTTCTGTTGAATTCCACCATGAACACATTCAATGACTCCATCTATGTTCCAATGATCCATTGAATTCCACCATGAACACATTCAATGACTCCATCTATGTTCCTATCATCTGTTGAATTCCACCATAAACACATTCAATGACTCCATCTATGTTCCAATAATCTGTTGAATTCCACCATGAACACATTCAACGACTCCATCTATGTTCAAATGATCTGTTGAATTCCACCATGAACACATTCAATTAATCCATCTATTTTCCAATGATCTGTTGAATTCCACCATAAACACATTCAATGACTCCATCTATGTTCCAATGTTATGTTGAATTCCACTATGAACATATTAAAGGACTCCATCAATGTTCCAATGATCTGTTCAATTCCACCATGAACACATTCAATGACTACATCTATGTTCCACTGTTATGCTGAATTCCACTATGAACACATTCAAGGACTCCATCCATGTTCCAATGATCTGTTGAATTCCACCATGAACACATTCAATGATCCCGTCTATGTTCCAATGATCTGTTGAATTCCAGTTTGAACACATTCAATGACTCCATCTATGTTCCTATGATCTGTTGAATTCCACCATGAAAACATTCAATGAGTCCATTTATGTTCCATTGATCTGTTGAATTCCACCATGAACACATTCAATGACTCCATCTATGTTCCAATGATCTGTTGAAATCCACCATAAACACATTCAATGACTCCATCTATGTCCCAATAATCTGTTGAATTCCACCATGAACACATTCAATGACTCCATCTATGTTCAAATGATCTATTGAATTCCACCATGAACACATTCAATGATTCCATCTATGTTACATTGTTCTGTTGAATTCCACCATGAACACATTCAATGACTCCATCTATGTTCCAATGATCCATTGAATTCCACCATGAACACATTCAATGACTCCATCTATGTTCCTATCATCTGTTGAATTCCACCATAAACACATTCAATGACTCCATCTATGTTCCAATAATCTGTTGAATTCCACCATGAACACATTCAACGACTCCATCTATGTTCAAATGATCTGTTGAATTCCACCATGAACACATTCAATGAATCCATCTATTTTCCAATGATCTGTTGAATTCCACCATAAACACATTCAATGACTCCATCTATGTTCCAATGTTATGTTGAATTCCACCATGAACACATACAATGATTCCATCTATGTTCCAATGATCTGTTGAATTCCAGTTTGAACACATTCAATGACTCCATCTATGTTCCTATGATCTGTTGAATTCCACCATAAACACATTCAAAGACTCCATCTATATTCCAATGATCTGTTGAATTCCACCATGAACACATTCAATGACCCATCTATGTTCCAATGATCTGTTGAATTCCACCATGAACACATTCAATGATCCCATCAAAGAGCCAATGATCTTTTAAATTCCACCATGAACACATTCAATGACTCCTTCTATGTTCCAATGATCTGTTGAATTCCACCATGAACACGTTCAATGACCCATCTATGTCCCAATGATCTGTTGAATTCCACCTTGAACACATTCAATATCCCAATTTATGTTCCAATGATATGTTGAATTCAAACATGAACACATTCAATGACTCCATCTATGTTCCAATGTTATGTTGAATTCCACTATAACACATTCAATGACTCCATCGATGTTCCAATGATCTGTTGAATTCCACCATGAACACATTCAATGATTCCATCTATGTTCCAATGATCTGTTGAATTCCAGCATGAACACATCCAATGACCCATCTATGTTCCAATGATCGATTGAATTCCACCATGAACACATTCAATGACTCCATCTATGTTCCAATGATCTGTTGAATTCCAACATGAAAACATTCAATGATCCCCTCTATGACCCATTGATCTGTTAAATTCCACCATGAACACATTCAATGAGTCCATCTATGTTCCAATGATCTGTTGAATTCCACCATGAACACATTCAATGACTCCATCTATGTTTCTATGATCTGTTGAATTCCACCATAAACACATTCAATGACTCCATCTATGTTCCAATAATCTGTTAAATTCCACCATAAACACATTCAATGACTCCATCTATGTTCCAATGATCTGTTGAATTCCACCATGAACCCATACAATGAATCCATCAATGTTCCAATGATCTATTGAATTCCACCATGAACACATTCAATGATTCCATCTATGTTCCAATGATCTGTTGAATTCCAGCATGAACACATTCAATGACCCATCTATGTTCCAATGATCGATTGAATTCCACCATGAACACATTCAATGACTCCATCTATGTTCCAATGTTATGTTGTATTCCACTATGAACACATTCAAGGACACAATCGATGTTCCAATGATGTGTTGATTTGCACCGTGAACACATTCAATGACTCCATCTATGTTCCAATGATCTGTTGTAATCCACCATGAACACATTCAATGACTCCATATATGTTCCAATGATCTGTTGAATTCCACCATGAACCCATACAATGAATCCATCAATGTTCCAATGATCTGTTGAATTCCACCATGAACACATTCAATGATTCCATCTATGTTCCAATGATCTGTTGAATTCCACCATGAACACATTCAATGACTCCATCTATGTTCCGATGATCTGTTGAATTCATCTATGAACACATTCAATGACTCCATCTATGTTCAAATCATCGGTTGACTTCCACCATGAACACATTCAATGACTCCATCTATGTTCCAATCATCCGTTGAATTCCACCATCAACACATACAATGAATCCATCAATGTTCCAATGATCCGTTGAAATCCACCATGAACACATTCAATGACTCCATCTATGTTCCTATGATCTGTTGAATTCCACCATGAACCCATACAATGAATCCATCAATGTTCCAATGATCTATTGAATTCCACCATGAACACATTCAATGATTCCATCTATGTTCCAATGATCTGTTGAATTCCAGCATGAACACATTCAATGACCCATCTATGTTCCAATGATCGATTGAATTCCACCATGAACACATTCAATGACTCCATCTATGTTCCAATGAATTGTTGAATTCCACCATGAACACATTCAAAACTCCATCTATGTTCCAATCATCTGTTGAATTCCAACATGAACACATTCAATGACTCCATCAATGTTCCAATGATCTGTTGAATTCCACCATGAACACATACAATGACTCCATCTATGATCTAATGATATGTTGAATTCAACCATGAACACATTCAATGACTCCATCTATGTTCCAATGATCTGTTGAAATCCACCATAAACACATTCAATGACTCCATCTATGTCCCAATAATCTGTTGAATTCCACCATGAACACATTCAATGACTCCATCTATGTTCAAATGATCTATTGAATTCCACCATGAACACATTCAATGATTCCATCTATGTTACATTGTTCTGTTGAATTCCACCATGAACACATTCAATGACTCCATCTATGTTCCAATGATCCATTGAATTCCACCATGAACACATTCAATGACTCCATCTATGTTCCTATCATCTGTTGAATTCCACCATAAACACATTCAATGACTCCATCTATGTTCCAATAATCTGTTGAATTCCACCATGAACACATTCAACGACTCCATCTATGTTCAAATGATCTGTTGAATTCCACCATGAACAAATTCAATGAATACATCTATTTTCCAATGATCTGTTGAATTCCACCATAAACACATTCAATGACTCCATCTATGTTCCAATGATATGTTGAATTCCACCATGAACACCTTCATTGACTCCATCCATGTTCCAATGATCTGTTTAATTCCTTTATAAACACATTCAATGACTCCATCTATGTTCAAATTGTCTGTTCAATTCCACCATGAACACATTCAATGGCTCCTTCTATGTTCCAATGATCTGTTGAATTCCACCATGAACACATTTAATGACTCCATCTTTGTTCCAATCATCTGTTGAATTCCACCATGAACACATTCAATTACTCCATCTATGTTCAAATCATCGGTTGAATTCCACCATTAACACATACAATGACTCCATATATGTTCCAATCATCTGTTGAATTCCACCATGAACACATTCAATGATCCAGTCTATGTTCCAATGATCTGTTGTATTCCACCATGAACACATTCAATGTCCCCATCTATGTACCAATCATCTGTTGAATTCCACCATGAACACATTCAAAACTCCATCTATGTTCCAATGATCAGTTGAATTCCACCATGAACACATTCAATGACTCCATCTATGTTCCAATGATCTGTTGAATTCCACCATGAACACACTCAAAACTCCATCTATGTTCCAATGATCTGTTGAATTCCACCATGAACACATTCAATGACTCCATCAATGTTCCAATGATCTGTTGAATTCCACCATGAACACATTAAATGATCCCATTTATATTTCAATGATCTGTTGAATTCCACCATGAATATATTCAATGACTCTATCTATGTTCCAATGATCTGTTGATTTCCACCATGAACACATTCAAAGACTCCATCTATGTTCCAATGATCGGTTGAATTCCACAATGAACACATACAATGACTCCATCTATGTTCTAATGATACGTTGAATTCCACCAGGAACATATTCAATGACTCCACTATGTTCCAATGATCTGTTGAATTCCACCATGAAGACATTGAAACACTCCATCTATGTTCCAATGATCTGTTGAACTCCACCATGAACACATTCAATGACTCCATCTATTTTCCTATGATCTGTTGAATTCCACCAAAAACACATTCAATGACTCCATCTATGTTCCAATAATCTGTTGAATTCCACCATGAACAAATTCAACGACTCCATCTATGTTCAAATGATCTGTTGAATTCCACCATGAAACCATACTATGACTCCATCTATGTTCCAATGGTCTGTTGAATTCCAGCATAAACACATTCAATGACTGCATCTATGTTCCAATGATCTGTTGAATTCCACCATTAACACATTCAGTGATTCCATCTATGTTCCAATGATCTGTTGAATTCCACCATGAAAACATACAATGACTCCATCAATGTTCCAATGATCTGTTGAATTGCACCATTTACACATTCAATGATTCCATCTATGTTCCAATGATCTGTTGAATTCCAGCATGAACACATCCAATGACCCATCTATGTTCCAATGATCGATTGAATTCCACCATGAACACATTCAATGACTCCATCTATGTTCCAATGATCTGTTGAATTCCAACATGAAAACATTCAATGATCCCCTCTATGACCCATTGATCTGTTAAATTCCACCATGAACACATTCAATGAGTCCATCTATGTTCCAATGATCTGTTGAATTCCACCATGAACACATTCAATGACTCCATCTATGTTTCTATGATCTGTTGAATTCCACCATAAACACATTCAATGACTCCATCTATGTTCCAATAATCTGTTAAATTCCACCATAAACACATTCAATGACTCCATCTATGTTCCAATGATCTGTTGAATTCCACCATGAACCCATACAATGAATCCATCAATGTTCCAATGATCTATTGAATTCCACCATGAACACATTCAATGATTCCATCTATGTTCCAATGTTCTGTTGAATTCCAGCATGAACACATTCAATGACCCATCTATGTTCCAATGATCGATTGAATTCCACCATGAACACATTCAATGACTCCATCTATGTTCCAATGTTATGTTGTATTCCACTATGAACACATTCAAGGACACAATCCATGTTCCAATGATGTGTTGATTTGCACCGTGAACACATTCAATGACTCCATCTATGTTCCAATGATCTGTTGTAATCCACCATGAACACATTCAATGACTCCATATATGTTCCAATGATCTGTTGAATTCCACCATGAACCCATACAATGAATCCATCAATGTTCCAATGATCTGTTGAATTCCACCATGAACACATTCAATGATTCCATCTATGTTCCAATGATCTGTTGAATTCCACCATGAACACATTCAATGACTCCATCTATGTTCCGATGATCTGTTGAATTCATCTATGAACACATTCAATGACTCCATCTATGTTCAAATCATCGGTTGACTTCCACCATGAACACATTCAATGACTCCATCTATGTTCCAATCATCCGTTGAATTCCACCATCAACACATACAATGAATCCATCAATGTTCCAATGATCCGTTGAAATCCACCATGAACACATTCAATGACTCCATCTATGTTCCTATGATCTGTTGAATTCCACCATGAACACATTTAATGACTCTATTTATGTTCCAATGATCTGTTGAATTCCACCATGAACACATTCAAAGACTCCATCTATGTTCCAATCGTCTGTTGAATTCCACCATAAACACATTCAATGACTCCATCTATGTTCCAATGTTATGTTGAATTCCACTATGAACACAATCAAGGACTCCATCCATGTTCCAATGATCTGTTGAATTCCACCATGAACACATTGAATGACACCATCTATGATCCAATGATCTGTTGTATTCCACCATGAACACATTCAATGATCCCGTCTATGTTCCAATGATCCGTTGAATTCCACCATGAACACATTCAATGACTCCATCTATGTTCCAATGATCTGTTGAATTCCACCATGAACACATTCAATGACTCCATCTATGTTCCAATGATCTGTTGAATTCCACCATGAACACCTTCAATGACTCCATCCATGTTCCAATGATCTGTTTAATTCCTTTATAAACACATTCAATGACTCCATCTATGTTCAAATTATCTGTTGAATTCCACCATGAACACATTCAATGGCTCCTTCTATGTTCCAATGATCTGTTGAATTCCTCCATGAACACATTTAATGACTCCATCTTTGTTCCAATCATCTGTTGAATTGCACCATGAACACATTAAATTACTCCATCTATGTTCAAATGATTGGTTGAATTCCACCATTAAAACATTCAATGACTCCATATATGTTCCAATCATCTGTTGAATTCCACCATGAACATATTCAATGATCCAATCTATGTTCCAATGATCTGTTGTATTCCACCATGAACACATTCAATGACTCCATCTATGAACCAATGATCTGTTGAATTCCACCATGAACACATTGAAAACTCCATCTATGTTCCAATGATCAGTTGAATTCCACCATGAACACATTCAATGACTCCATCTATGTTCCAATGAATTGTTGAATTCCACCATGAACACATTCAAAACTCCATCTATGTTCCAATCATCTGTTGAATTCCACCATGAACACATTCAATGACTCCATCAATGTTCCAATGATCTGTTGAATTCCACCATGAACACATACAATGACTCCATCTATGATCTAATGATATGTTGAATTCCACCAGGAACATATTCAATGACTCCACTATGTTCCAATGATCTGTTGAATTCCACCATGAACACATTCAATGACTCCATCTATGTTACAATGTTCTGTTGAATTCCACCATGAACACATTCAATGACTCCATCTATGTTCCAATGATCCATTGAATTCCACCATGAACACATTCAATGACTCCATCTATGTTCCTATCATCTGTTGAATTCCACCATAAACACATTCAATGACTCCATCTATGTTCCAATAATCTGTTGAATTCCACCATGAACACATTCAACGACTCCATCTATGTTCAAATGATCTGTTGAATTCCACCATGAACACATTCAATTAATCCATCTATTTTCCAATGATCTGTTGAATTCCACCATAAACACATTCAATGACTCCATCTATGTTCCAATGTTATGTTGAATTCCACTATGAACATATTCAAGGACTCCATCAATGTTCCAATGATCTGTTCAATTCCACCATGAACACATTCAATGACTACATCTATGTTCCACTGTTATGCTGAATTCCACTATGAACACATTCAAGGACTCCATCCATGTTCCAATGATCTGTTGAATTCCACCATGAACACATTCAATGATCCCGTCTATGTTCCAATGATCTGTTGAATTCCAGTTTGAACACATTCAATGACTCCATCTATGTTCCTATGATCTGTTGAATTCCACCATGAAAACATTCAATGAGTCCATTTATGTTCCATTGATCTGTTGAATTCCACCATGAACACATTCAATGACTCCATCTATGTTCCAATGATCTGTTGAAATCCACCATAAACACATTCAATGACTCCATCTATGTCCCAATAATCTGTTGAATTCCACCATGAACACATTCAATGACTCCATCTATGTTCAAATGATCTATTGAATTCCACCATGAACACATTCAATGATTCCATCTATGTTACATTGTTCTGTTGAATTCCAACATGAACACATTCAATGACTCCATCTATGTTCCAATGATCCATTGAATTCCACCATGAACACATTCAATGACTCCATCTATGTTCCTATCATCTGTTGAATTCCACCATAAACACATTCAATGACTCCATCTATGTTCCAATAATCTGTTGAATTCCACCATGAACACATTCAACGACTCCATCTATGTTCAAATGATCTGTTGAATTCCACCATGAACACATTCAATGAATCCATCTATTTTCCAATGATCTGTTGAATTCCACCATAAACACATTCAATGACTCCATCTATGTTCCAATGTTATGTTGAATTCCACCATGAACACATACAATGATTCCATCTATGTTCCAATGATCTGTTGAATTCCAGTTTGAACACATTCAATGACTCCATCTATGTTCCTATGATCTGTTGAATTCCACCATAAACACATTCAAAGACTCCATCTATATTCCAATGATCTGTTGAATTCCACCATGAACACATTCAATGACCCATCTATGTTCCAATGATCTGTTGAATTCCACCATGAACACATTCAATGATCCCATCAAAGAGCCAATGATCTTTTAAATTCCACCATGAACACATTCAATGACTCCTTCTATGTTCCAATGATCTGTTGAATTCCACCATGAACACGTTCAATGACCCATCTATGTCCCAATGATCTGTTGAATTCCACCTTGAACACATTCAATATCCCAATTTATGTTCCAATGATATGTTGAATTCAAACATGAACACATTCAATGACTCCATCTATGTTCCAATGTTATGTTGAATTCCACTATAACACATTCAATGACTCCATCGATGTTCCAATGATCTGTTGAATTCCACCATGAACACATTCAATGATTCCATCTATGTTCCAATGATCTGTTGAATTCCAGCATGAACACATCCAATGACCCATCTATGTTCCAATGATCGATTGAATTCCACCATGAACACATTCAACGACTCCATCTATGTTCCAATGATCTGTTGAATTCCAACATGAAAACATACAATGATCCCCTCTATGACCCATTGATCTGTTAAATTCCACCATGAACACATTCAATGAGTCCATCTATGTTCCAATGATCTGTTGAATTCCACCATGAACACATTCAATGACTCCATCTATGTTTCTATGATCTGTTGAATTCCACCATAAACACATTCAATGACTCCATCTATGTTCCAATAATCTGTTAAATTCCACCATAAACACATTCAATGACTCCATCTATGTTCCAATGATCTGTTGAATTCCACCATGAACCCATACAATGAATCCATCAATGTTCCAATGATCTATTGAATTCCACAATGAACACATTCAATGATTCCATCTATGTTCCAATGATCTGTTGAATTCCAGCATGAACACATTCAATGACCCATCTATGTTCCAATGATCGATTGAATTCCACCATGAACACATTCAATGACTCCATCTATGTTCCAATGTTATGTTGTATTCCACTATGAACACATTCAAGGACACAATCCATGTTCCAATGATGTGTTGATTTGCACCGTGAACACATTCAATGACTCCATCTATGTTCCAATGATCTGTTGTAATCCACCATGAACACATTCAATGACTCCATATATGTTCCAATGATCTGTTGAATTCCACCATGAACCCATACAATGAATCCATCAATGTTCCAATGATCTGTTGAATTCCACCATGAACACATTCAATGATTCCATCTATGTTCCAATGATCTGTTGAATTCCACCATGAACACATTCAATGACTCCATCTATGTTCCGATGATCTGTTGAATTCATCTATGAACACATTCAATGACTCCATCTATGTTCAAATCATCGGTTGACTTCCACCATGAACACATTCAATGACTCCATCTATGTTCCAATCATCCGTTGAATTCCACCATCAACACATACAATGAATCCATCAATGTTCCAATGATCCGTTGAAATCCACCATGAACACATTCAATGACTCCATCTATGTTCCTATGATCTGTTGAATTCCACCATGAACCCATACAATGAATCCATCAATGTTCCAATGATCCATTGAATTCCACCATGAACACATTCAATGATTCCATATATGTTCCAATGATCTGTTGAATTCCAGCATGAACACATTCAATGACCCATCTATGTTCCAATGATCGATTGAATTCCACCATGAACACATTCAATGACTCCATCTATGTTCCAATGAATTGTTGAATTCCACCATGAACACATTCAAAACTCCATCTATGTTCCAATCATCTGTTGAATTCCACCATGAACACATTCAATGACTCCATCAATGTTCCAATGATCTGTTGAATTCCACCATGAACACATACAATGACTCCATCTATGATCTAATGATATGTTGAATTCCACCATGAACACATTCAATGACTCCATCTATGTTCCAATGATCTGTTGAAATCCACCATAAACACATTCAATGACTCCATCTATGTCCCAATAATCTGTTGAATTCCACCATGAACACATTCAATGACTCCATCTATGTTCAAATGATCTATTGAATTCCACCATGAACACATTCAATGATTCCATCTATGTTACATTGTTCTGTTGAATTCCACCATGAACACATTCAATGACTCCATCTATGTTCCAATGATCCATTGAATTCCACCATGAACACATTCAATGACTCCATCTATGTTCCTATCATCTGTTGAATTCCACCATAAACACATTCAATGACTCCATCTATGTTCCAATAATCTGTTGAATTCCACCATGAACACATTCAACGACTCCATCTATGTTCAAATGATCTGTTGAATTCCACCATGAACAAATTCAATGAATACATCTATTTTCCAATGATCTGTTGAATTCCACCATAAACACATTCAATGACTCCATCTATGTTCCAATGAATTGTTGAATTCCACCATGAACACATTCAATGACTCCATCTATGTTCCAATGATCTGTTGAATTCCACCATGAACACCTTCAATGACTCCATCCATGTTCCAATGATCTGTTTAATTCCTTTATAAACACATTCAATGACTCCATCTATGTTCAAATTATCTGTTGAATTCCACCATGAACACATTCAATGGCTCCTTCTATGTTCCAATGATCTGTTGAATTCCTCCATGAACACATTTAATGACTCCATCTTTGTTCCAATCATCTGTTGAATTGCACCATGAACACATTAAATTACTCCATCTATGTTCAAATGATTGGTTGAATTCCACCATTAAAACATTCAATGACTCCATATATGTTCCAATCATCTGTTGAATTCCACCATGAACATATTCAATGATCCAATCTATGTTCCAATGATCTGTTGTATTCCACCATGAACACATTCAATGACTCCATCTATGTACCAATGATCTGTTGAATTCCACCATGAACACATTGAAAACTCCATCTATGTTCCAATGATCAGTTGAATTCCACCATGAACACATTCAATGACTCCATCTATGTTCCAATGAATTGTTGAATTCCACCATGAACACATTCAAAACTCCATCTATGTTCCAATCATCTGTTGAATTCCACCATGAACACATTCAATGACTCCATCAATGTTCCAATGATCTGTTGAATTCCACCATGAACACATACAATGACTCCATCTATGATCTAATGATATGTTGAATTCCACCAGGAACATATTCAATGACTCCACTATGTTCCAATGATCTGTTGAATTCCACCATGAACACATTCAATGACTCCATCTATGTTACAATGTTCTGTTGAATTCCACCATGAACACATTCAATGACTCCATCTATGTTCCAATGATCCATTGAATTCCACCATGAACACATTCAATGACTCCATCTATGTTCCTATCATCTGTTGAATTCCACCATAAACACATTCAATGACTCCATCTATGTTCCAATAATCTGTTGAATTCCACCATGAACACATTCAACGACTCCATCTATGTTCAAATGATCTGTTGAATTCCACCATGAACACATTCAATTAATCCATCTATTTTCCAATGATCTGTTGAATTCCACCATAAACACATTCAATGACTCCATCTATGTTCCAATGTTATGTTGAATTCCACTATGAACATATTGAAGGACTCCATCAATGTTCCAATGATCTGTTCAATTCCACCATGAACACATTCAATGACTACATCTATGTTCCACTGTTATGCTGAATTCCACTATGAACACATTCAAGGACTCCATCCATGTTCCAATGATCTGTTGAATTCCACCATGAACACATTCAATGATCCCGTCTATGTTCCAATGATCTGTTGAATTCCAGTTTGAACACATTCAATGACTCCATCTATGTTCCTATGATCTGTTGAATTCCACCATGAAAACATTCAATGAGTCCATTTATGTTCCATTGATCTGTTGAATTCCACCATGAACACATTCAATGACTCCATCTATGTTCCAATGATCTGTTGAAATCCACCATAAACACATTCAATGACTCCATCTATGTCCCAATAATCTGTTGAATTCCACCATGAACACATTCAATGACTCCATCTATGTTCAAATGATCTATTGAATTCCACCATGAACACATTCAATGATTCCATCTATGTTACATTGTTCTGTTGAATTCCACCATGAACACATTCAATGACTCCATCTATGTTCCAATGATCCATTGAATTCCACCATGAACACATTCAATGACTCCATCTATGTTCCTATCATCTGTTGAATTCCACCATAAACACATTCAATGACTCCATCTATGTACCAATAATCTGTTGAATTCCACCATGAACACATTCAACGACTCCATCTATGTTCAAATGATCTGTTGAATTCCACCATGAACACATTCAATGAATCAATCTATTTTCCAATGATCTGTTGAATTCCACCATAAACACATTCAATGACTCCATCTATGTTCCAATGTTATGTTGAATTCCACCATGAACACATACAATGATTCCATCTATGTTCCAATGATCTGTTGAATTCCAGTTTGAACACATTCAATGACTCCATCTATGTTCCTATGATCTGTTGAATTCCACCATAAACACATTCAAAGACTCCATCTATATTCCAATGATCTGTTGAATTCCACCATGAACACATTCAATGACCCATCTATGTTCCAATGATCTGTTGAATTCCACCATGAACACATTCAATGATCCCATCAAAGAGCCAATGATCTTTTAAATTCCACCATGAACACATTCAATGACTCCTTCTATGTTCCAATGATCTGTTGAATTCCACCATGAACACGTTCAATGACCCATCTATGTCCCAATGATCTGTTGAATTCCACCTTGAACACATTCAATATCCCAATTTATGTTCCAATGATATGTTGAATTCAAACATGAACACATTCAATGACTCCATCTATGTTCCAATGTTATGTTGAATTCCACTATAACACATTCAATGACTCCATCGATGTTCCAATGATCTGTTGAATTCCACCATGAACACATTCAATGATTCCATCTATGTTCAAATGATCTGTTGAATTCCAGCATGAACACATCCAATGACCCATCTATGTTCCAATGATCGATTGAATTCCACCATGAACACATTCAATGACTCCATCTATGTTCCAATGATCTGTTGAATTCCAACATGAAAACATTCAATGATCCCCTCTATGACCCATTGATCTGTTAAATTCCACCATGAACACATTCAATGAGTCCATCTATGTTCCAATGATCTGTTGAATTCCACCATGAACACATTCAATGACTCCATCTATGTTTCTATGATCTGTTGAATTCCACCATAAACACATTCAATGACTCCATCTATGTTCCAATAATCTGTTAAATTCCACCATAAACACATTCAATGACTCCATCTATGTTCCAATGATATGTTGAATTCCACCATGAACCCATACAATGAATCCATCAATGTTCCAATGATCTATTGAATTCCACCATGAACACATTCAATGATTCCATCTATGTTCCAATGATCTGTTGAATTCCAGCATGAACACATTCAATGACCCATCTATGTTCCAATGATCGATTGAATTCCACCATGAACACATTCAATGACTCCATCTATGTTCCAATGTTATGTTGTATTCCACTATGAACACATTCAAGGACACAATCCATGTTCCAATGATGTGTTGATTTGCACCGTGAACACATTCAATGACTCCATCTATGTTCCAATGATCTGTTGTAATCCACCATGAACACATTCAATGACTCCATATATGTTCCAATGATCTGTTGAATTCCACCATGAACACATTCAATGACTCCATCTATGTTCCGATGATCTGTTGAATTCATCTATGAACACATTCAATGACTCCATCTATGTTCAAATCATCGGTTGACTTCCACCATGAACACATTCAATGACTCCATCTATGTTCCAATCATCCGTTGAATTCCACCATCAACACATACAATGAATCCATCAATGTTCCAATGATCCGTTGAAATCCACCATGAACACATTCAATGACTCCATCTATGTTCCTATGATCTGTTGAATTCCACCATGAACCCATACAATGAATCCATCAATGTTCCAATGATCTATTGAATTCCACCATGAACACATTCAATGATTCCATCTATGTTCCAATGATCTGTTGAATTCCAGCATGAACACATTCAATGACCCATCTATGTTCCAATGATCGATTGAATTCCACCATGAACACATTCAATGACTCCATCTATGTTCCAATGAATTGTTGAATTCCACCATGAACACATTCAAAACTCCATCAATGTTCCAATCATCTGTTGAATTCCACCATGAACACATTCAATGACTCCATCAATGTTCCAATGATCTGTTGAATTCCACCATGAACACATACAATGACTCCATCTATGATCTAATGATATGTTGAATTCCACCATGAACACATTCAATGACTCCATCTATGTTCCAATGATCTGTTGAAATCCACCATAAACACATTCAATGACTCCATCTATGTCCCAATAATCTGTTGAATTCCACCATGAACACATTCAATGACTCCATCTATGTTCAAATGATCTATTGAATTCCACCATGAACACATTCAATGATTCCATCTATGTTACATTGTTCTGTTGAATTCCACCATGAACACATTCAATGACTCCATCTATGTTCCAATGATCCATTGAATTCCACCATGAACACATTCAATGACTCCATCTATGTTCCTATCATCTGTTGAATTCCACCATAAACACATTCAATGACTCCATCTATGTTCCAATAATCTGTTGAATTCCACCATGAACACATTCAACGACTCCATCTATGTTCAAATGATCTGTTGAATTCCACCATGAACAAATTCAATGAATACATCTATTTTCCAATGATCTGTTGAATTCCACCATAAACACATTGAATGACTCCATCTATGTTCCAATGTTATGTTGAATTCCACTATGAACACAATCAAGGACTCCATCCATGTTCCAATGATCTGTTGGATTCCACCATGAACACATTGAATGACACCATCTATGTTCCAATGATCTGTTGTATTCCACCATGAACACATTCAATGATCCCGTCTATGTTCCAATGATCCGTTGAATTCCACCATGAACACATTCAATGACTCCATCTATGTTCCAATGATCTGTTGAATTCCACCATGAACACATTCAATGACTCCATCTATGTTCCAATGATCTGTTGAATTCCACCATGAACACCTTCAATGACTCCATCCATGTTCCAATGATCTGTTTAATTCCTTTATAAACACATTCAATGACTCCATCTATGTTCAAATTATCTGTTGAATTCCACCATGAACACATTCAATGGCTCCTTCTATGTTCCAATGATCTGTTGAATTCCTCCATGAACACATTTAATGACTCCATCTTTGTTCCAATCATCTGTTCAATTGCACCATGAACACATTAAATTACTCCATCTATGTTCAAATGATTGGTTGAATTCCACCATTAAAACATTCAATGACTCCATATATGTTCCAATCATCTGTTGAATTCCACCATGAACATATTCAATGATCCAATCTATGTTCCAATGATCTGTTGTATTCCACCATGAACACATTCAATGACTCCATCTATGTACCAATGATCTGTTGAATTCCACCATGAACACATTGAAAACTCCATCTATGTTCCAATGATCAGTTGAATTCCACCATGAACACATTCAATGACTCCATCTATGTTCCAATGAATTGTTGAATTCCACCATGAACACATTCAAAACTCCATCTATGTTCCAATCATCTGTTGAATTCCACCATGAACACATTCAATGACTCCATCAATGTTCCAATGATCTGTTGAATTCCACCATGAACACATACAATGACTCCATCTATGATCTAATGATATGTTGAATTCCACCAGGAACATATTCAATGACTCCACTATGTTCCAATGATCTGTTGAATTCCACCATGAACACATTCAATGACTCCATCTATGTTACAATGTTCTGTTGAATTCCACCATGAACACATTCAATGACTCCATCTATGTTCCAATGATCCATTGAATTCCACCATGAACACATTCAATGACTCCATCTATGTTCCTATCATCTGTTGAATTCCACCATAAACACATTCAATGACTCCATCTATGTTCCAATAATCTGTTGAATTCCACCATGAACACATTCAACGACTCCATCTATGTTCAAATGATCTGTTGAATTCCACCATGAACACATTCAATTAATCCATCTATTTTCCAATGATCTGTTGAATTCCACCATAAACACATTCAATGACTCCATCTATGTTCCAATGTTATGTTGAATTCCACTATGAACATATTCAAGGACTCCATCAATGTTCCAATGATCTGTTCAATTCCACCATGAACACATTCAATGACTACATCTATGTTCCACTGTTATGCTGAATTCCACTATGAACACATTCAAGGACTCCATCCATGTTCCAATGATCTGTTGAATTCCACCATGAACACATTCAATGATCCCGTCTATGTTCCAATGATCTGTTGAATTCCAGTTTGAACACATTCAATGACTCCATCTATGTTCCTATGATCTGTTGAATTCCACCATGAAAACATTCAATGAGTCCATTTATGTTCCATTGATCTGTTGAATTCCACCATGAACACATTCAATGACTCCATCTATGTTCCAATGATCTGTTGAAATCCACCATAAACACATTCAATGACTCCATCTATGTACCAATAATCTGTTGAATTCCACCATGAACACATTCAATGACTCCATCTATGTTCAAATGATCTATTGAATTCCACCATGAACACATTCAATGATTCCATCTATGTTACATTGTTCTGTTGAATTCCACCATGAACACATTCAATGACTCCATCTATGTTCCAATGATCCATTGAATTCCACCATGAACACATTCAATGACTCCATCTATGTTCCTATCATCTGTTGAATTCCACCATAAACACATTCAATGACTCCATCTATGTTCCAATAATCTGTTGAATTCCACCATGAACACATTCAACGACTCCATCTATGTTCAAATGATCTGTTGAATTCCACCATGAACACATTCAATGAATCCATCTATTTTCCAATGATCTGTTGAATTCCACCATAAACACATTCAATGACTCCATCTATGTTCCAATGTTATGTTGAATTCCACCATGAACACATACAATGATTCCATCTATGTTCCAATGATCTGTTGAATTCCAGTTTGAACACATTCAATGACTCCATCTATGTTCCTATGATCTGTTGAATTCCACCATAAACACATTCAAAGACTCCATCTATATTCCAATGATCTGTTGAATTCCACCATGAACACATTCAATGACCCATCTATGTTCCAATGATCTGTTGAATTCCACCATGAACACATTCAATGATCCCATCAAAGAGCCAATGATCTTTTAAATTCCACCATGAACACATTCAATGAGTCCATTTATGTTCCAATGATCTGTTGAATTCCACCATGAACACATACAATGACTCCATCTATGTTCCAATGATCTGTTGAAATCCACCATAAACACATTCAATGACTCCATCTATGTCCCAATAATCTGTTGAATTCCACCATGAACACATTCAATGACTCCATCTATGTTCAAATGATCTGTTGAATTCCACCATGAACACATTCAATTAATCCATCTATTTTCCAATGATCTGTTGAATTCCACCATAAACACATTCAATGACTCCATCTATGTTCCAATGTTATGTTGAATTCCACTATGAACATATTCAAGGACTCCATCAATGTTCCAATGATCTGTTCAATTCCACCATGAACACATTCAATGACTACATCTATGTTCCACTGTTATGCTGAATTCCACTATGAACACATTCAAGGACTCCATCCATGTTCCAATGATCTGTTGAATTCCACCATGAACACATTCAATGATCCCGTCTATGTTCCAATGATCTGTTGAATTCCAGTTTGAACACATTCAATGATCCAGTCTATGTTCCAATGATCTGTTGTATTCCACCATGAACACATTCAATGACTCCATCTATGTACCAATGATCTGTTGAATTCCACCATGAACACATTGAAAACTCCATCTATGTTCCAATGATCAGTTGAATTCCACCATGAACACATTCAATGACTCCATCTATGTTCCAATGAATTGTTGAATTCCACCATGAACACATTCAAAACTCCATCTATGTTCCAATGATCTGTTGAATTCCACCATGAACACATTCAATGACTCCATCAATGTTCCAATGATCTGTTGAATTCCACCATGAACACATACAATGACTCCATCTATGATCTAATGATATGTTGAATTCCACCAGGAACATATTCAATGACTCCACTATGTTCCAATGATCTGTTGAATTCCACCATGAACACATTCAATGACTCCATCTATGTTCCAATGATCTGTTGTATTCCACCATCAACACATTCAATGATCCCGTCTATGTTCCAATGATCCGTTGAATTCCACCATGAACACATTCAATGACTCCATCTATGTTCCAATGATCTGTTGAATTCCACCATGAACACATTCAGTTTCCATCTATGTTCCAATTATCTGTTGAATTCCACCATGAAAACATACAATAAATCCATCAATGTTCCACTGTTATGTTGAATTCCACTATGAACACATTCAAGGACTCCATCCATGTTCCAATGATCTGTTTAATTCCACCATGAACACATTCAATGACTCCATCTATGTTCCAATGATCTGTTGAATTCCACCATAAACACATTCAATGATCCCGTCTATGATCCAATGATCTGTTGAATTCCACCATGAAAACATTCAATGAGTCCATTTATGTTCCATTGATCTGTTGAAATCTACCATGAACACATACAATGATTCCATCTATGTTCCAATGATCTGTTGAATTCCAGTTTGAACACATTCAATGACTCCATCTATGTTCCTATGATCTGTTGAATTCCACCATAAACACATTCAAAGACTCCATCTATATTCCAATGATCTGTTGAATTCCAACATGAACATATTCAATGACCCATCTATGTTCCAATGACCTGTTGAATTCCACCATGAACACATACAATGAATCGGTCTATGTTCCAATGATCGGTTGATTTCCACCATGAACACATTCAATGACTCCATCTATGTTCCAATGTTATGTTGAATTCCACTATGAACACATTCAAGGACACCATCCATGTTCCAATGATGCGTTGAATTGCACCATGAACACATTCAATGACTCCATCTATGTTCCAATGATCTGTTGAATTCCACCATGAACACATTCAATGATCCCGTCAATGATCCAATGATCTGTTAAATTCCACCATGAACACATTCAATGAGTCCATTTATGTTCCAATGATCTGTTGAATTCCACCATGAACACATTCAATGACTCCATCTATGTTCCAATGATCTGTTGAAATCCACCATGAACACATTCAATGACTCCATCTATGTTCCTATGATCTGTTGAATTCCACCATAAACACATTCAATGACTCCATCTATGTTCCTATGATCTGTTGAATTCCACCATGAACACATTTAATGACTCTATTTATGTTCCAATGATCTGTTGAATTCCACCATGAACACATTCAAAGACTCCATCTATGTTCCAATCGTCTGTTGAATTCCACCATAAACACATTCAATGACTCCATCTATGTTCCAATGTTATGTTGAATTCCACTATGAACACAATCAAGGACTCCATCCATGTTCCAATGATCTGTTGAATTCCACCATGAACACATTGAATGACACCATCTATGTTCCAATGATCTGTTGTATTCCACCATGAACACATTCAATGATCCCGTCTATGTTCCAATGATCCGTTGAATTCCACCATGAACACATTCAATGACTCCATCTATGTTCCAATGATCTGTTGAATTCCACCATGAACACATTCAATGACTCCATCTATGTTCCAATGATCTGTTGAATTCCACCATGAACACCTTCAATGACTCCATCCATGTTCCAATGATCTGTTTAATTCCTTTATAAACACATTCAATGACTCCATCTATGTTCCAATCATCTGTTGAATTGCACCATGAACACATTAAATTACTCCATCTATGTTCAAATGATTGGTTGAATTCCACCATTAAAACATTCAATGACTCCATATATGTTCCAATCATCTGTTGAATTCCACCATGAACATATTCAATGATCCAGTCTATGTTCCAATGATCTGTTGTATTCCACCATGAACACATTCAATGACTCCATCTATGTACCAATGATCTGTTGAATTCCACCATGAACACATTGAAAACTCCATCTATGTTCCAATGATCAGTTGAATTCCACCATGAACACATTCAATGACTCCATCTATGTTCCAATGAATTGTTGAATTCGACCATGAACACATTCAAAACTCCATCTATGTTCCAATGATCTGTTGAATTCCACCATGCACACATTCAATGACTCCATCAATGTTCCAATGATCTGTTGAATTCCACCATGAACACATACAATGACTCCATCTATGATCTAATGATATGTTGAATTCCACCAGGAACATATTCAATGACTCCACTATGTTCCAATGATCTGTTGAATTCCACCATGAACACATTCAATGACTCCATCTATGTTCCAATGATCTGTTGTATTCCACCATCAACACATTCAATGATCCCGTCTATGTTCCAATGATCCGTTGAATTCCACCATGAACACATTCAATGACTCCATCTATGTTCCAATGATCTGTTGAATTCCACCATGAACACATTCAGTTTCCATCTATGTTCCAATTATCTGTTGAATTCCACCATGAAAACATACAATAAATCCATCAATGTTCCACTGTTATGTTGAATTCCACTATGAACACATTCAAGGAGTCCATCCATGTTCCAATGATCTGTTTAATTCCACCATGAACACATTCAATGACTCCATCTATGTTCCAATGATCTGTTGAATTCCACCATAAACACATTCAATGATCCCGTCTATGATCCAATGATCTGTTGAATTCCACCATGAAAACATTCAATGAGTCCATTTATGTTCCATTGATCTGTTGAAATCTACCATGAACACATACAATGATTCCATCTATGTTCCAATGATCTGTTGAATTCCAGTTTGAACACATTCAATGACTCCATCTATGTTCCTATGATCTGTTGAATTCCACCATAAACACATTCAAAGACTCCATCTATATTCCAATGATCTGTTGAATTCCAACATGAACATATTCAATGACCCATCTATGTTCCAATGACCTGTTGATTTCCACCATGAACACATACAATGAATCGATCTATGTTCCAATGATCGGTTGATTTCCACCATGAACACATTCAATGACTCCATCTATGTTCCAATGTTATGTTGAATTCCACTATGAACACATTCAAGGACACCATCCATGTTCCAATGATGCGTTGAATTGCACCATGAACACATTCAATGACTCCATCTATGTTCCAATGATCTGTTGAATTCCACCATGAACACATTCAATGATCCCGTCAATGATCCAATGATCTGTTAAATTCCACCATGAACACATTCAATGAGTCCATTTATGTTCCAATGATCTGTTGAATTCCACCATGAACACATTCAATGACTCCATCTATGTTCCAATGATCTGTTGAAATCCACCATGAACACATTCAATGACTCCATCTATGTTCCTATGATCTGTTGAATTCCACCATAAACACATTCAATGACTCCATCTATGTCCCAATAATCTGTTGAATTCCACCATGAACACATTCAATGACTCCATCTATGTTCAAATGATCTATTGAATTCCACCATGAACACATTCAATGACTCCATCTATGTTCCAATGATCTGTTGAATTCTACCATGAACACATTCAATGACTCCATCTATGTTCCAATGATCTGTTGAATTCCTCCATGAACACATTCAATGACTCCATCTATGTTCAAATGATCGGTTGAATTCCACCATTAACACATTCAATGACTCCATATATGTTCCAATCATCTGTTGAATTCCACCATGAACACATTCAATGATCCAGTCTATGTTCCAATGATCTGTTGTATTCCACCATGAACACATTCAATGACCCCATCTATGTACCAATGATCTGTTGAATTCCAACATGAACACATTCAAAACTCCATCTATGTTCCAATGATCAGTTGAATTCCACCATGAACACATTCAATGACTCCATCTATGTTCCAATCATCCGTTGAATTCCACCATCAACACATACAATGAATCCATCAATGTTCCAATGATCCGTTGAAATCCACCATGAACACATTCAATGACTCCATCTATGTTCCTATGATCTGTTGAATTCCACCATGAACACATTTAATGACTCTATTTATGTTCCAATGATCTGTTGAATTCCACCATGAACACATTCAAAGACTCCATCTATGTTCCAATCGTCTGTTGAATTCCACCATAAACACATTCAATGACTCCATCTATGTTCCAATGATCTGTTGAATTCCACCATGAACACATTCAATGACTCCATCTATGTTCCAATGATCTGTTGAATTCCACCATGAACACTTCAATGACTCCATCCATGTTCCAATGATCTGTTTAATTCCTTTATAAACACATTCAATGACTCCATCTATGTTCAAATTATCTGTTGAATTCCACCATGAACACATTCAATGGCTCCTTCTATGTTCCAATGATCTGTTGAATTCCTCCATGAACACATTTAATGACTCCATCTTTGTTCCAATCATCTGTTGAATTGCACCATGAACACATTAAATTACTCCATCTATGTTCAAATGATTGGTTGAATTCCACCATTAAAACATTCAATGACTCCATATATGTTCCAATCATCTGTTGAATTCCACCATGAACATATTCAATGATCCAGTCTATGTTCCAATGATCTGTTGTATTCCACCATGAACACATTCAATGACTCCATCTATGTACCAATGATCTGTTGAATTCCACCATGAACACATTGAAAACTCCATCTATGTTCCAATGATCAGTTGAATTCCACCATGAACACATTCAATGACTCCATCTATGTTCCAATGAATTGTTGAATTCCACCATGAACACATTCAAAACTCCATCTATGTTCCAATGATCTGTTGAATTCCACCATGAACACATTCAATGACTCCATCAATGTTCCAATGATCTGTTGAATTCCACCATGAACACATACAATGACTCCATCTATGATCTAATGATATGTTGAATTCCACCAGGAACATATTCAATGACTCCACTATGTTCCAATGATCTGTTGAATTCCACCATGAACACATTCAATGACTCCATCTATGTTACAATGTTCTGTTGAATTCCACCATGAACACATTCAATGACTCCATCTATGTTCCAATGATCCATTGAATTCCACCATGAACACATTCAATGACTCCATCTATGTTCCTATCATCTGTTGAATTCCACCATAAACACATTCAATGACTCCATCTATGTTCCAATAATCTGTTGAATTCCACCATGAACACATTCAACGACTCCATCTATGTTCAAATGATCTGTTGAATTCCACCATGAACACATTCAATGAATCCATCTATTTTCCAATGATCTGTTGAATTCCACCATAAACACATTCAATGACTCCATCTATGTTCCAATGTTATGTTGAATTCCACTATGAACATATTCAAGGACTCCATCAATGTTCCAATGATCTGTTCAATTCCACCATGAACACATTCAATGACTACATCTATGTTCCACTGTTATGCTGAATTCCACTATGAACACATTCAAGGACTCCATCCATGTTCCAATGATCTGTTGAATTCCACCATGAACACATTCAATGATCCCGTCTATGTTCCAATGATCTGTTGAATTCCAGTTTGAACACATTCAATGACTCCATCTATGTTCCTATGATCTGTTGAATTCCACCATGAAAACATTCAATGAGTCCATTTATGTTCCATTGATCTGTTGAATTCCACCATGAACACATTCAATGACTCCATCTATGTTCCAATGATCTGTTGAAATCCACCATAAACACATTCAATGACTCCATCTATGTCCCAATAATCTGTTGAATTCCACCATGAACACATTCAATGACTCCATCTATGTTCAAATGATCTATTGAATTCCACCATGAACACATTCAATGATTCCATCTATGTTACAATGTTCTGTTGAATTCCACCATGAACACATTCAATGACTCCATCTATGTTCCAATGATCCATTGAATTCCACCATGAACACATTCAATGACTCCATCTATGTTCCTATCATCTGTTGAATTCCACCATAAACACATTCAATGACTCCATCTATGTTCCAATAATCTGTTGAATTCCACCATGAACACATTCAACGTCTCCATCTATGTTCAAATGATCTGTTGAATTCCACCATGAACACATTCAATGAATCCATCTATTTTCCAATGATCTGTTGAATTCCACCATAAACACATTCAATGACTCCATCTATGTTCCAATGTTATGTTGAATTCCACCATGAACACATACAATGATTCCATCTATGTTCCAATGATCTGTTGAATTCCAGTTTGAACACATTCAATGACTCCATCTATGTTCCTATGATCTGTTGAATTCCACCATAAACACATTCAAAGACTCCATCTATATTCCAATGATCTGTTGAATTCCACCATGAACACATTCAATGACCCATCTATGTTCCAATGATCTGTTGAATTCCACCATGAACACATTCAATGATCCCATCAAAGAGCCAATGATCTTTTAAATTCCACCATGAACACATTCAATGAGTCCATTTATGTTCCAATGATCTGTTGAATTCCACCATGAACACATTCAATGACTCCATCTATGTTCCAATGATCTGTTGAAATCCACCATAAACACATTCAATGACTCCATCTATGTCCCAATAATCTGTTGAATTCCACCATGAACACATTCAATGACTCCATCTATGTTCAAATGATCTATTGAATTCCACCATGAACACATTCAATGATTCCATCTATCTTCCAATGAACTGTTGAATTCCACCATGAAAACATACAATAAATCCATCAATGTTCCAATGATCTGTTGAATTGCACCATTTACACATTCAATGATTCCATCTATGTTCCAATGATCTGTTGAATTCCACCATGAACACATTCAATGAATCCATCTATTTTCCAATGATCTGTTGAATTCCACCATAAACACATTCAATGACTCCATCTATGTTCCAATGTTATATTGAATCCCACTATGAACATATTCAAGGACTCCATCAATGTTCCAATGATCTGTTCAATTCCACCATGAACACATTCAATGACTACATCTATGTTCCACTGTTATGCTGAATTCCACTATGAACACATTCAAGGACTCCATCCATGTTCCAATGATCTGTTGAATTCCACCATGAACACATTCAATGATCCCGTCTATGTTCCAATGATCTGTTGAATTCCAGTTTGAACACATTCAATGACTCCATCTATGTTCCTATGATCTGTTGAATTCCACCATGAAAACATTCAATGAGTCCATTTATGTTCCATTGATCTGTTGAATTCCACCATGAACACATTCAATGACTCCATCTATGTTCCAATGATCTGTTGAAATCCACCATAAACACATTCAATGACTCCATCTATGTCCCAATAATCTGTTGAATTCCACCATGAACACATTCAATGACTCCATCTATGTTCAAATGATCTATTGAATTCCACCATGAACACATTCAATGATTCCATCTATGTTACAATGTTCTGTTGAATTCCACCATGAACACATTCAATGACTCCATCTATGTTCCAATGATCCATTGAATTCCACCATGAACACATTCAATGACTCCATCTATGTTCCTATCATCTGTTGAATTCCACCATAAACACATTCAATGACTCCATCTATGTTCCAATAATCTGTTGAATTCCACCATGAACACATTCAACGACTCCATCTATGTTCAAATGATCTGTTGAATTCCACCATGAACACATTCAATGAATCCATCTATTTTCCAATGATCTGTTGAATTCCACCATAAACACATTCAATGACTCCATCTATGTTCCAATGTTATGTTGAATTCCACCATGAACACATACAATGATTCCATCTATGTTCCAATGATCTGTTGAATTCCAGTTTGAACACATTCAATGACTCCATCTATGTTCCTATGATCTGTTGAATTCCACCATAAACACATTCAAAGTCTCCATCTATATTCCAATGATCTGTTGAATTCCACCATGAACACATTCAATGACCCATCTATGTTCCAATGATCTGTTGAATTCCACCATGAACACATTCAATGATCCCATCAAAGAGCCAATGATCTTTTAAATTCCACCATGAACACATTCAATGAGTCCATTTATGTTCCAATGATCTGTTGAATTCCACCATGAACACATTCAATGACTCCATCTATGTTCCAATGATCTGTTGAAATCCACCATAAACACATTCAATGACTCCATCTATGTCCCAATAATCTGTTGAATTCCACCATGAACACATTCAATGACTCCATCTATGTTCAAATGATCTATTGAATTCCACCATGAACACATTCAATGATTCCATCTATCTTCCAATGAACTGTTGAATTCCACCATGAAAACATACAATAAATCCATCAATGTTCCAATGATCTGTTGAATTGCACCATTTACACATTCAATGATTCCATCTATGTTCCAATGATCTGTTGAATTCCAGCATGAACACATTCAATGACCCATCTATGTTACAATGATCGATTGAATTCCACCATGAACACATTCAATGACTCCATCTATGTTCCAATGATCTGTTTTATTCCACCATCAACACATTCAATGATCCCGTCTATGTTCCAATGATCCGTTGAATTCCACCATGAACACATTCAATGACTCCATCTATGTTCCAATGATCTGTTGAATTCCACCATGAACACATTCAGTTTCCATCTATGTTCCAATTATCTGTTGAATTCCACCATGAAAACATACAATAAATCCATCAATGTTCCACTGTTATGTTGAATTCCACTATGAACACATTCAAGGACTCCATCCATGTTCCAATGATCTGTTTAATTCCACCATGAACACATTCAATGACTCCATCTATGTTCCAATGATCTGTTGAATTCCACCATAAACACATTCAATGATCCCGTCTATGATGCAATGATCTGTTGAATTCCACCATGAAAACATTCAATGAGTCCATTTATGTTCCATTGATCTGTTGAAATCTACCATGAACACATACAATGATTCCATCTATGTTCCAATGATCTGTTGAATTCCAGTTTGAACACATTCAATGACTCCATCTATGTTCCTATGATCTGTTGAATTCCACCATAAACACATTCAATGACCCATCTATGTTCCAATGACCTGTTGAATTCCACCATGAACACATACAATGAATCGATCTATGTTCCAATGATCGGTTGATTTCCACCATGAACACATTCAATGACTCCATCTATGTTCCAATGTTATGTTGAATTCCACTATGAACACATTCAAGGACACCATCCATGTTCCAATGATGCGTTGAATTCCACCATGAACACATTCAATGACTCCATCTATGTTCCAATGATCTGTTGAATTCCACCATGAACACATTCAATGATCCCGTCAATGATCCAATGATCTGTTAAATTCCACCATGAACACATTCAATGAGTCCATTTATGTTCCAATGATCTGTTGAATTCCACCATGAACACATTCAATGACTCCATCTATGTTCCAATGATCTGTTGAAATCCACCATGAACACATTCAATGACTCCATCTATGTTCCTATGATCTGTTGAATTCCACCATAAACACATTCAATGACTCCATCTATGTCCCAATAATCTGTTGAATTCCACCATGAACACATTCAATGACTCCATCTATGTTCAAATGATCTATTAAATTCCACCATGAACACATTCAATGACTCCATCTATGTTCCAATGATCTGTTGAATTCTACCATGAACACATTCAATGACTCCATCTATGTTCCAATGATCTGTTGAATTCCTCCATGAACACATTCAATGACTCCATCTATGTTCAAATGATCGGTTGAATTCCACCATTAACACATTCAATGACTCCATATATGTTCCAATCATCTGTTGAATTCCACCATGAACACATTCAATGATCCAGTCTATGTTCCAATGATCTGTTGTATTCCACCATGAACACATTCAATGACCCCATCTATGTACCAATGATCTGTTGAATTCCAACATGAACACATTCAAAACTCCATCTATGTTCCAATGATCAGTTGAATTCCATCATGAACACATTCAATGACTCCATCTATGTTCCAATGATCTGTTGAATTCCACCATGAACACATTCAAAACTCCATCTATGTTCCAATGATCTGTTGAATTCCACCATGAACACATTCAATGACTCCATCAATGTTCCAATGATCTGTTGAATTCCACCATGAACACATTCAATGACTCCATCTATGTTCCAATGACATGTTGAATTCCACCATGAACACCTTCATTGACTCCATCCATGTTCCAATGATCTGTTTAATTCCTTTATAAACACATTCAATGACTCCATCTATGTTCAAATTGTCTGTTGAATTCCACCATGAACACATTCAATGGCTCCTTCTATGTTCCAATGATCTGTTGAATTCCACCATGAACACATTTAATGACTCCATCTTTGTTCCAATCATCTGTTGAATTCCACCATGAACACATTCAATTACTCCATCTATGTTCAAATGATCGGTTGAATTCCACCATTAACACATACAATGACTCCATATATGTTCCAATCATCTGTTGAATTCCACCATGAACATATTCAATGATCCAGTCTATGTTCCAATGATCTGTTGTATTCCACCATGAACACATTCAATGTCCCCATCTATGTACCAAACATCTGTTGAATTCCACCATGAACACATTCAAAACTCCATCTATGTTCCAATGATCAGTTGAATTCCACCATGAACACATTCAATGACTCCATCTATGTTCCAATGATCTGTTGAATTCCACCATGAACACATTCAAAACTCCATCTATGTTCCAATGATCTGTTGAATTCCACCATGAACACATTCAATGACTCCATCAATGTTCCAATGATCTGTTGAATTCCAACATGAACACATTAAATGACCCCATTTATATTTCAATGATCTGTTGAATTCCACCATGAATATATTCAATGACTCTATCTATGTTCCAATGATCTGTTGATTTCCACCATGAACACATTCAAAGACTCCATCTATGTTCCAATGATCCGTTGAATTCCACAATGAACACATACAATGACTCCATCTATGTTCTAATGATCTGTTGAATTCCACCATGAACACATTCAAAACTCCATCTATGTTCCAATGATCTGTTGAATTCCACCATGAACACATTCAATGACTCCATCAATGTTCCAATGATCTGTTGAATTCCACCATGAACACATTAAATGACCCCATTTATATTTCAATGATCTGTTGAATTCCACCATGAATATATTCAATGACTCTATCTATGTTCCAATGATCTGTTGATTTCCACCATGAACACATTCAAAGACTCCATCTATGTTCCAATGATCGGTTGAATTCCACAATGAACACATACAATGACTCCATCTATGTTCTAATGATATGTTGAATTCCACCAGGAACATATTCAATGACTCCACTATGTTCCAATGATCTGTTGAATTCCACCATGAACACATTCAATGACTCCATCTATGTTACAATGATCTGTTGAATTCCACCATGAACACATTCAATGACTCCATCTATGTTCCAATGATCCATTGAATTCCACCATGAACACATTCAATGACTCCATCTCTGTTCCAATGATCTGTTGAAATCCACCATGAACACATTCAATGATTCCATCTATCTTCCAATGAACTGTTGAATTCCACCATGAAAACATACAATAAATCCATCAATGTTCCAATGATCTGTTGAATTGCACCATTTACACATTCAATGATTCCATCTATGTTCCAATGATCTGTTGAATTCCAGCATGAACACATTCAATGACCCATCTATGTTCCAATGATCGATTGAATTCCACCATGAACACATTCAATGACTCCATCTATGTTCCAATGTTATGTTGTATTCCACTATGAACACATTCAAGGACACCATCCATGTTCCAATGATGTGTTGATTTGCACCATGAACACATTCAATGACTCCATCTATGTTCCAATGATCTGTTGAATTCCAACATGAACACATTCAATGATCCCCTCTATGATCCATTGATCTGTTAAATTCCACCATGAACACATTCAATGAGTCCATCTATGTTCCAATGATCTGTTGAATTCCACCATGAACACATTCAATGACTCCATCTATGTTCCAATAATCTGTTGAATTCCATCATAAACACATTCAATGACTCCATCTAGGTTCCAGTGATCTGTTGAATTCCACCATGAACCCATACAATGAATCCATCAATGTTCCAATGATCTGTTGAATTCCACCATGAACACATTCAATGATTCCATCTATGTTCCAATGATCTGTTGAATTCCAGCATGAACACATTCAATGACGCATCTATGTTCCAATGATCGATTGAATTCCACCATGAACACATTCAAAGACTCCATCTATGTTCCAATGTTATGTTGTATTCCACTATGAACACATTCAAGGACACCATCCATGTTCCAATGATGTGTTGATTTGCACCATGAACACATTCAATGACTCCATCTATGTTCCAATGATCTGTTGAATTCCAACATGAACACATTCAATGATCCCCTCTATGATCCATTGATCTGTTAAATTCCACCATGAACACATTCAATGAGTCCATCTATGTTCCAATGATCTGTTGAATTCCACCATGAACACATTCAATGAAACCATCTATGTTCCAATGATCTGTTGAATTCCACCATGAACACATTCAATGAATCTATCCATGTTCCAATGAACTGTTGAATTCCACCATGAAGACATTGAAACACTCCATCTATGTTCCAATGATCTGTTGAACTCCACCATGAACACATTCAATGACTCCATCTATTTTCCTATGATCTGTTGAATTCCACCATAATCACATTCAATGATCCCGTCTATGATGCAATGATCTGTTGAATTCCACCATGAAAACATTCAATGAGTCCATTTATGTTCCATTGATCTGTTGAAATCTACCATGAACACATACAATGATTCCATCTATGTTCCAATGATCTGTTGAATTCCAGTTTGAACACATTCAATGACTCCATCTATGTTCTTATGATCTGTTGAATTCCACCATAAACACATTCAAAGACTCCATATATATTCCAATGATCTGTTGAATTCCACCATGAACATATTCAATGACCCATCTATGTTCCAATGTTATGTTGAATTCCACTATGAACACATTCAAGGACACCATCCATGTTCCAATGATGCGTTGAATTGCACCATGAACACATTCAATGACTCCATCTATGTTCCAATGATCTGTTGAATTCCACCATGAACACATTCAATGATCCCGTCAATGATCCAATGATCTGTTAAATTCCACCATGAACACATTCAATGAGTCCATTTATGTTCCAATGATCTGTTGAATTCCACCATGAACACATTCAATGACTCCATCTATGTTCCAATGATCTGTTGAAATCCACCATGAACACATTCAATGACTCCATCTATGTTCCTATGATCTGTTGAATTCCACCATAAACACATTCAATGACTCCATCTATGTCCCAATAATCTGTTGAATTCCACCATGAACACATTCAATGACTCCATCTATGTTCAAATGATCTATTGAATTCCACCATGAACACATTCAATGACTCCATCTATGTTCCAATGATCTGTTGAATTCTACCATGAACACATTCAATGACTCCATCTATGTTCCAATGATCTGTTGAATTCCTCCATGAACACATTCAATGACTCCATCTATGTTCAAATGATCGGTTGAATTCCACCATTAACACATTCAATGACTCCATATATGTTCCAATCATCTGTTGAATTCCACCATGAACACATTCAATGATCCAGTCTATGTTCCAATGATCTGTTGTATTCCACCATGAACACATTCAATGACCCCATCTATGTACCAATGATCTGTTGAATTCCAACATGAACACATTCAAAACTCCATCTATGTTCCAATGATCAGTTGAATTCCATCATGAACACATTCAATGACTCCATCTATGTTCCAATGATCTGTTGAATTCCACCATGAACACATTCAAAACTCCATCTATGTTCCAATGATCTGTTGAATTCCACCATGAACACATTCAATGACTCCATCAATGTTCCAATGATCTGTTGAATTCCACCATGAACACATTCAATGACTCCATCTATGTTCCAATGACATGTTGAATTCCACCATGAACACCTTCATTGACTCCATCCATGTTCCAATGATCTGTTTAATTCCTTTATAAACACATTCAATGACTCCATCTATGTTCAAATTGTCTGTTGAATTCCACCATGAACACATTCAATGGCTCCTTCTATGTTCCAATGATCTGTTGAATTCCACCATGAACACATTTAATGACTCCATCTATGTTCAAATGATCGGTTGAATTCCACCATTAACACATACAATGACTCCATATATGTTCCAATCATCTGTTGAATTCCACCATGAACACATTCAATGATCCAGTCTATGTTCCAATGATCTGTTGTATTCCACCATGAACACATTCAATGTCCCCATCTATGTTCCAATCATCTGTTGAATTCCACCATGAACACATTCAATTACTCCATCTATGTTCAAATGATCGGTTGAATTCCACCATTAACACATACAATGACTCCATATATGTTCCAATCATCTGTTGAATTCCACCATGAACACATTCAATGATCCAGTCTATGTTCCAATGATCTGTTGTATTCCACCATGAACACATTCAATGTCCCCATCTATGTACCAATCATCTGTTGAATTCCACCATGAACACATTCAAAACTCCATCTATGTTCCAATGATCAGTTGAATTCCACCATGAACACATTCAATGACTCCATCTATGTTCCAATGATCTGTTGAATTCCACCATGAACACATTCAAAACTCCATCTATGTTCCAATGATCTGTTGAATTCCACCATGAACACATTCAATGACTCCATCAATGTTCCAATGATCTGTTGAATTCCACCATGAACACATTAAATGACCCCATTTATATTTCAATGATCTGTTGAATTCCACCATGAATATATTCAATGACTCTATCTATGTTCCAATGATCTGTTGATTTCCACCATGAACACATTCAAAGACTCCATCTATGTTCCAATGATCGGTTGAATTCCACAATGAACACATACAATGACTCCATCTATGTTCTAATGATATGTTGAATTCCACCAGGAACATATTCAATGACTCCACTATGTTCCAATGATCTGTTGAATTCCACCATGAACACATTCAATGACTCTATCTATGTTACAATGATCTGTTGAATTCCACCATGAACACATTCAATGACTCCATCTATGTTCCAATGATCCATTGAATTCCACCATGAACACATTCAATGACTCCATCTCTGTTCCAATGATCTGTTGAATTCCACCATGAACACATTCAATGATTCCATCTATCTTCCAATGAACTGTTGAATTCCACCATGAAAACATACAATAAATCCATCAATGTTCCAATGATCTGTTGAATTGCACCATTTACACATTCAATGATTCCATCTATGTTCCAATGATCTGTTGAATTCCAGCATGAACACATTCAATGACCCATCTATGTTCCAATGATCGATTGAATTCCACCATGAACACATTCAATGACTCCATCTATGTTCCAATGTTATGTTGTATTCCACTATGAACACATTCAAGGACACCATCCATGTTCCAATGATGTGTTGATTTGCACCATGAACACATTCAATGACTCCATCTATGTTCCAATGATCTGTTAAATTCCAACATGAACACATTCAATGATCCCCTCTATGATCCATTGATCTGTTAAATTCCACCATGAACACATTCAATGAGTCCATCTATGTTCCAATGATCTGTTGAATTCCACCATGAACACATTCAATGACTCCATCTATGTTCCAATAATCTGTTGAATTCCATCATAAACACATTCAATGACTCCATCTAGGTTCCAGTGATCTGTTGAATTCCACCATGAACCCATACAATGAATCCATCAATGTTCCAATGATCTGTTGAATTCCACCATGAACACATTCAATGATTCCATCTATGTTCCAATGATCTGTTGAATTCCAGCATGAACACATTCAATGACGCATCTATGTTCCAATGATCGATTGAATTCCACCATGAACACATTCAAAGACTCCATCTATGTTCCAATGTGATGTTGTATTCCACTATGAACACATTCAAGGACACCATCCATGTTCCAATGATGTGTTGATTTGCACCATGAACACATTCAATGACTCCATCTATGTTCCAATGATCAGTTGAATTCCAACATGAACACATTCAATGATCCCCTCTATGATCCATTGATCTGTTAAATTCCACCATGAACACATTCAATGAGTCCATCTATGTTCCAATGATCTGTTGAATTCCACCATGAACACATTCAATGAAACCATCTATGTTCCAATGATCTGTTGAATTCCACCATGAACACATTCAATGAATCTATCCATGTTCCAATGAACTGTTGAATTCCACCATGAAGACATTGAAACACTCCATCTATGTTCCAATGATCTGTTGAACTCCACCATGAACACATTCAATGACTCCATCTATTTTCCTATGATCTGTTGAATTCCACCAAAAACACATTCAATGACTCCATCTATGTTCCAATAATCTGTTGAATTCCACCATGAACAAATTCAACGACTCCATCTATGTTCAAATGATCTGTTGAATTCCACCATGAAACCATACTATGACTCCATCTATGTTCCAATGGTCTGTTGAATTCCAGCATAAACACATTCAATGACTGCATCTATGTTCCAATGATCTGTTGAATTCCACCATGAACACATTCAGTGATTCCATCTATGTTCCAATGATCTGTTGAATTCCACCATGAAAACATACAATGACTCCATCAATGTTCCAATGATCTGTTGAATTGCACCATTTACACATTCAATGATTCCATCTATGTTCCAATGATCTGTTGAATTCCAGCATGAACACATTCAATGACCCATCTATGTTCCAATGATCGATTGAATTCCACCATGAACACATTCAATGACTCCATCTATGTTCCAATGATCTGTTGAATTCCAACATGAAAACATTCAATGATCCCCTCTATGACACATTGATCTGTTAAATTCCACCATGAACACATTCAATGAGTCCATCTAGGTTCCAATGATCTGTTGAATTCCACCATGAACACATTCAATGACTCCATCTATGTTTCTATGATCTGTTGAATTCCACCATAAACACATTCAATGACTCCATCTATGTTCCAATAATCTGTTAAATTCCACCATAAACACATTCAATGACTCCATCTATGTTCCAATGATCTGTTGAATTCCACCATGAACCCATACAATGAATCCATCAATGTTCCAATGATCTATTGAATTCCACCATGAACACATTCAATGATTCCATCTATGTTCCAATGATCTGTTGAATTCCAGCATGAACACATTCAATGACCCATCTATGTTCCCATGATCGATTGAATTCCACCATGAACACATTCAATGACTCCATCTATGTTCCAATGTTATGTTGTATTCCACTATGAACACATTCAAGGACACAATCCATGTTCCAATGATGTGTTGATTTGCACCGTGAACACATTCAATGACTCCATCTATGTTCCAATGATCTGTTGAATTCCAACATGAACACATTCAATGATCCCCTCTATGATCCATTGATCTGTTAAATTCCACCATGAACACATTCAATGAGTCCATCTATGTTCCAATGATCTGTTGAATTCCACCATGAACACATTCAATGAAACCATCTATGTTCCAATGATCTGTTGAATTCCACCATGAACACATTCAATGAATCTATCCATGTTCCAATGATCTATTGAATTCCACCATGTAGACATTGAAACACTCCATCTATGTTCCAATCATCTGTTGAAATCCACCATGAACACATTCAATGACTCCATCTATGTTCCTATGATCTGTTGAATTCCACCATGAACACATTCAATGACTCCATCTATGTTCCAATAATCTGTTGAATTCCACCATGAACACATTCAACGACTCCATCTATGTTCAAATGATCTGTTGAATTCCACCATGAACCCATACAATGACTCCATCTATGTTCCAATGGTTTGTTGAAATCCACCATGAACACATTCAATGACTCCATATATGTTCCAATGATCTGTTGAATTCCACCATGAACCCATACAATGAATCCATCAATGTTCCAATGATCTGTTGAATTCCACCATGAACACATTCAATGATTCCATCTATGTTCCAATGATCTGTTGAATTCCACCATGAACACATTCAATGACTCCATCTATGTTCCGATGATCTGTTGAATTCATCTATGAACACATTCAATGACTCCATCTATGTTCAAATCATCGGTTGACTTCCACCATGAACACATTCAATGACTCCATCTATGTTCCAATCATCCGTTGAATTCCACCATCAACACATACAATGAATCCATCAATGTTCCAATGATCCGTTGAAATCCACCATGAACACATTCAATGACTCCATCTATGTTCCTATGATCTGCTGAATTCCACCATGAACACATTTAATGACTCTATTTATGTTCCAATGATCTGTTGAATTCCACCATGAACACATTCAAAGACTCCATCTATGTTCCAATCGTCTGTTGAATTCCACCATAAACACATTCAATGACTCCATCTATGTTCCAATGTTATGTTGAATTCCACTATGAACACAATCAAGGACTCCATCCATGTTCCAATGATCTGTTGAATTCCACCATGAACACATTGAATGACACCATCTATGTTCCAATGATCTGTTGTATTCCACCATGAACACATTCAATGATCCCATCTATGTTCCAATGATCCGTTGAATTCCACCATGAACACATTCAATGACTCCATCTATGTTCCAATGATCTGTTGAATTCCACCATGAACACATTCAATGACTCCATCTATGTTCCAATGATCTGTTGAATTCCACCATGAACACCTTCAATGACTCCATCCATGTTCCAATGATCTGTTTAATTCCTTTATAAACACATTCAATGACTCCATCTATGTTCAAATTATCTGTTGAATTCCACCATGAACACATTCAATGGCTCCTTCTATGTTCCAATGATCTGTTGAATTCCTCCATGAACACATTTAATGACTCCATCTTTGTTCCAATCATCAGTTGAATTGCACCATGAACACATTAAATTACTCCATCTATGTTCAAATGATTGGTTGAATTCCACCATTAAAACATTCAATGACTCCATATATGTTCCAATCATCTGTTGAATTCCACCATGAACACATTCAATGATCCAGTCTATGTTCCAATGATCTGTTGTATTCCACCATGAACACATTCAATGACTCCATCTATGTACCAATGATCTGTTGAATTCCACCATGAACACATTGAAAACTCCATCTATGTTCCAATGATCAGTTGAATTCCACCATGAACACATTCAATGACTCCATCTATGTTCCAATGAATTGTTGAATTCCACCATGAACACATTCAAAACTCCATCTATGTTCCAATGATCTGTTGAATTCCACCATGAACACATTCAATGACTCCATCAATGTTCCAATGATCTGTTGAATTCCACCATGAACACATACAATGACTCCATCTATGATCTAATGATATGTTGAATTCCACCAGGAACATATTCAATGACTCCACTATGTTCCAATGATCTGTTGAATTCCACCATGAACACATTCAATGACTCCATCTATGTTACAATGTTCTGTTGAATTCCACCATGAACACATTCAATGACTCCATCTATGTTCCAATGATCCATTGAATTCCACCATGAACACATTCAATGACTCCATCTATGTTCCTATCATCTGTTGAATTCCACCATAAACACATTCAATGACTCCATCTATGTTCCAATAATCTGTTGAATTCCACCATGAACACATTCAACGACTCCATCTATGTTCAAATGATCTGTTGAATTCCACCATGAACACATTCAATGAATCCATCTATTTTCCAATGATCTGTTGAATTCCACCATAAACACATTCAATGACTCCATCTATGTTCCAATGTTATGTTGAATTCCACTATGAACATATTCAAGAACTCCATCAATGTTCCAATGATCTGTTCAATTCCACCATGAACACATTCAATGACTACATCTATGTTCCACTGTTATGCTGAATTCCACTATGAACACATTCAAGGACTCCATCCATGTTCCAATGATCTGTTGAATTCCACCATGAACACATTCAATGATCCCGTCTATGTTCCAATGATCTGTTGAATTCCAGTTTGAACACATTCAATGACTCCATCTATGTTCCTATGATCTGTTGAATTCCACCATGAAAACATTCAATGAGTCCATTTATGTTCCATTGATCTGTTGAATTCCACCAAGAACACATTCAATGACTCCATCTCTGTTCCAATAATCTGTTGAATTCCACCATGAACACATTCAATGACTCCATCTATGTTCCAATGATCCATTGAATTCCACCATGAACACATTCAATGACTCCATCTATGTTCCTATCATCTGTTGAATTCCACCATAAACACATTCAATGACTCCATCTATGTTCCAATAATCTGTTGAATTCCACCATGAACACATTCAACGACTCCATCTATGTTCAAATGATCTGTTGAATTCCACCATGAACACATTCAATGTATCCATCTATTTTCCAATGATCTGTTGAATTCCACCATAAACACATTCAATGACTCCATCTATGTTCCAATGTTATGTTGAATTCCACCATGAACACATACAATGATTCCATATATGTTCCAATGATCTGTTGAATTCCAGTTTGAACACATTCAATGACTCCATCTATGTTCCTATGATCTGTTGAATTCCACCATAAACACATTCAAAGACTCCATCTATATTCCAATGATCTGTTGAATTCCACCATGAACACATTCAATGACCCATCTATGTTCCAATGATCTGTTGAATTCCACCATGAACACATTCAATGATCCCATCAAAGAGCCAATGATCTTTTAAATTCCACCATGAACACATTCAATGAGTCCATTTATGTTCCAATGATCTGTTGAATTCCACCATGAACACATTCAATGACTCCATCTATGTCCCAATAATCTGTTGAATTCCACCATGAACACATTCAATGACTCCATCTATGTTCAAATGATCTATTGAATTCCACCATGAACACATTCAATGATTCCATCTATCTTCCAATGAACTGTTGAATTCCACCATGAAAACATACAATAAATCCATCAATGTTCCAATGATCTGTTGAATTGCACCATTTACACATTCAATGATTCCATCTATGTTCCAATGATCTGTTGAATTCCAGCATGAACACATTCAATGACCCATCTATGTTACAATGATCGATTGAATTCCACCATTAACACATTCAATGACTCCATCTATGTTCCAATGTTATGTTGTATTCCACTATGAACACATTCAAGGACACCATCCATGTTCCAATGATGTGTTGATTTGCACCATGATCACATTCAATGACTCCATCTATGTTCCAATGATCTGTTGAATTCCAACATGAACAAATTGAATGATCCCCTCTATGATCCATTGATCTGTTAAATTCCACCATGAACACATTCAATGAGTCCATCTATGTTCCAATGATCTGTTGAATTCCACCATGAACACATTCAATGACTCCATCTATGTTTCTGTGATCTGTTGAGTTCCACCATAAACACATTCAATGACTCCATCTATGTTCCAATAATCTGTTGAATTCCACCATAAACACATTCAATGACTCCATCTATGTTCCAATGATCTGTTGAATTCCACCATGAACCCATACAATGAATCCATCGATGTTCCAATGATCTGTTGAATTCCACCATGAACACATTCAATGATTCAATCTATGTTCCAATGATCTGTTGAATTCCAGCATGAACACATTCAATGACCCATCTATGTTCCAATGACCGATTGAAATCCACCATGAACACATTCAATGACTCCATCTATGTTCCAATGTTATGTTGTATTCCACTATGAACACATTCAAGGACACCATCCATGTTCCAACGATGTGTTGATTTGCACCATGAACACATTCAATGACTCCATCTATGTTCAAATGATCTGTTGAATTCCAACATGAACACATTCAATGATCCCCTCTATGATCCATTGATCTGTTAAATTCCACCATGAACACATTCAATGAGTCCATCTATGTTCCAATGATCTGTTGAATTCCACCATGACCACATTCAATGAAACCATCTATGTTCCAATGATCTGTTGAATTCCACCATGAACACATTCAATAAATCTATCCATGTTCCATGATCTGTTGAATTCCACCATGAAGACATTGAAACACTCCATCTATGTTCCAATGATCTGTAGAAATCCACCATGAACACATTCAATGACTCCATCTATGTTCCCATGATCTTTTGAATTCCACCATAAACACAATCAATGACTCCATCTATGTTCCAATAATCTCTTGAATTCCACCATGAACACATTCAACGACTCCATCTATTTTCAAATGATCTGTTGAATTCCACCATGAACCCATTCAATGACTCCATCTATGTTCCAATGTTATGTTGAATTCCACTATGAACACATTCAAGGACTCCATCCATGTTCCAATGATCTGTTGAATTCCACAATGAACACATTCAATGACTCCATCTATGTTCCAATGATCTGTTGAATTCCACCCTGAACACATTCAATGATTCCATCTATGTTCCAATGATCTGTTGAATTCCACCATGAAAACATACAATGACTCCATCAATGTTCCAATGATCTGTTGAATTGCACCATTTACACATTCAATGATTCCATCTATTTTCAAATGATCTGTTGAATTCCACCATGAACCCATTCAATGACTCCATCTATGTTCCAATGTCATGTTGAATTCCACTATGAACACATTCAAGGACTCCATCCATGTTCCAATGATCTGTTGAATTCCACCATGAACACCTTCAATGACTCCATCTATGTTCCAATTATCTGTTGAATTCCACCATGAACACATTCAATGATTCCATCTATGTTCCAATGATCTGTTGAATTCCACCATGAAAACATACAATGACTCCATCAATGTTCCAATGATCTGTTGAATTGCACCATTTACACATTCAATGATTCCATCTATGTTCCAATGATCTGTTGAATTCCAGCATGAACACATTCAATGACCCATCTATGTTCCAATGATCGGTTGAATTGCACCATGAACACATTCAGAGACTCCATCTATGTTCCAAAGATCTGTTGAATTCCAACATGAACACATTCAATGATCCCGTCTATGATCCATTGATCTCTTAAATTGCACCATGAACACATTCAATGAGTCCATCTATGTTCCAATGATCTGTTGAATTCCACCATGAACACATTCAATGAATCCATCTATGTTCCAATGATCTGTTGAATTCCAGCATGAACACATTCAATGACCTTATCTATGTTCCAATGATCTGTTGAATTCCACCATGAACACATTGAAAGACTCCATCTATTTTCCAATGATCTGTTGAAATCCACCATGAACACATTCAATGATTCCATCTATGTTCCTATGATCTGTTGAATTCCACCATGAACCCATACAATGAATCCATCAATGTTCCAATGATCTGTTGAATTCCACCATGAAGACATTCAATGATTCCATCTATGTTCCAATGATCTGTTGAATTCCACCATGAACACATTCAATGACTCCATCTATGTTCCGATGATCTGTTGAATTCATCTATGAACACATTCAATGACTCCATCTATGTTCCAATCATCTGTTGAATTCCACCATGAACACATACAATGAATCCATCAATGTTCCAATGATCGGTTGAAATCCACCATGAACACATTCAATGACTCCATCTATGTTCCTATGATCTGTTGAATTCCACCATGAACACATTCAATGACTCTATTTATGTTCCAATGATCTGTTGAATTCCAGTTTGAACACATTCAATGACTCCATCTATGTTCCAAAGGTCTGTTGAATTCCACCATAAACACATTCAATGACTCCATCTATGTTCCAATGTTATGTTGAATTCCACTATGAACACAATCAAGGACTCCATCCATGTTCCAATGATCTGTTGAATTCCACCATGAACACATTCAATGACACCATCTATGTTCCAATGATCTGTTGTATTCCACCATGAACACTTTCAATGATCCCGTCTATGTTCCAATGATCCGTTGAATTCCACCATGAACACATTCAATGACTCCATCTATGTTCCAATGATCTGTTGAATTCCACCATGAACACATTCAATGTTTCCATCTATGTTCCAATGATCTGTTGAATTACACCATGAAAACATACAATAAATCCATCAATGTTCCAATGATCTGTTGAATTGCACCATTTACACATTCAATGATTCCATCTATGTTCCAATGATCTGTTGAATTCCAGCATGAACACATTCAATGACCCATCTATGTTCCAATGATCGGTTGAATTCCACCATGAACACATTCAATGACTCCATCTATGTTCCAATGTTATCTTGAATTCCACTATGAACACATTCAAGGACACCATCCTTGTTCCAATGATGTGTTGAATTGCACCATGAACACATTCAATGACTCCATCTATGTTCCAATGATCTGTTGAATTCCAACATGAACACATTCAATGATCCCGTCTATGATCCATTGATCTGTTAAATTCCACCATGAACACATTCAATGAGTCCATCTATGTTCCAATGATCTGTTGAAATCCACCATGAACACATTCAATGACTCCATCTATGTTCCTATCATCTGTTGAATTCCACCATAAACACATTCATGACTCCATCTATGTTCCAATAATCTGTTGAATTCCACCATGAACACATTCAACGACTCCATCTATGTTCAAATGATCTGTTGAATTCCACCATGAACACATTCAATGAATCCATCTATGTTCCAATGATCTGTTGAATTCCACCATAAACACATTCAATGACTCCATCTATGTTCCAATGTTATGTTGAATTCCACTATGAACCCATTCAAGGACTCCATCCATGTTCCAATGATCAGTTGAATTCCACCATGAACACATTCAATGACTCCATCTATGTTCCAATGTTATGTTGAATTCCACTATGAACACATTCAAGTACTCCATTCATGTTCCAATGATCTGTTGAATTCCACCATGAACACATACAATGACTCCATCTATGTTCCAATGATCTGTTGAATTCCACCATGAACACATTCAATGATCCCGTCTATGATCCAATGATCTGTTGAATTCCACCATGAACACATTCAATGAGTCCATTTATGTTCCATTGATCTGTTGAAATCCACCATGAACACATACAATGATTCCATCTATGTTCCAATGATCTGTTGAATTCCAGTTTGAACACATTCAATGACTCCATCTATGTTCCTATGATCTGTTGAATTCCACCATAAACACATTCAATGACTCCATCTATATTCCAATGATCTGTTGAATTCCACCATGAACACATTCAATGACCCATCTATGTTCCAATGACCTGTTGAATTCCACCATGAACACATACAATGAATCGATCTATGTTCCAATGATCGGTTGAATTCCACCATGAACACATTCAATGACTCCATCTATGTTCCTATGATCTGTTGAATTCCACCATAAACACATTGAAAGACTCCATCTATGTTCCAATGATCTGTTGAAATCCACCATGATCACATTCAATGACTCCATCTATGTTCCTATGATCTGTTGAATTCCACCATAAACACATTCAATGACTCCATCTATGTCCCAATAATCTGTTGAATTCCACCATGAACACATTCAACGACTCCATCTATGTTCCAATAATCTGTTGAATTCCACCATAAACACATTCAATGACTCTATCTATGTTCCAATGATCTGTTGAATTCCACCATGAACACATTCAATGACTCCATCTATGTTCCTATGATCTGTTGAATTCCTCCATGAACACATTCAATGACTCCATCTATGTTCAAATGATCGGTTGAATTCCACCATAAACACATTCAATGACTCCATATATGTTCCAATCATCTGTTGAATTCCACCATGAACACATTCAATGATCCAGACTATGTTCCAATGATCTGTTGTATTCCACCATGAACACATTCAATGACCCCATCTATGTACCAATGATCTGTTGAATTCCACCATGAACACATTCAAACTCCATCTATGTTCCAATGATCAGTTGAATTCCATCATGAACACATTCAATGACTCCATCTATGTTCCAATGATCTGTTGAATTCCACCATGAACACATTCAAAACTCCATCTATGTTCCATTGATCTGTTGAATTCCACCATGAACACATTCAATGACTCCATCAATGTTCCAATGATCTGTTGAATTCCACCATGAACACATTCAATGACTCCATCTATATTCCAATGATCTGTTGAATTCCACCATGAAAACCTTCAATGACTCCATCCATGTTCCAATAATCTGTTTAATTCTTTTATAAACACATTCAATGACTCCATCTATGTTCAAATTATCTGTTGAATTCCACCATGAACACATTCAATGGCTCCTTCTATGTTCCAATGATCTGTTGAATTCCACCATGAACACATTTAATGACTCCATCTTTGTTCCAATCATCTGTTGAATTCCACCATGAACACATTCAATTACTCCATCTATGTTCAAATGATCGGTTGAATTCCACCATTAACACATTCAATGACTCCATATATGTTCCAATCATCTGTTGAATTCCACCATGAACACATTCAATGATCCAGTCTATGTTCCAATGATCTGTTGTATTCCACCATGAACACATTCAATGACTCCATCTATGTACCAATGATCTGTTGATTTCCACCATGAACACATTCAAAACTCCATCTATGTTCCAATGATCAGTTGAATTCCACCATGAACACATTCAATGACTCCATCTATGTTCCAATGATCTGTTGAATTGCACTATGAACACATTCAATGACTCCATCTATGTTCCAATGATCTGTTGAATTCCACCATGAACACATTCAATGACTCCATCAATGTTCCAATGATCTGTTGAATTCCACCATGAACACATTCAATGACTCCATTTATATTCCAATGATCTGTTGAATTCCACCATGAACATATTCAATGACTCTATCTATGTTCCAATGATCTGTTGAATTCCACCATGAACACATTCAAAGACTCCATCTATGTTCCAATGATCTGTTGAATTCCACCATGAACACTTTTAATGACTGCATCTATGTTCGTTTGACCTGTTGAATTCCACCATGAACACATTCAATGACTCCATCTATGTTCAAATTATCTGTTGAATTCCACCATGAACACATTCAATGACTCCATCTATGTTCCAATGATCTGTTGAATTCCACCATGAACACATTTAATGACTCCATCTTTGTTCCAATCATCTGTTGAATTCCACTATGAACACATTCAATGACCCCATCTATGTTCCAATGATCTGTTGAATTCCACTATGAACACATTCAATGACTCCATCTATGTTCCAATGATCTGTTGTATTCCACCATGAACACATTCAATGACTCCATCTTTGTTCCTATCATCTGTTGAATTCCACCATGAACACATTAAATGACTCCATCTCCATAGCTTTTTGCAGTGGAGCGTTTCTCTTTAATATTTTTTATTAGTTTTACACAAATATACATATATACATTTATATACAAAATATTTATGGAATACACAATAAAAATGACAGATTACAAAGCTCGGGAAAATATTAAAGTACATACAGCATATCCATAATATAAAATCACATCTGATAATAATTTTATTGTGGATAGCCGTGTCTCTAATCTCAAACCACATATCAACATTGTATGGCTATTTTAAAAATCTATATCGTTCCTGGACCATAATGGCAAAATCCTGAAATTTAGGATTTATATTATGCCTAAAGTTTGTGCAAATAATTCAGGAATGGTCCCCACAACACTTGAAACCTTATATTTGTATTATTAATTGAGTAATGAATCTTTTCTAAATTTAAGCAGGACGTAATGTCCCTCAGCCACTGAGCATGGGTGGATGGGGCAGCATCCTTCCATTATCATCTGTCTGGCCGAAATACAGAGAATGACTTTTGATTGGAGTTAAAACAACATCATCCTCTCCAGTTGTATCAAAAAGTGCAAGCAAAGAATTAGGCTTGAGATTTAAATTCAATATATAGTTGTAAACCCATCCCTCCAGTATTTTTCAAGGCTAGGACATGTCCAGAACATATGGATTAAAGAAGTCTTTCCTCTCTTACATTTATCACAACAAGAATTTACTTCTGAATAGATATGAGATCATTTAACTTTAGTCATGTGGGCCCTATGTACTGTACAACTTTAAATCGTAACCATCAATGATGGGCATCGATGGATGTTGTAATAACCAGGTTAAAATTTGAATCCAAAACCTTGTCTGATAATGAAATGTTTAAATCCTTTTCCCAGACATTTTTTATTTTAATTAGAGGGGCATGTCTCAAACCTACCCACTCTCATAGATAATTGATTTTAAACCATTGCAAGAAAGTTGAAAACTAAAAATAAATACACCAACAATGTTCTCATCAGGTGCCCCAGGAAAATCAGATACCTGAGATTGAAGAAAATGCCTGATTTTCTGGAAAAAAAGAAGAATATTTGGTAAATTAATCTTATCAGAAAACTGTTCAAATGACACAAAGCTGTTATCAATAAAAGTATCAATATTCAATCTGTGCCAAACATAAAAAGCAAGATCATGCAAAGAAGGTTGAAAAAGATGATTGGATAAATATGGATTGAGAAAGAAAAACTGTGAAGTCCAAAATATTTTCTGAACTGCACCCACTCTCCCACAATGTACCTGACAACAGGATTGTCAATTGATTTATTTAAACCAGTGGTTCTCAACCTTTTCCTTTCCACTCACATACCACTTTTAGTATTCCCTATGCCATCAGTGCTTTGTGACCAGTAAGGGATTGCTTAGGGTGGTATGTGAGTGGAAAGGGAAGGCTGAGAATCACTGCTCTAGACCTAATTGTTACTGAAATATTTTGCTTGAGAAAAATTGTTATTGACCCATTTCCTTTGGAGTTATGAAACAGTGCACATAACAAGTCAATTAGGTACGATTAAAACAGTGGTTTTCAATTTTTTTCTTTCCACTCATATATCATCTAAAGTAATCCTTTACTAATCACAGAGCATCTATGGCATAGGGAATACTTAAAGTGGTATGTGAGTGGAAAGAAAAGGGTTGAGAACCACTGATTTAAATAGAAGGGAAGTAAGGATCCAAGAAGTATTGAAATGGAAAAGTTTTATGCAGAGTTCAGTTCCTTTGTTACCCATAATGGACCCACTCGGTTTTGAAAATGTAACCAAAACATAAGGTTATGTATATTGATGGCCCAATAATAAAATCTGTAATTAGCACCATGCCTCCATTACTTTTAGATTTTTGAAGATAGACTTCATTTAGACAAGGGTGCTTACCCTTCCATATAATAGGACAATATAGCCGAATCAAGTGAATCACAAAACGATTTGGGAATGAAAATTAGTATAGATTGAAAAAGATATAAAAAATTTAGTAAGATGTTCATTTTACTAGAATTAATACTGTTACAAGCCCAGAGGACCCCAAAACCCAGTAGCAATAGATTTCCACCAAGACAAATGATTACTTTAACAAAAGTTGCTTTTAATTGTCTTTAAACATGAAAACAGAATCACACTTTAACTTAACTAACCTAACATAAACCCCTTCTAATTCTAAGCACACATTTATGTAATGTGTGTGTGTGTGTGTGTGTGTGTGTGTGTGTGTGTGTGTGTGTGTGTGGGGTGTGTGTGTGTGTGTGTAAGTTCAGAAAAGTTCTTTGATTCACTGTCCAATCTCACTTCTCATTTCTCCAAGTTCACTGGTTACAGGCAATTTTTATACTGTGCACAGAATTTAACATTTATAAAGTTCACTAGGCTTTGGTGCTTGAAAGGTAAATGGTTACCACTAATGGTTACCACTCAGTAAGGCTCTTGTCGGTTTTCAGAGAGAGATTTGTTGTACACTAGACATCCACAACTGATTTCTTTTTAATCAGCCACTTCAGTGTCTTGCCAAAGAAACTTGCCCCTTCAGGGTTCTCCAGATGATAACCTCTTTCTTTTAGGTAACCAGAGAGTTCCTTTTTGTTTTATTTATTTCAAATGAAACATTAGACAGCCAGCCCTCTCCTCTTGCATGAACCACAAGGGCTTTGCCAGGCTGAACTAAGCACTCACAATCCATCTTCCAAATGGGATTTTCCACAAGCATGCCAGCGTGTCCTTTTCCAGTCCTAGCTGCTGCTGCTTACTGTAAAACTGGAGAACTGATTTCTTTCCTCTCTCTCTCTCTCTCTCTCTCTCTCTCTCTCTCACACACACACACACACACACACACACACACACACACACACACACACACACACACACACACACACACACACACAGAAAAGTCTGTTTTACTCTCTCTGCTTGCAAAAACCACATGATCCTCCTAGAACAGCAAGTTTCACTCCAGACAGAATGGGCTCTGACAGGTTCTTCATCTGTTTCCTTTTTGTCAACAGCAATCCATTAGTGAAGTCTCTTTGGCACACTCCAAAGTTTCTGCAAAGGCTCTGTTGGCCCTGACATGTATTGCTCCAGTATTTTAAATAAGATCTGTTTTAAAGTGTTTGTATGTGACCTACTCTAAAAATCTGCTGCAATTTATCTCCCAAAAACGTATCTATATACAATGCAAACACAACATAATCTGTCACAATACAACCAACCAGCGACATAGACAGGGATTGTGTTAAGGACTCTTTCACATGCTTTAATAAGTTAACTTAATAAGGTGGAGAGTTTCAATTATCAAAAGATATCACTCCTCATCTCCACCATAATTGTATGTCCCCCCAGTTTTAGAATCTTTCACAAATTGATGGTACTCCCAGCATCAACTGTCATGCCACTTAACATTTTTTACAGATAGTCCTCATTTTACAAATAGAATGGCTTCCTGGAAAATGTTTCATTAAACAATATTTTGTAAACTAAAAGCATGTGATAAAGTGGGAGAGGGTGCAGAAAAGATTCATGAGAATGTTGCCTTGTCCGGTTGGCTTTATGAGGAGAGCTTGGATAGGCTGGGAACTTTTTCCACTGGAATAACAGAGATTGAACTCATAGAGGTTTATAAAATTCTGAGGGTCTTAAATAGATAAATAGTCCCAGCCGATTTCCTGCGATAGGGGTGTCTGAAATGGTTAAGGTGGTAGGGCAGGGCTCCCAACCAGTGGGCCATAATTTCCATCTGGGCCATGGAGACTTCCCAAACCTCTGAGGTCAGGGTGGCCCTGATGTTCTGCAAGATGAACTCATTGACTTTCACAATGCTTCTGGTTGCAGAGATGTGTTTAACACTTCATCTAACTCTGGGTGTTGACCAAAAATGATGGATAATTACCTCAAAATTATGAAGGAGTATCTTCAGAAGATCCTACACATCATAACCACTTATCTTTGTGAATCAGGCTTTTTGATGTTGCTGCAGTTAAAGTAAAGGCATGAAAGTGCATTGAAGTGGAGGTTGCATTGTCTAGAACAGCACCAAGAATGTGGAAACTGGTGAAGAATCTTCAGGAACAGGGATCTCATTAAAATGACTAGAGCTTTGAGTATAATTGGGAGTTTTTTTTAATGTTCAGTGTATGCTTGCAGTGCTTTTTTTAAATGTTAAAGGAAATACTTTAAATTAGATAAAGATGTGCTTCTTACAGAGCCACCTTTGATTTCAAAATATTGTTTAGTCATTGCCACTAGTAGGTGGGCATTTCACTGAAAAAGTCAACCACTGTGATAGGGGAAAGATTTGAAGTGGATCTGAGAGGTAATTTTTCCACACAGTGGTGTTGAATGTATTGAGCCGAGCTGCTAGGGGAGATGTTAGTAAAGGCACATGTACAATGTTTAAAAGTCATTTGCACAGGTATATGAATAGGAAAGGTTGAAAGTGATATGGTCCAAACGCATGCAAATTGACAGACATCTCCGTTGGCATCGACACATTTGGCTGAAGGCATTGTTTCAGAGCTGTATTCTCTGTGAATCTACAAAATTATGAACCTAAGAGGGCTGAACAAAATCTTGGGTATTTTTGTACAATTTATTCAAATGGGTGGAGAATGGCACTCTATTGATTGTAGTGAAAAATGGATATGAGTATTGAAGCCCTCAAAGAATCAATGAATTGTTGAAGATTTATAAATGAACTATTTGTAACTGAAGAAACAATTGTATGTTTCAATATAATCATAGCTCTCTTTTGTCACCTCCACTAAATGCAGGTCCAATCTGTCCAATCTTTTCTTACAAGCCAACCCCTTCATCTCGGGCGAATCAACTGGGTGATCTTCAGCTCGGCTGTCACCAAAACAAGTTTATTTCTCCCTTAATAAAAGGAGACACACTTTGTTTTTGTCCTCAATTCCTGTTGCAATAAAGATCAGTATTTATCTTTGCTCATCCTGTACTACATTTCCAAGCAGCTCACATATACCACAGTGTTAAGTAGTCTGTCGCCATTTAAATAAGCCTCCCATTTTCCATCTGTATTAGCACTCACTTTATATACAGCCATTTGCAACTCTTCATCCTTCTCAATTTGTTTTTTCATTGAGTTTAGAACAGGGTGAACCTCTTTGATCAGGTAACGTTAGGATCTGGCCATTGCTAGATCACAGAAAATGCTGGAAAACAGAAATTGACCCCTAAGGGAATCCCATGTGAACACATCAAAGGTAGAACAAAGCTTTAAACAGTAAATAATATTGTGGGGTGGCAAGGTTAGCGTAGCAATGCCTTTACAGTTCCAGCAATCGGGTCTAGGGTTCAAGTCCCTTGCTGTCTGTAAGGAGTTTGTATTGACGGCAACAGATTCAAAATGTGCCAGACCACAGAGTGCCGGATAATAGAGGTTCAACCTGCATCATCAACAAATTTGCCACAATACACTTGGTCCCTGCATTTAGGTTATTAATGTAAATTATAAATTGCTGATATCCAGCACCGATTCTTGTGATGCCACCTGAAAATGGCCCATTTATACTGACATGTTCTGTTAGGCAGCCAATCAACTATCTGTGGTAATATTTAATCTGACCACTGACATGTTATCTTGTGGTGTAACTTTATATATAGCACTTTGTTGAATGCCATTAGACAAGTTTGGGATTCACAAAATCCTAATATTCAGGTAGAGCAAGTAATTAGGAGAGCAAATAGAATATTAATATTTATTGTGATGAAAATTCAAAACAAAAACTGGGTGGCTATGTTTTAGTTATAAATAATATTGGTGAGATCCTATCTGTATTAAGTGCATGATGACAGTCCTTATTAAAGTAAGGATGTTGATGCACTCGAAGCAGAAAATATACCAGGTTAATACTGACAATTCTGTTCACTCCATTACAGAAAGGGTGTGGAGGCTTTGAAAAGGGTACAGAAGAGGTTTACCAGGATGCTGCCTTGATTAGTAGGTATAAGCTACACAGAGAGTAGGAGGCATTTGGATGGGCAGCAAGGAGTAGTTGTGAAAGCAGAAAATGAGAGTAGAATTGAAGACGTTTCGAGGTTGACACATAAATATACAGAACAAGGAATAGAGGGATATGTATCATGGACAAGCAGTAGAGTTTGTTTAATTTGGGCATCATGCTCACTGTAGACATCATGGACCAAAGTACCTGTTCCTGGGCTTTACTGTTTTATGTTCTAATACCTGGTAAGACCAGCTGTCTTATGAGAAGAGGTAGGATATGCTAGCCTTAAATCTACTGCAATTTAAAAAAGTGAAGAGGAACTTGATTGATTCCATATATATAACCACATAACTGTTTATAGCATGGAAACAGGCCATCTTGGCCCTTCAAGTTCATGCCAGTTCACTCAAACAACTCCGCTAGATCCCCCCGCCTACTCTCCGCCCATAACCCTCCAACCCCATCTTATCCATGCAGATATCCAGCCTCCTTTTAAATGAAAGAATTGACTCTGCCTCAACTATTTCCTCCGGAAGATTATTCCATTCAGCCACCACTCTCTGAGTGAAGAAGCATCCTCTAATGTTTCTCCTAAAATTTTGTGCCCTTACCCTCAATTTGTGTCCTCTTGTTTCAACCTCCCCTGCTCTCAGGGGGAAGAGTCTACTTACATCTAGTCTATCTATTCCCTTCATAACTTTAAACACCTCTATCAAATCCCCTCCCAACTGTTTACATTCCAATGAATAAGGTCCTAACCTCTTTAATCTTTCTCTGTACTCTAGGTATTTCAAGCCAGGCAACATCCTTGTAAATTTCTCTGCACCCTCTCCACCTTATCTATATCCTTCCTATAATTTGGAAACCAGAATTGAATGCAATACTCCAAACCTGGCCTCACCAACGCCTTAAACAGTCGCAGCATCACTTTCCAGCTCCTATACTCTATGCTATGATTTATGAAGGCTAACATACCAAATGCCTTCTTAACCATCCTGTCAACATGGGAATCCACCTTCAAGGAACAATATGTCATAACTCCAAGATCTCTTTGTTCTTGTGCATTCCCCAATGCCCTCCCCTTTACTACATATGTCATATTCTGATTATTTTTTTCCAAAATGAAGCACCTCACACTTCTCTACATTAAGTTCCATCTGCCATTTTTCAGCCCAATTTTCCAGACAAACCAAATCCCTCTGTAATCCCTGAAAACCTTCCCCGCTATCCACCACTCCCCCTATTCTCGCATTGTCTGTGTATTTACTTACCCAGTTAACCACCCCATCATTCAAATCATTAATATAAATTATGAACAACAGGGGACCTAGCACTGATCCTTAAGGCGTGCCAATCGTCATAGGCTTCCATCCTAACAGACAGTTGTCCACCATGACCCTCTGCTGTCTCTCCTCCAGCCACCTCTCAACCCATCTTACTATTTCTCTATTAATCTCTAGTGACTGAACCTTCCTTATTAACCTTTCATGTAGAACCTTATCAAAAGCTTTACTAAAATCCAGATAGACTATATCAACTGCCCTACCTTCATCCACCTTTCTTGTCACTTCTTTGAAAAGCTCAACAAGGTTCGTCAAACATGACTTCCCCTTCACAAACCAATGCTGGGTGCTCCTGATTAATCCCTGCTTATCCAGATACCTATACACACCATCTCTAAGAATACCCTCCATTAATTTCCCTACCACTGAAGTCAAGCTTACAGGCCTATAATAACTTGGCCAACATTTCATACCTTTTTTAAACAACGGAACAACATTAACAACCCTCCAATCCTGCGGCACCACACCCTCCTCCAGTGATCGTTGAAAAATCACTGACTGCTATTTGCTCCCTGACCTCCCTTAATGTCCTGGGAAAAATCCTATCAGGACCAGGAGACTTATCCACTTTTACTGACCCTAGCAGTTCCAAACCCCTCTCTTTACTAATCCCTATCTTTTCCATAACTAAGCCATGGGCCTCACTTATCTCACATAGTCCAATGTCCTTTTCCTTCGTGAACACAGATGAGAAAAAATAATTTAATATCTCTCCCATCTGATGCGGTTCCTCGCACAGTTCACCACTCTCATTTTCTATTCTATCGTGAGAAATCTTGTAGATGTGGAGAGAATGCTTCCTCTTGTGGGAAAATCCAGAATGAGTGGACATTGTGTTGAAATTGGGAATTGCGCATTTCAGTCATAAATGAAGTAAAGATTTTTCTCTCGGAGTGGTGTGAGTCTTTGGAACCGTCTTCTTCAAAGGTGGTCGAAACAGTGTCTTTTGAAGAAATTAGACCCTGGATAAGCAAGAAAGGTAAGATTACCATGAGTAAGATCACAATTTAATCAGCCACAACTTTATTGATTGGCAGTGCAGTTTGAAGAGACTGTGTGGCTTACTCCTGCTCCTCATTCATCTGCTCAAACATCATTTGGCATCCCTTTTATTCACTTCAATGTTTCCATCCACAAAGACTCAGATAAGTTTCTCGTAGAGCGGTTGTGCAAACTCACTGTCCAAGTAAACTTTTTATGAGGCTGGCTATTCATTCACATTGAGAGACTAGTGCAAATTTATGTCCAAACTTCACTCAGCTGTGGGTGTGACTGCCATATGAAAAGTAACTGAGCCTTATCCTCCACCTTCCCCTTTTCAATCTTCTCCTGATGGCTCTGCTACACAGATGATATAACATGACTCTTTGAAATGAAATAGGTACAAGGCCATAGTTCGGGGATGATGCAGCTAGGAAGGCGCATTTGTACCTGCAGCATGAAGTGGATGGGAGGACTGGATACAAACTTAGCTTGATCTTTAATGATCCACCACAGGCTACTGTAAGTATGACAAATTAACCCACAATTTCCAGATGACTCATCCTTTAGACTGTTGGTGCATATGTTATGTCTGAGTGCTAGATTAATGGGAACCAATGAGTTTCATAGCACAACTGTTAGTTTGTAGCACTCACCACTGTTCTATCTGAACATGGACAGATGTGCACAGCAATGTTATGCGATCAGGTGCTCAGAATACAATGCCTGATATTCACCTCCCTATCCACCTTCTCTCATTGCCTTTTTATCTTCAGCCCATAGTGGCTTCCTGAAATAGAAAGCATCTCATTCTGGGCCCCTATGTCAGTGCCAACCTCTGCATATTTTATTCACCTTCTCCTATCTGCAGGATTACTTCCACCAGAGGTTAGTTTCAATGGGCACCTTCCCTTCGAGATGTAACCTTGCAGTAGTCCTGATTAATTTCAGCAGATCCATGGGACCTCTAACACGATACCTCCTAAATGTGAACACATTGCCACAAGTGATTCCTGAGCAGTCAATTCCTTGCACAAGAACATACTTGCAGTACTGGGACTGATGGGTGGAAATCTCCCACATGATACTATTTTTGCACACACTTTTATGTCGTTATGAATTTCTAGTTTTTCATGTTCAGAGCGAGGGCAAATGTGTAATGCATTAAGCAGATGGCTAAATCAAGCAGTCATCTCAAAAACAATTGAGTTTTGACAGAATTCATCATTACAGTTCCTCCATAATTTCTATCCCCCAGTCATCTTGGCAGTTCTATGTCGTTATCATCCCATTTTCACATTAACATTTATGTCCTTCATATTTCATTTCATTTTTTTTTATAATTTGCAGCAACAATTCCACAGCAGAATGATTTAATCAGCATGTCATCATAATCTGTGGAAACAAAGATTTAAATTATCTTTATTTTAAGCAGTCTGGTTTCTAATTTCAGTGAACCATGCTGCCTGTGAAATCCTCATAACTTGCCAATCCACATGATGGGTAAATGGGGCATAAAGATTAGCATGAAGAAAATGATGCCTTTAGATCTTAGCCCCCCCCAGGACTCTCCTCAAAGTTTATGGGTCTTCTTCCATGTGAAGCAATCAAGTTATGGTTTCTTCTGCATTTCTCTCCTTCTGATTACATAAAAAGAAAACACTTTAAAATATTTATGTTGCACGAGATAAAAAGAGAACAAGGCTTTTACTTAAATTTGCTGAGAGCCCCAGGGCCCCTGTTGAGAATGACTGCTGGAGATCATAATCAGTACTTATTGAAATTAATGTGGACTCCTGACTCAGAGTTTGAGCAAACATTATAATGGTGTAATTTTGCACTTTATATCTGGTGAAAACATTGAAGTACTTTCAAGTTGGGTGTATCTTTGCTGACCACTGGCTGTCAATCGGTTTGATCTCATCATGTCCAGGATTCCAATCCATACTCAGCCAGGCAAGACAAGGTGGAGATGGTCATAAGAAATAAATGAACAAAGGATTTCTGCCTGAAGTTTGATGAGATGTTGAACTGGATTTGTTCTCCCAATTTTCCACCATCTCCTGGGTGGCAGAGAAGAGCAGACCATTTAAGGTATCCTGCATGTACAAGAGGAACCATGCATGTTACTTTCCTAACACAGAACCATTAATATGCCTAGGATGCACACCTCATGAAAGTTTCTTCCAAATAAGATGCTGTACTACCACTGTACAGAAAAAACAGAGGCCACCTTGAAAGGCCCACAATTGACCACCAGCCATGGTCCATGGTGAATTATTTGTGTGAAAATTTTCAAAGGATCTATTTATTTATTTTTTGAATTAGCTCACTGTGGATGGCTCAGTGGCCTTCCAGAGAGTAATCCAGGTTAAATCCTGACCTTGGGTACTCTCTATATGGAGTTTGCCCATGGTTCCTGAGCTATGTAGGTACTTTTTTCCAAGAAACTCTGGTTTCCTCCCACAACCCCAAATTACTTGCTGGTTTTTAGGATAATGGACTATTGTAAATTGACCTTGATATAGATGAAAGGTAAAAATTGAAGGAGGCATTGATTGGCATATTTGAGATTTGGCTTGTGGGGAAATAAGTGCACAAATTAGACAGCTCTATGAGTCAGCATTTGGCTTAATGGGCTGAATGGCTTCCTTCTATCTGATAAGGAAATAAGAGAGCCAAGCCTACAGAAATTGTCAAAACCATTCAGTCAACTGTTTTTTACTACTTATGGAAGCTGTGTGACCTGTTGAGCTTCAGTGCAGATTTTCTTGTTTAGAACTATTTAATATTCCCACACAAAACACAACCACCAGACTGCTGGAAATTCACCTCTGTTAGGATACATGGAAAATTGTAGAGTGTCTCCACCAGACAAATGCATAAGTTATGCCCATATCTGCTGTGGGAGACAGCAGCAGAGTTACTGGGTGAAATCCCAGACCATTCTTGATTGGAAGGGTAATAGCATGAGACTTGGGTTCGAATCCTGTGCTGTTTGTAAGGAGATTGTACATTCTCCCTGCATCTGCATTTTGTTTTCCCTGGAGGCTCCAGTTTCTTCCCACTTTATAACAAAAATTGACCCCGCTGCAACCACCTCTTTTGAAAGGTCATTTCATTCAGCCACCACTCTCTGAGTGAAGAAGCTTCCTCTTAGGTTACTTCTAAAGTTTTGCTCCCTAACCATTAACTTATGACCCCTCATTCTAATCTCTCCTACCCTCAAGGGGAAGAGTCTATTCACATTTACTCTATTCCCCTCATAATTTTATATACCTTCATCAAATCCCCCCTTGACCTTCTACGCTCCAATGAATCCACTCAATCTTTCTCTGTATTCTAGATACTGCAATCCAGGCAACATTTTAGTAAATCTTCTCTGCACCCTCTCTACCTTATTGATATCCTTCCTATAATTTGGAGACCAGAACTGCACACAATATTCCAAACTTGGCCTCACCAATGTCTTGAACAGTCTTAACATATCTCCCAGCTCCTATATTCTATGCTTTGATTTATAAAGGCCAACATACCAAAAGCCTTCTTCACCACCCTATCTACATGAGAATCCACTTTCAAGATCTCTGTTCCTCTGCATTCCACAATGCCCTCCCCTTCACTGCTTATGTCCTGTTTTGATTATTTTTCCCAAAATGAAGCACCACACATCTGAATTAAATTCCATCTGCTACTTTTCAGCCCACTCTCCTAAGCAGTCTAAATCCTTCTGCAGTCCCTGAAAACCATCCTCACTATCCACAACACCTCCAATTTTTATATCGTCTGCATATTTACTCACTCAATTTACCATTCGATCATCCAAATCATTAATGTAAATGACAAACAACAATAGACCCAACACCGATCCTTGAGGCACACCTCTAGTTACTGGCTTTCATCCTGACAGAGAGTTGTCCACCGTGACTCTCTGGTGACTATCTTCTAGCCACTGTTGAACCCATCTGACTATCTCAACATTAATCCCTAGTGCCTGAACCTTCCTTACCAACCTTCCATGTGAAACTTTATCAAAAGCCTTACTGAAATCCAAATAGACCACATCTACTGCTCTACCTTCATCAACCTTTCTAGTCACTTCCTCAGAAAATTCAACAAGATTTGTCAAACATGACCTTGCCCTGATCAATTCCTGCCCCTCTAGATTCTTATACATATTATCTCTAAGAATACTTTCCATTAGTTTACCCACCACTCACGTCAAAATTGCTGGCTGATAATTGCTAGGCCTACACCTGGAGCCCTTTTTAAACAGAGGAACCACGTTTGCAACACGCCAATCCCGCAGCACCACATCTTCCTCTAGTGACTTGAAAAATCACTGTCAGAACCTTCACTATTTCCTCCCTGACTTCCCTCAAGGTCCTGGGGAAAATCCCATTGGGACCTGGAGACTTATTCACCTTTATATACCTTAGAAGTTCCAACACCCCCTCTTTTTTAATCCCTATATTTTCCATAATTAGCCCTTTTCCCCTCACTTATCCTACACAATTCCATATCCTTTTTCCTAGTGAATACCGACAAGAATTCATTCAATATCTCCCCCTTCTCATTTGGCTCCTCACACCTTCATCCGATTCGATTCTGTAATGGACCAATTCTATCCTTCACTCTCCTTTAGCTATTCACATATTTGTAAAAACCCTTCAGATTTACTTTCACCTTATTCACTATAGCCACGGCGTACCTTCTTTTCTACAATCTATGCATCTTTTAAGCATCTCGTCCATATCTTGCTTCCTGTATTTAATGCAGGCCTCCTTTTTATCTCAAACCAACTTCCTAATCTCTCTTGAAAACCTAAGAGGAACATAAAGATTCTTCACTCTCAAAATCTCGCCTTTAAATGTCTCCAATTCTCCTCTACCTCCTTCCCAAAAAACAAATCAGCCCAAACCACTCCCTGCATATCCCTTCTTGTTTTATCAAATCTGGCTATCCCCCACTCAAAAACCTTAATCTTGGACCAGACCTATCATTTTCCATAATTATATTGAAATTAATCATATCATGATCACTGGATCCAAAGTGCTCCCCAAAACACACCCTCCGTCACCTGCCCTATTTCATTCCCCAACAGTAAGTCCAACACTGCCCCCTCTCTAATAGATACCTCAACATATTGCTGGAAAAAAACTATCCTGCACTAATTTTACAAACTCTAAGCCATCCAGCCCTTTCACTGACTGTGTCTCCCAATCTATATTAGGAAAATTAAAATCCTCATCTAACACAAATCTGTGCTTATTGCACATTTCAGCTATTTCCTTACACATTTGTTCCTCTAGTTCTCGCTCCCCATTGGGTGGTCTATAATACACCCCTATAATTTTAACCTCACCTTTTCTAATTTTTAATTCCACCCACACTGCCTCCTTTGACGAGTCCTCCAATCTATCATGCCTCAACATCACTGTAATATTTTCCCCTACAAGTAATACCACACAACACCACCACCACCCCCCCCCACCCCTCCAATTCTATCACACCTAAAGCAGCAAAATTCTGGAATATTTAACTGCCAGTCAGATCTCTCCTGCAACCATGTCTCACTAATCGCCACCATGTCATACTGCCAAGTGCCTATCCACACCTTCAGCTCATCCACCTTCCTTACAATACTCCTAGCATTGAAGTAAATGCATTTCAGAGATTGCCCACATCTTACCTTCTGCCTATCCCCTTCTTTACTGTCCACACTATTATTTGTTTCCATCAACCCCCTTCCATCATAGCACCAATCCCTTTCCTCCTCAATCAATTGCCTTTCCACCTCCAAATTTTGTCTATGGCTCTTTGCCGTCAAAACTTCTCTCTGCTGTCCTCCCTCACATGGACCCCTCACCCCAATCATACTAGTTTAAAGTCCCCAGCCAGGATCCTGGTCCCTCTGGGATTCAGATGCAACCCATCCATTCGGTACAGGTCTCACCTCCCCCGAAATAGGATGCAGAGTTCCAAAAACTCTAATCTCTGCCGCTTATTCCATTCCTTTAGCAACACATTCATCCCCTGCCTGATTCTATTCTTGCCCTCACTATCACATGGCACAGGAAGTAATCCAGAGATTACCCTCTTTGAAGTCCTTTTTAGCTCCTTACCTAACTCCCTACATTTATTCTTTAGGACCACTTCCTCCTTCCCTATGTCATTGGCATTTCACTCCCTTCTATGATGTTGTGGACATGCAAAGTTACATCCTGGACCCTAGCACCAGGGAGGCAAACCACCATCCGGTTTCCTTTGTCGTGTCCACAGAATCCTCTATCAGTCCTCCTGACCATTGAATCCCCTATAACTATTGCCCTCCTCTTCCTTTCCCTACCCTTCTGGGCTACAGAGGCTGACCCTGTGCCAGAAGTACAGCCACCACTGCCTTTCCCAGCCTGACTGACCCCCCTCCCCTCCCCCCCCCCCCCCCCCACAACAGTACTCAAGAAAAAGTAGCGATTGTTGAGGACCACAGGCTCAGGGGCTCTCTCTTGAACCTGTCCCTTACCCTTCCCTCTCCTAACCGTAACCCACTGACTCTCCTCCCATGGCCCTGTTGAGACCACCTAGCTATAACTCCTATCTATGACGGCCTCACTCTCCCTGACCAGAGCAACGTCATTGAGCTTAGCTCCAGTTCCCTGACTTGATCCCTAAGACGCTGCAGCTCAGCATACCTAGTGCAGACGTGGATGTCCAGGAGGCTAGAACACTCCAGGACTTCACACATCTGACACTGAGAACAGCAATCTTCTCTCACACACATCCCGTCTCTCTCTCCCCTCGCCTTGCAAAGAGAAAAAAAAATAGCTATATATTATATGTGACATATATACCGTCTTACCTTCATCCAGATATGCTCGACCTTAGTCTCTCGAGCCAAAGCCTCAAATTCCCACTCTTTTACCGTGCAGTCCTTGCTGGCTGCTCCTTTTCCTTACCCTCCTTTTATTGGCCCTTGACCAAATTAACCCCATCACTCCCAATTCACTCCTCCTCCTCACAATGCCACCCAAGCTCCATTCACTGCTTCCTCCGACCTGCCGTCTGAACCAGATAGGCCCAATCTTAATAAATTTGGATTTACTTTTGGGGAAGTTAACATTCATGACAGCCAAATTCCTCAAAAGGAAAAATTTCGGATCAGGAGGGAAATTCGCCTCTGTAATTTTTGTTAATATTTCCCCAAATTTATCCAAAAAGGTATTAATTTCATGCATAATCAGGTAGAATGTACAAATATCTATGCCACATTGTCTTGGGTAAACTTATACCTCTCATTTTGTTTGTTTTAGATTGGTCACAGTGTTTGAGCTACCGAAAGAAAATAGACACACACACCGAGAGCAGTTCAGTTTATACAAATGTTTATTACAAATTCAAAAGCTGATTTCACACTACAATATTCAAGCCCTTCCCAACTATACTTATCAATGCTTTGACTGATCCCAACTGCCGAAGCGAGGCAATGACTGCACACTTGTAGTAGGTTGTCAGGGCGCCGGTAGCAGCTTCTCCACCTCCCCTGACTGGGACGTTGGCTGGACTCCAGAAGTCCTTCTTCTTGCTGAGAGATGTTGCCACCTCTCGGAGAGTCTCTCACTTCAGCAGCGGGACCATGGCTTATATTACCCAAAAACTGCTTACCCGAGCACCTATTCTCAGCACAGCAAGAAAGATAAGCAAGCAAGCTAGCATGCTAGGTTAATTAACGAATAACATAATTTTCAGCTTATCATTTTTAATACAATGGTTTATTCTACATCAAGGCTAGGTCTCTGACAGTCTGTGACCAAAACAAGCAGGAAGATTAAATGTTCTCGGTACACAGATGTCCTTTCTTCAGATAACAGCATCTCTGGCCCCTTGGTGGAATTTTGCTTATGTCTGCTGAGTCTAAAAACAATTAGGTTCTCAGCCTTGCAGAACCCAAAGCTGCAAGTTTTAACAAAAAAAGGTTCTCAGCTCTGCAGAACCAAGAGCTGGAAATTAAAAAAAAAACAGGTTAAAAAATAGGTTAGAATGTTCCATTACACACACCTAAAGCACACATTTGAGATTTCCAATTTATTATTATGTAACTTTTGAGGTGTGAGATATAGTTGATGTAAAAAATTGAAATGTATAATTTTAATCCTGAATTAGTAAGAATACTATCTAAGCATAAATTTGACCAGCATTGTTGATCAATGCCAACGCCCAAATCCGATTCCCATCTCTCCCGAGATTGATGTAACCTAATTTTTGGGCTTTCGTCTTGGAGCAGGAAATATATAGTAGAAATAAATTTCACATTAGAACTTCATCATCTGTTAACATTGATAGGGACAATGATGCTCCCAACTTATACCTTAAAAAAAGATTGTAATTGAAAATAGCAGAAGAATGTTCTATTAGTCAAATTATATATTTTTTTAGTTTCTAAAAAGACATAAATTACCTCTGTTGATTGTAACAATCTTCAATACACCTTGTAATACTAGTTATATCTGATTCTTATTTGCATTGTAACTCAAATATACACTCTGGGATAGTTGCTTTAAACTAACAACTTCCAATGTTTTCACATAAGAACACACACCAATGCAGTGCAAGTTAAACATAAAAAAAACCAGATTGGATTGAATTCTCTTCATAGGCAATGTTTTGAGATCAGATAATCCAGAGCCGAGTGTGCAATGAGGCCAACATGGGAAAGCAGATTTTGCCACATATAAACCCCATGGATGGATGTGGTATGTTTTGGAGATGGTAGGTTTTGACTGCCTCTGAGCAAAAGTGGAGACTGATTGTGTTGGGATCCTCCTGCCTTTTGCTTGGCAATCCATCTGACAGACCTGGCTAGGAATTGCAATTCCCAATCAATGTGGGATCCCCAATCAAAAGGAAATAAGATTTCTCATGAAAAAGATACATTCAGTTAACTATTTTAATATATTTGGGATATTAAATACATTTTTAATTGCAGTGTATTTTAAATTTAATTAAATTAACTTTGAGTTTTTAAATATTTCTGTCTACTATAAAAATAAAAAGGAAAACTGGAGCAAAATTGCCACCCCAGCCTACCCTTAAGGACTAGTAAGATATTTCAAGACAACAATAATTCAGAGCTACTGTTTGTTGAGGCCTTAACACTTGACTGTAGATAGAAAAGTAATGGTGACGAGTTTGGGGAATTCGTGTGGGCAGCAGGCCAAATCAAGCACAATTTGACCTGTCTTTAATGGATATAAATGATGACAATCATTTGGTTTCTATTATGTTCTACCACTAAATAAACTAATATCAGAGCAAACTCTTTGTCTCTTGACCAATCCAGCTTTTTTTGATTCTAGTATTATAGCGAGACACCCACTCAAAGTGCTGGCTTTTTTTGTGCAAAGTGCAATTTCCTGACATTCATTTTCAAACTTGTTCTGTTCCAGGAAACATCAAAGGTCATATTTTCAAGTATTCAATATCTGTCAACTTGAGAGCACAACAGAGCCGTTGAATTCAGTCTCCTTTAGATGATTTGGAAACGATTTGTATTTCACCCTGATTTTCTGAACATTACAAGCAGCTGCTCATTCTCTCAACTGTTGCCTTTGGAAATGCAAATATCTGTAAACGCCAGCAGGAAGGATGAACTTTGAAACTTAAACTTTGGAGAAAAACAATCCAGCTTGACATAAAAGTGACAGCTACATCAGATAAAGATATTAAAAATATTGGGATTTTCTTGAATATTTACTCATTGAGGATTCTGGAGGATTCTGAAAATAGATAATGTCTTAATTTACATAAATCAACTCCTGCATAAATTATAGACTGGAAGTATCATTGGAATTGCAATGTATTCAGATGCAAGTTTAAAACTGATTGAGATGTAATTTAGCTTATTAGCATAATCTGAAGTGGTTGAATTGTCAAGATAAGGAGTGTGTTTCAAAGATAACTAATGATAAGTCAAATGAATGTGTCCAAGATTTATAACAAAGGCTGGATGGGGAAATTATTCATCTACACATCTCTTTAAAAATTACAAACTTTCTCATAAACCCATTTTCTTTTACATTATTATATGGTGATGACTCTTGTATTTCCACAAATAATTAAAAGATTTATTCAAGACCAGCAAAATCTTTTGCTTTTGTTCTCATTATACTGAGTGTTGAATGACAGGAGCTACATTGCTAAGTAAGAATAAACTGAGTTGTGGAGGACTCTGGTTTTCTATTTCATTGTTTAATTTGATTTTATTTTGATTTGGTAGCGGGATATTCACTGAAAATGCTTCTGGACATGCAGGAAGATTTTGATGTACCTAGCCGCCTGAAGACTAACCATAGAACCAATGACTAGCTTTCAATTCTAATCTGAATACTGATGGCTGTGAATATAAAAACGTACAAACAAAAAAAAAATAGGAGCCATCCAGACCAGCAACACTGCTCTGCCATTTAATGAGATCATGGCTGATCTGATGATAGGCTAATTTCCACCTCCCTGACTTTTCCCATTTCCCTTAATTTCCCTACTATATAAACATCTATCCAACTTTGCCTTAAATGTACTATATTTACTGAGGTCAACGAGCAGTGAATTCCACAGATTCCCCACCCTCTAGGAAAAGCTGTTCTTCCCCATCTCTGTCCTAAATTTCCTACTCTAAATCTTGAGGCTATGTTCCCTGGTTCTAGTCTCCCTCACCAATGGAAACAATTTACCTACCTCTATCTTATCTACGATTTTTGTGATGTTTCTTTTATTTTAATAAATAAACTTGAGTTATTTTAAAACAACTATACTCTGTTAGCTAAAGTACACAAGACCGTGTGGAGGCATCCATCTTGAATCCAACCCAAGCTGCCGCAAGCTAGTGTCCAACTCCATCTAGTGGTCAGGAGGATCACTAGCACTCTATCATTACATTCCCTTTCCTTGAGATGTTTAATCTAACAACATGACACACTAATACAGTATTAATTTCAATTTAAAGTTCAACACAAACACAACATCAGCAGCACTAACTCTTTAAGACAGCAAATCTTTTTCTTTTAGCGATTCAGTATGTCAGGTACTTTGATAACGAGTGTGGATCTTCTTAATACAGGTGCTTGTATCGGCTCTGCTTGTCCACTACTGTCTAGCACTGGTGGTGTTACCTCTGTTGCTGTGGAGGCTGGATCTTCTGCATTTGTCTGTTTCTGTAGTGTCTCTTGTGTTTTCAGCAGGCTCTTTCAATTTCTCCTCAGATTTTGAGCATCTTCTATTCTAAAAGTGCAGGATCTTGGATTTACTTCCTTCAGAACAGTAGCCTTTTCATCCCTGGTGTTGAAATCTCTGAGTCTCATTGTGCAATGTTGTGTCAGTGGACCTAAGCTTCATGCTGCCTTGTCATAATCTGCTTTTTGCCTCCATTGTAGACAATTTTATTTCTATTCAACATCTTGGACATCTCTGTTCTTGCTTGGGTCTGGGGAGTAGGGAAGTGTGGTGCATAGTCTTTGTCCTACCAGAAACTCAGCCAATGACATGCCATGTTCAAGTGGCAAAGCTCTGTAACTCAATAGAGCTAGATAAGGATTTGAGCCATTGCCTAGTGCTTTCTTGAGAAACTGTTTAACTATGTGAACTCTTTTCTCTGCTTTACCGTTTGACTGTGGATGCAGAAGACTTGAAGTCACGTGTCAAAAATCATACTCTTGTGCAAAGATTTGGAGACAATTTGAGGAATTCCATGTCTTGCAAAGATTGATTTCACATTATAACAGAGTTCTGTGTTGTGAATTGACCTATGTGTTGTGTGGTTTTATGTTAAAAAGTGACAGTTTGCCTTTGAAAGCCAAGGTGAAGGTGGGCTGCTGAGAGTGAGAGAGTGGGAGATGGACTGGGCATGTGCAGGAGATGATCTAGAGATTTCTGGACTTGGAAGACAAGTCATGGCTGGGTGTGGCTGTGAAGTGGAAGGAGGCAAAAGCATGAGTCATTGTCTGGGAGACAGTTTGGAATGTTGGGCATTTTAAAAGGGATGAAGGTTCTGAAGGCTCTGAAGGCAGCCAGAAGGATCCGGACCAAGCCATTTTTCTTCTCTCTCCTTTCTCTCTGCAAGCAACACAAGAAGACCATTTCGAATTTTGTGTTCTCTCTCTCTAAAAGATCTTTTGGCTTCAGTTTACCAAACAAACTGAATTTTGTTTACCATCTTTACTTCAATTGTAATCGAACTTTTGTGAGTCTTATGTGTTTTGTGTTTGTTTTGTGTCTAAGTTATTTTTTTGTTTGCTGGTTGGAAATATAACTTAGACTTTGATTATATATGTTATATTTAGGCTGGGGAATTTATTAATTTTACACTGTTATAAAAAATTGTATATTAACCAGTGGGCATTGTTATAAAAGGGGGAATTTTGAATTAAAGTTTGAAGGTGAAATTTTGTTAATAAAGTAATTGTTCATCTTTACCCCTGTGTGATATGCCTTCTTTGTGTTTGCTGGTTTGATTTTGTAACAATATATTTGATCACACAAACAGCAGACATGTTAGGAAACAGCACAATCTCTATATAGTTCGATGGATAATTAATAACCAGCAAGTATTCTTTACATCCATGTGGAACAGATCAGTCCCAACTTTCTGCCATGGTTCTGCTGGTAAGTCAGTTATTATCATGGGTTCATTTGCTTTGCATAATGTTTCAAGCAGGTCTCACAACCATCCTGTCAATGTCAGTATTTATCTCTGGCCAATAAACAGTGGTTCTGGCCCTCCTCTTGCATTTTTCCATTCCCAGTATTTCTTATTGCAGAATAACAATTCTGCTCTGTCTGAGCAGAAGCCGATTGTCAACATTCAGCTCTTCTCTGATGTTGTAGTGTGGCTGATATTCACCTCCAGGCCATCCTTCATTCAGATTCTTGACCTGTAGAACTGTGTCCTTTTCTGTTTCAGCTGCGATCTGCTTGGATTTCATGTCAGATACACATGGAGATTTATATTTGTCTCTTTGTGTGCTTCATTTTGCGTCATGGCCCTCTTAATTAGGCTTAAGTTTTCATATGCTTTGATTCAAGTTTTCACAAGAAGTGAATCATTTCCATCTGTGACTATTACGAACCTGAGGGTTGTGCTCTTTATCTTTAACTTTCACCTTGAGTTTACATGTATCTTTCATGTCAATGCTCTGTCAGTTGTAGCCTTTCAGCTGTACATGATTTGCATGGATATATGGCTTTGTGGCGGCTCACCACTAGGCAGGTGAACTGGCCCAGCTTGTAATCCACGCGGCAGGGCGGCCGGCCAAAATGGCGCCGTTGGGGGTTTCCCCTTCTTTTGAGCACAGGGCTCAGAAGCCCGCGCTGGGGGACCATGTGACAGCCGGGTGACATCAGCGTCCCCCCAGCACAGTTCTCAGCCAGGTCCGGGCTTGGAGTTTAAGTCCAGCCCAGCAGTCTGCAATAAATAAGTTCTGCTCACTGTGCTCAACCCATCTGGTTGTGTGTCCTTTCAGTAGTAGTGTAGCTGCCGCTACAATTGGTGACCCCGACTCATTCAAACGTATTTGAACCCATCATAGCGAACCTGGGATCAGTGCTATAGCCGTCAAGCTGCCTGACTTCTGGGTTCAGGAGTCGGAGACCTGGTTCAGTCACGCGGAGGCTCAGTTTCATCTCTGCCAGATTTTAACCGACACAACTATATTCTACCATGTGGTCGCTGCCCTAAACCAGGCCACCGCCAAATGCATGCTGCACCTTGTTCAGCATCTACCCTCCGAAGACAAACTCGAGAACATCAAGCGAGTGCTCACCAGATTCCTTGGACTATCCAGGCACCAGCGTGCCGCTCAGATGCTGCATGTCGACGCCTTGGGGGACATGTCTCCAGTGGAGCTGATGGACGAGATGCTTGCACTCATGGTTGATCACACCAACTGCCCACTCATCGAGTGCATTTTCCTCAATCATCTGCCTGAGGACATCCGGCCGTTACTGGCCCAAGAGAGCTTTACTGACCAGAGGAAGGTTGATCAGAAGGCCCGAGAGCTATGGCTCGAATGATTCTCAGAGGGCTCAGTGGTCCAGCAGGTCATGAGGCACAGGCATGACCATGCCAAGCTTGACCCTAGCGCTATGGTAGAGCATCTGACTCCTGCAGGGGCCACCAGGAGCATAACCAGGGGAACGGCATCTGCTCCAGGCATCTGCTTCTACCACCAGCACTGGGGAGCCAAGGCTCGGAAGTGTCATCAGCCCTGTTCACCTCCAGATTGGCCGACAAAAGTTCTCGTGGAGGCTCACCGTCTTGTCCCTTCTGACCGCCATCCTGGGCGCCGACTTCCTCCTTGTCCACGAGCTTCTGGTGGACATTCGGGGTATGTACCTGATGGGCACCTGTACTTTCCAGGCCATATGCCTTGACACCTCCCGCACAGAGCAGCCTCAGATGGCCACAATCAGCATGCCCAGAGACAAGTTCCAGCTAATCCTGGATGAGTTTCCGACCCTCCTCAAGCCACAGTTCTCCGCTGCCTCACCGCGCCAAGGGGTGTTCCACCACATCCCCACCTAGGGCCCACCGGTTGACATCAAGGCATTCCGGCTCCCTCCTGACAAGCTCCAGGTGGCGAAGGAGGAGTTTTTGCATCTGTTGAAGCTGGGGATCATTCAGCAGTGTGAGAGCCCGTGAGCCTCACCGCTCCATCTGGTCCCAAAGGAGTCGACAGCTCAATGAGGTGACATTTCCTGACAGTTATCCCATCCCTTACATCCAGGACTTTTCGGCCAACCTGCATGGTGTGAGGGTTTTCTCCAAGATTAATCTCATGTGTGGGTATCACCAAATCCCGGTGCACCCTGAGGACATACCCAAGACGGCCATCATCACCCCCTTTGGCTTGTTCGAATTCCTTCGCATGCCACTCGGGCTCAAGAACGCCGTTCAGACCTTCCAGCGCCTCATGGATGCAGTGGGCAGGGACCTGGATTTCGTCTTCATTTACTTAGATGACATCCTCATTGCCAGCAGGAATCAGGCTCAACACAAGGCCCACCTGCACACACTCTTCTCCCGGCTGGCCAACTTCAGCCTCACCATCAACCCAGCCAAGTGCCAGTTTGGGAATTCCATGCAATTCCTGGGCCATACCATCACGGCCAAGGGAGCCACGTCCGCCGCTATGAAGTTCACGGCTATCAAGGAGTTTCCACATCCAGACAATTTCAAGGTGCTGCAGGAGTTCGCAGGTATAGTCAACTTCTACAACTGATTCATCCCGGGTGCTGCGCACATTATGCAGCTGCTATTCGCCCTCATCGCAGCCAAGCACAAAACGCTCACCTGGACCCCAGAGGCCTACAGTGCATTCGAGGCCACCAAGGACGCCCTCATGAAGGCTACCTTGCTTGCCCACCCACACACTGACCTGCATATGGCGTTCTCAGTCGATGCCTCTGCCACAGCCATCAGCGCCATCCTGGAACAGCAGGTAAACGGACAATGGAAGTCACTGACATTCTTCAGCCGGCTTCTCCGCCCACCAGAGCTCAAGTATAGCACTTTTGACCGTGAGTTACTGGGCATGTACCTGGCGGTGCGGCATTTCCGCTATTTCTTGGAGGGGAGGACTTTTACCATCTTCACTGACCACAAACCCCTCACCCAGGCACTCGCGATGGCGAAGGACTCCTGGTCGGCCTGCCAGCACTGTCACCTCTCCTTCATGTCAGAGTTTATCACTGATATTCGGAACAAGGTGGGGAAGGACAACGTGGTCGCCGATGCACTCTCGCGACCGGCCATCTGCTCGATGATGCCTGGCCTTGACTTCGATCAGCTCACCTGGGACCAGAAATCCGACGAGGAGACGTGAACCTTCAGGACTGCCATCATGGGCCTGCCGATCCGAGACCTCCCGACTCCCAGCGGCAGAAGCACCATCCTTCACATCCATGACCTTTTGCACCCGTCTATCAGGTCCACGGTCTGGATGGTGGCAGAGCGGTTCATCTGGCACGGGGTGCGGAAGCAGATCGTAGGCTGGGCCAGAACATGCACCCATTGCGAGATGTCCAAGGTATACAGGCACACCAGGGTGCCTGTGCAAGAGTTCGAGCATGTCTGGGAATGGTTCAACCACATTCATGTGGACATAGTCAGGCTCTTACCTGTTTCCGAGGCAACCATTACCTGTTCACGGTGATGGACCGCACCACTCATTGGCCCGAGGCGATCCCGATGCCAGACAACTCCACGGACTCCTGCTCCTGAGCGCTGTTGCACGGTTGGCTCACCCAGTTCAGCATTCCGAATCACCTCACCAGCTATCAGGGTGCCCTGTTCACCTCTGCGTTCTGGGCACAGCTTGCCAACAGGTTGGAGATCAAGCTACACTGCACTACAGCCGATCACCTGCAGGCCAATGGGCTGGTCGAGTGTCTGCACCACCACCTTAAGTTGGCACTTATGGCCCACCTCACTGGTCCCAACTGGGTGGACGAACTGCCTTGGGTGCTCCTGGGCATCCGCTCCACGCCCAAGGAGGATCTGCAGGCATCATCAGCTGAGCTGGTCGATGGCGCACCGCTGGCACTTCCTGGTGAGTTCATCAACGTGCCTCACAACCCCCAGTGGTCACCGCATGAGCTGCTTCCCCACCTCCGGGCCCACTTGGACTCCTTTGCACCGCCGCCCAGACATGGCACACAGCCATCTCATGTCCCCAGCAAGTTGCTTTCCGCAGAGTAAGTTTTTTATTCAGCTGGGCCTGCCCGCAGCACCTCTGCAGTGACCTTACGAGGAGCCCTACAAGGTTGTCCAGTGTACAGGATCTTTGTTCACGCTGGACATCGGTGGCAGGCCAGAATTGTTTACTGTGAACAGGCTGAAGCCAGCGCACCTTGACCCCACCGAACCAGTGATTGTGGCCCAGCCAAGGAAGTGAGGTCGCCCAGCTAAAAAGGACATTGGCACCGGTTTTGGGGGGGTGGGGTGGCTGTGTGGCGGCACACCACTAGGCAGGCGAATCAGCCCCGCTTGTAATCCACGTGGCGGGGCAGCCAGCCAAAATGGTGCCGTCGAGGGTTTCCCCTTCTTCTCAGCACAGGGCTCAGAAGCCCGCGCTGGTGGACCATGTGATGCCCGGGTGACGTCAGCATCCCCCAGCGCATTTCTCAGCCAGGTCCGGGCTGGGAGTATAAGTCCAGCCCAGCAGTCTGCAATAGATCAGTTCTGCTCACTGAGCTCAACCTGTCTGGTTGTGTGTTCTTTCAGTAGTAGTGTAGCTGCCGCTACAGCTTTATCTTTTTGCCCTTAGCTCGTACTCACAGATCAAATTGACCTTTACCCCTGTGTCCAGCTTAAAAGGAATATTTATTCCATTTGTATCCAATGACACAGTTCACTTATCCTGCTCAACTCTGTTCATGCTTGGCTGTACAGTGACTGTTGGTTTATAGTCTTCCTGCTCTACCATGTCCACGAAGAGTGCATCACTGAGAACAGTCTCTTCTATAGTGTGTACGGTGTGCACGCAATCACTTCTGTTTTGTTTCCCTTTGGAAAATCATTGCTTTGTGTAATGATTCTACCCTTTGCATTTGTTACAGACTTTTCCATAGGCTGCACATTGTTTTGGTGTATGTTGAGTGCCACATAGTTTACGATTGAATGTCTTTCCACCTTTTTTTTGTTTTTTCCTATACAGGTACACAATCCTTTATCCGGACAACTAAACTCTGGAAAGCTCCAAAATCCTGCAAGTGGGAAGAGAGACGGCAATGCGAGTCGGTGGTGGCAAGGGAGGGAGACCTGCAACGCGAATTGGGCGGGCGAGTGACTGGCAGCGTGAGTCGGGCGGGTGAGGGGGTGAAGACCTGCAGCATGAGTCAGGCGGGTGTGGGGGGGAGACAGGCAGTGCGAGTTGGGCGGGTGAGGGGGGAGAACAGCAGCGCGAACCAGGTGGGCGAGGGGGAGAGACTGGCATTGGGAGTCGGGTGGGCAAGGTGGGGGGGAAGACCTGCAGCGCGAGTCGGGTGGGTGAGGGGCGAGGGGGTGGAGGGAGATGGCAGTGTGACTGGAAAGGGGATGGGGGTGGATACGGCAGCACAATTCGGGTGGGCTTAAATCTGGCTTTCTGAAATCCAGAAAAATCCGAAATTCAGAACGCACTGTCCTCCAAGGGTTCCAGATAAAGGATTGTGTACCTATATCTCTTTTTTAATTTGTTTTTGTGTGTGGGCACACACTGTGACTAGGGCTATTTTCATTGGCTTTTGCCGTATCTCCAAACTTTTTCACATGCGGCAGAGCTAAATCACTGGTGTGGCATATTTTCACAGCTCCAGCTAAGGTAAGCTCTGTCTCTTACAGCAACTTCTCTCTCATTTTCTTATCAATAATCTCGAATACAATTTGAACACAGATCATTGAATTTTGCAACGGTCCAAAATTGCATATTCTTGCTTTTAATTTCAAGTCTGTTAAAGAAGTATCAAACCTCTCTCCCTGCAGCTCAAATGTTTCATTTTTCTTTGGTGAACAGTGTTCATCAAACATTTTGATAACATGTTGAACTTGCCCTGGTTTTCTGCCTTGGAAAAACAAATGTATTGAAAGCCTCTAGTGTTTGAGTTTCTGCCATGGTACGTAGCAGTGCTATCTTCCATGCATCAGGTTTGCTATTGAGTCCAATGGCTTGCAGGTATGGCATGAATCCTTACTTGAACAGCCTCCACTCGTGGTCGATATTTTCAGCCCAATTTACACCATCAGAAGACTTGGCACTCTCCATATCTCTGCTGATATCTACTGATTCTCACTCCTGTGCCATGTGATATTTATTTTAATGTAATAAAGAAAGTTAGGTCCTTTTAAAACAATTATACTCTAATAGGTAAAGTATGCAAGATCCTGTGGAGGCATCCATCTTAAATCCAACTAAACTGCCACAAACTAGACTCTGACTAACTCTAATAGTCAGGAGGGTCACTAGCACTCTATCATAATTTTATTTGTTTATGTAAGATCCCTCTCATTCTTATGAATTCCAGCAGGTACAGTCCCAGATGACTCAATCCCCTCACATAGGTTAATGCACTCAGCTCTGGAATCAACCAGGTGAACCTTCTCTGTACCACCTCCAAAGCTAGTACATCCTTCCTCAAGTAAGGAAAACAGAATGCAGTACTCTAGATGCAACCTCACAAGTACCTTTCAGAGTTGGAGCATTGTGTTCATACTCCTAAATTTGTAATGAAAGTAATCGTGTTTGCATAGCCAGTAGCAAGGGCTTGATTATAGTTACTGTTTGATTATACTTGGCTGTCAGCATGGGGCTGACACACAAAGCAAGACAGAGTATTTTATCTGTAATGGTGGCTTGCAGCCTCATGGTGTTGTTTACAACAACTTTAAAGTAAATAACCTTTTCCTTCAACCATGTGTTGTCTAAGAACAATACACATACAAATACAAGGTGAAACATGGGGTCAGAAGTGGGATGAAGGGAATTAGAAGAAAATACTTTAAAGGGTAAAATCTAAAGTCAGCAACTGATCAGTAAAGAGAAGCTAACAAAGTGATAAATGCAAGGATTACATCCACCAGTGATCAGTGAAACTTCAGCTGAGAGATAATGTGACTGAAAATTGGAACAGATTTAAACAGCATTTTGGATTGTATTTAGTGGCAGTCAGAGCTGATGAGAAAAGTGATAAAGTCATGGGTGATTAAGCCCTGGACATGTATAATAACTTCACATATGCTGCTGAAGGAGACAAAATGAAACTGGAAAAAAATAATGGAACAACTTGAGGCATACTGCATACCTAAACGTAAAATGATGTTTGAGAGGCACAGACTTTTCATGTGTACAGAAAACGGAAGTATTGATCAGTATGTGACTGAATTGAGAAACAGAAGCAAAACATGTGAATTTGGTGGATTGACTGACTTACTGTTAAAAGACAGAATTGTGTGTGGTATTCCAGATAATAGTCTAAGGGAAAGACTGCTAAGACAGCAAAATCTAGACCTGGAAAAAAGCCACAGCACTCTGTAGGGCTACAGAAACTGTAAAATTGCAGGCAAAAGAGCTGTTCAGTGAAACTAGCTGCAACGTGGATGCAGTGAGCAAGAAAATACATAAATCTTTTAACTAAAAGAGCACCAAAGTGGAAAGTGAAGTGTGGCCAGTGAACAAAAATGAAAGGGACAATCGAAAGTCATGTCATTGTTGCGGCACACAACACCTACCAAAACAGTGTCCAGCATATGGTAAAACATGCTTTATGTGCAACAAAAGAAACCATTTTGCCATTGCTGTAGGAACCAAGTGGATCAAAGCAAGGTTCATGCAGTAGATAAAAGAGAGACAGAGGAATTGTATATAGATACTGTGACTGAAAACAATAAGGAAAGCAGAGACTGCATGTTGAGATTAAAAGTGAATGATGTATACATTTCAGTTAAATTGGATACTGGAGCATAAATTAATGTAATATCAGAGACTGATTTTAACAAGATTAGACCGAGACCAAAGATGTATGGAACAAAAGTGAAGGTGACAGGATATTCAGGTACCAATATACCAGTCCAAGGAGAATGAATGGTCAAAGTAAAACACAAATACAAAGAGAACATGCTAGCATTCATTGTGGTACCAAAGGGTGTACAGGCCATCTAGGTTTAACAGCCTCTGAGAAACTGAACTTGGTAAAATGAGTTCTTATGGTGGAAAGCAAAGGAGAGACAATCTATGATGCATGAAAGAGTACAATGACCTATTTCAGGGTCTAGGCTGCCTTCCAGGAGAACACATGATCAGAGTGGATAAGCATGTGCCACCGATAATATATCCATGCAGAAAAGTTCCATTTGTGCTTCAAAAGCAACTAAGGGCAAAGTTGGACAGGATGGAAAGCCTGAACGTGATTCAGAAGATAGATGAGCCAACGGAGTGGGTGAGTTCACTCGTTGTTGTGGACAATAAGAATGGAAAGCTATGAATTTGCTTGGATTCATGTGGTCTAAAGAGTGAACACTTTAAGCTTCACATGCGTGAAGAAATCCTGTCACAATTTGCAAATGCAAAGTTTTTCAGCAAGTTAGATGCATCATCATGATTTGGGCAGTTGAAATTGGATGAAGCAAGTTCAAGACTGCACGTTCAATAGTCCATTTGGCAGATACAGATTCCTAAGGTTACCATTCAGATTTGTCTCAGCTCCTGAAATGTATCACAAAACTATCCATATGGTCTATGAGAACCTGGTTGGAGTTGATACCTCAATGGATGACATCATAGTATGGGGAACCACGAGAATGGAGCATGATGAGAGACTAAGGAAGGTCCTGGAAGCAACAAGGAAAGCAAACCTGAAGCTGAATAGAGAGAAATGCCCGCTCAGAGTGACAGAACTAACATTTGTAGGAACTATTAATGGCAGTGAGGATATCAGACCAGATCCCAGAATAGTGTCCACCATTGGGAACATGCCAAGGCCACAATGCAAAAAGGACATATAGAGGTTTAATGGAATGGTCAACTATATGGGTAAATTCATATCCAACCTCTCAGAAAAGACGGCTCCATTGATAAGACTAACAGAAAAGAACATTGAATGGGAGTGGAATTATGAACATGAAAAGTCATGGAGTGAACTAAAGAAACTGCTCACAGAGGAACCAGTTCTGAGGTTTTACGACCCAGCGAGACCCATCAAGATATCATCAGATGCATCACATAGTGGGGTCACTGCAGTTCTTCTGCAAAAATATGAAGACTGGCAACCCATTGCGTATGCACCACGCTCAATGACAGAGGCGGAGACACTATACACTCAAATTGAAAAGAAGTTGCTCAGCATCACATACGTCTGTGAAAGCTTTCATCAGTTTGTGTCAGGACAAGCAATCAGTGTAAAGATAGACCATAAGCCCTTGATTGCATTGTTCCAAAAGCAATTAAATGAATATCTACTTAGAATACAAAGAATGATGATTAGGCTGCAATGCTATACACTGATGTAGTGTACACTCTGGGTAAGGTAATGAACGCAGCAGACACGTTGTCTAGAGCTGTTGACACAAGAGAGCCCACAAACACCAAAATGGATGAAGACGTGAATGCCTTCGAGGACACGATCACAAGTGCACTGCCCATATCAGATGCAAAAATGGAACTCATAAAGTCTGAGACAAACAAAAAAGAAACACTGAGAAAACTGAGAAAAAACATCTTAGATTTAACTTGCTGAAAAACTTTGCATTTGCAACATGAAGCAGGACTGCTCACCTGATGTTTCAGAGAACTGGAACTACAGGGTGGAACTATCAGTGGTTGAAGACATCATCTACAAAGGAAGCAAAATCCTTATCCCAAAGAGTCTGAGAAAAGAGATGCTAAAAAGAATCAATGGAGGACATCTTGGAATCGAAAAGTGTAAGAAAAGAGCATGAGAGTGATGTACTGGTCAAGAATAAACAATGATATAACAAATGAAATGTCAAACTGTACAATATGCCGAAAATATCAAGCAAGTAATCCTGAAGAACCACTAAAGCCACACCCAGCACCGTACAGACCTTACCAGAAGGTAGGCGCTGATCTATTTGAATGTCAAGGGAAGGACTATCTTGTACTTACAGACTATTATTCCCTGTATCCAGAGGTGTGTAAACTGAACACCACCACTGCAGATGTTGTAATAACAGTATGAAAGCCATGTTCTCCAGACATGGTGTGGCAAGTGAGGTCTTCACAGAAAATGGACCCCAGTTTTGCAATTTCAAGTTCTGACAGTTTGCCAATTGTCTAGTGGAAAAATCAGTACAGACAGTGAAAAGACTGATAAACAAGGCAAAAGACAGTGGAACGGATTTCTGCCAGAGCATGCTATTATACTGCACAATGCTGCTCAAGTGTGATATGTCACCAGCACAACTCCTTATGGGATGCAGGCTAAAATCAAACCTACCCATTCAGGAGAAAAAACAAAAGAGGGGGAGGATGTGAGGAAGTTCAAAGAACAACAGAAAGAAAAACAAAAGCTTTCCTTTGACAGAGGAACAAAAAAACCTACCGGACTCTTCACTGGTGAACAAGTAAGGCTAAAAGATTAAACAAAAACTTATGGACTCAGAAGGGAGCTGTCCTTAGTGAAGTCCAGCTAAGATCATACACCATTCTGACAAATTAATGTGCTGTTCTGCGAAGAAATCGTTGAGATCTTCAAATGGGATCAGCCACAGTAGATGGAAAGACAGATACTGTTGAACAACCTGAATGCACATCTGAGAAGACATCGTCTGAGGCAACAAGTCAGATTCAAAGACAATCAATCAGGAGATTATCAAGACATGTGAATCCTTCTAAGAGACGCATTGACCAAATTTAAAGACTCCTGTTATAGAATGAAGTAGTGCTATCTTATTCTCACTTCAAGTTTTAGTGTATGTAAATCTGAACACACAAAACAAGTTTAAAAAATGTTAACAATGTTGATAATAATGAAAATGTAAATTCCTTGTGTTAGTTAAAATTTCAGAATTATACAAAAAAAACATGTTAGTTAAAAGTAAGCTACTTTTGTTTTAAGAAAGGGAGATGTAAAGATAGTGATCATGTTTGCATGGCTACTAGCAAGGCCTTGATTATAGTTACTGTTTTATTAGACTTGGGTGCCACCAGGGGGCTGACACACAGTATGGAGACTTTCAGCCTCATGGCATAGCTCATGGTGCTGTTCACATTAACTTTAAAGTAAAGAAACTTTTCCTTCATCCATGCATTATCTAAGAACTCACACATATGAATACAAGATGAAACACAATTTAGTTCTTCTAGCAATGAAGGCGAATGTTCCATTTGCCTTCTTGTACCTCCTTACACCTGTTACACCTGCAAACCAATCTTTTGCGATTCACACTCAAGCACTCCCAAGTCCTCCTGCATGGCAGCATGCTGCAATCATGCCATTTAAGTAATAATAATTTAATCTTCCATTTCTCCTTCCAAGGTTGATAACCTCATATTTACAAACATTGTACTCCATCTGCTAGACCCTTGCCCACACACTTAGCCGATTTATATCTTTCTGTAGACTCTCCGTATCCTCTGTAGAATTTGCTTTTCTGCTCAATTTAGTGTCCATCAGCAAATTTAGATACACTACACTCTGTCCCCTCTTCCAGATCATTAATGTATATTATTAATAGTTGTGATCCAGCACCGACCCCTGCGGCACCCCGTGGCGAACACATTGATCCACTGTTACTTTTTGAATTGATTTAGATTTATTTCTACAGTTTCCTTTGGTGTTTTCTTTTCTAGGCCCACTTGAATTTGTACTCAGCGTTGGGAATATTTTTGAAAATACATGGTTTGAGTGCTGTATGATGTATTCATATCCATTTTCAATTATGTGCAAAGCTAGAGAATTAAACATTTTTAAAATTTAGACATAGAGCATGGACACATGCCTTTCCGGCCCCCAAGATTGTACTGCCCAAATATCCAAATTAACCTACAACACCCATATGTTTTGAAGGGTGGGAGGAAACTGGAGCACCCAGAGGGACACATGCACACACACACACACACACACACACACACACGCACACGCACACGCACACAGAGCAGTCTTCACAAAGCAGCAGCTTTCTGGCAAGTAACTTCCATGGACCTGTTCTTGCTTCACTGCAAAAACATTATTAGAAAACCTGGTGCTGGTGTTGCCTGTCACCTGCAACATTCAACATTCTGTGACAGCCTTGTCATTTCATGCTCCTGCTTCACAGATCCTTGATCTATCAATCAAATTTCTTCCAACAGGTTAAACACTTAATTCTTTCTGCTTTCAATTTCTTTTTGAATTGATGATTTTTCATTAACCTGTCATTGTATGATAATTACATTACTCAAAACAATTCTCCCTAGATACTCTACCCAACACACCCTGTAACCACAAAATGACTGCACATGGAAACTGCATGAACACAACCACTCTAACCTTGGATTGGCTGATCTGCTGCTCTCCAGAACAGTGGTCTTTCTGTTTCTCCTCATTTATAATTACATCAACAGCACTTGGGAAATCTGCTGATGCACTGGTCCAGATGCTGAGATGTTGCTACTGTTAATACTTAATACTTGCTGTTGCTACTCAATAATCAACAATTTATCCATCTAGTGATAAAAGATTATTAGGGAACTTCACAACATTAATTGGATTACATTCATCTTGGATGAAGGCTACATTCTTGCTACTCTTTCTTCACTGCCACTTTCCTATCTCCATCGAACATGAAGAGGTCCCACTACTTGGTGTAGCGAGACAAGATATGGAACAAGGACTCACTACCCTTGAGCCATATCTCAGACTTTATGGTATTGGCTGGACAGGGATAACTTTAGCATATCTGAATATGGATTTTAGACTGATATCAGGATGTCCTTCCATCTTAATCTTGTTACAGTATATATTGATACAATTGAACGGCACATTAGGTTATTTCCGGGGATGGAAATATTTGGCAGATTAAGTGACCTGAGATGGATTTTATTTCAATCCTGGTTTGTAAAACTATTTATTTTATTTCACAATATTTAATTAACTGAATTTTAATTCTCTCGTAGCCACAATAAGGTTCTTTTTTTTTTCTAATTTTCCAGATTATTAGTTCACTTATTCAGCCTCTATGCTGCTTCTTACCTATTAGTGCCAAATACAAAAAGGATTTTTTATTAAGCAGGTACTTCATGAAATAAAAATCATGCAAGTATGCAAATGGAGAAGGGGAGGGGGAGAGGTAGATTTCTCTTAATTCTCCCTTTCAGTTTACCTGTCTCATACTTATTTGTTTGAGGTCTTCTTTGGCACCCAAGTGTTTCATCTGCCTGAAACATCACATCTAGTCCTTCCTCTTTACACAAGTTGATAGATTTTGCTTTGTACTTCTAGCTTTTTTTCCAGCTCACTGTTTAAGATTCCAGTGATCTCTAGTGTTCATTTGGCCAGTGCAAAGGAAATTAGACTGTTGACTGATTCAGAAGTGCTTTCTCTGCTTCCAGTCTTTATCAAAATAAAAATCTTACTGTTTATTTAATACTTATCTCAATCATTTCCAGTTTATGATCCCGGAGCATTTAACAAACATTGCATTAAAATCTTTCTTTGAAAAAATACAAAATCACTGATTCAATCAGTAAGCTTCATCAGAGTTTTTTTTAAAACCATGATATAACTTTCATTTCATTACTGAAATGTTATTGTACCTTAGCCTTTGCCCTTCCTGTTTTCTGTTGTCTCCTCCAGCAATACAACTTTTCCAAAAGCACATACTCCCCCACTTCTAGTTACTTGTGCTTCTCTCATTTCAACCATGGTTGAAGCAGACCATGGTCTCAACTATTCAAGTCCCAATTCTTTGAACTTCCACCTCAGAGCTCTTTTCTTCTTTCATACATAAACCCTGCCCCATGGATTCTAATGAAATCGTATTGCTGATAATGCTGTCCAATATTTACAACCACTGATCTTAGTATGCTATAATTTTTGTAAAACATCTTCATTTATGATTCTTCTTTGATTTGCAAGTCCTTTAGTATTGGGAGCAGTTTAGATCTTTCTTTTTCTTTGTTAAGATTGTTTATTTATTTATGATGATGAACAATTAATCTCTTAATTTGCTTTCCAGTGACACTTTAAATGTATTTCAACAACTTTCTACTTCATTTCCTCAGAAAATCCATTTTTAACTAATAGCAAAAATCATACTTTTTTAAAAATAAAAATGGAGCATAAATACTGCTTTTTTCTGCCTTAAAATTTTAGTTTTTCCAACTTCTGGAATTATAAATGGTATTTTTTCAAACTGACTTCCTGAACTTTAAGTCCACATATTGACTTACCCTGTAGTTGCACAAATCTCCTGGGAAAATGTTCCCTTCCAAAAGTTCTGGCCCAAAAAAACAGTGATCTAAATGTGATCTGATAAAGTTCTGTAAGATTGAAATGAAGCCTCACTCCCCTTTGTTTTCCAGTTTCAGTAAAGTCAAACAAAATCCATTAGCCATTTGGAGTGCAAAAATCAATCTTTGGCATCTCTATCATCTTGTGTGCTGAGAGCTGTCATATTGACAAATAATGGTAAATCTATGCTGTCCATATTAAGAGGAGTTTTTTCTTCACACTCTCTTATGGATTGATATTTTAGGAGAGCAGGACCTCAAAACATCATTTTCTTCCAATTCCAACAATGACCAAGTTGCCAAGTTTATTGTCATTTTATTTTTTTCTCCTGAATGGTCCATCTAAGTGGGGTGTAAAATTATGGTAATGCTATTTAATCTTGTCCTCCTCCCTGCTTCAGTACTCCCGTGTCTATTTAAACTATATTCTCTCATCTTTCCTTAAGGGTCTAATTTAGAGGCTACCCATCAAATAACATCAAGACATTTAAGTTGTTATGTTAATATGTCAGATATTGTTTCAGCTGGTTGTGAACTCTGTAAAACGATGTGCAAAATTAACAAGTGATGGACAATGGCCTACTTATCACCAAGACTTCTCCCTGCTCTGCTGCTTTTGCAATCTTTTTCATTATATCTCCTGGTCGTTCCAGTTATCTGTCCATAGTTCTCTGTCAATCTACTTCTCTCATTAAGCTCGTCCCTCTGTAACCTGACACGATTCATTTCCTGACACTCTTTCACAACAGCTACTTGCAGAAATCAGTGCTAGATTTTGAATATGTTGTTTGCTGATTGATTCACACAATGGCAGATAATTTCATTTGCGTCCTCGATGTGCACCATTCATCTTGCCATCATGTGCCAAATGATTCACCATTACATCAGTAATTGTTTTACACTTCATAAATGCACAAGCTACAGATAATGCACAGGCAGGTTTTTAATTCCATCAAATGCTGACCTGTTTATTTTGGCAATTTATACATGATATTTAAATTCACTCCCTGCTGAATAGACTTAATAACTATTCTCCATCATTTGTAAATATTCTCTACAGGAGTTGTGTTGGACACAGTACATTCAGCAAAGAGCCAGGAGGGTATGAATACTATTGGCAAATTAAGTAACATTTTATAACTCGAGAAACACCTGCACACAAATAGAATCTCAATAATTGGGAGTTGTGGGGGATTAATTTGGTTAGGGTCCAGCTAGAAGGCAGAGATTTTAAAGGGCTAGACCACTACCATGGTCAAGGCTGGAAACGTGGCGTGAGGGCTGGGATCCAAACCAGATTGAAATGCAGGGGTCTGAGACCTCCCCTACTGTCCATACTACTTGCGAATGTTCAGTCAGTAGAAAATAAAATTGATGACCTCAGGGAAAGGCTGCTTTATCAGAAACAAATGAGAGAAATCTCATTTGTTTGCTGCTCCGAGACCTGGCTAATAGAGAACACATCTGATCTGACCATACAATCTGACCAGAGGGTTTTACCATTCACAGACTGGGCTGGAACTCAGATTCTGGTGAAGAGGGAGGGGGTGGTGTGTGCTTTTTAGTTAATACTGGCTAGTGCATGAACATATAAGGTTATGTAGACCTCCTGCTCCACTGCCTAGAGGAAATATCAATTAAATGCAGATCCTTCTATCTACCCTGAGAGTTCTCATCAGTGATTTTCACCATTGTTTATATCCCTCCTGATGCTGATTACAACCAGGCACTTGCAGAACTGTACGATGAGGTTAGTAAAGAGATGGTCTACCCCAATGTACTACAAATTATAGTCGGTGACTTTAATGAGGCCGGACTAAGGAAACACATTTACCACCAGCATATAACTTGTGCACTGGATCACTATTACCCTAAAATAAAGAAAGCTACTCTTCTTTCCTGAGACTGCATTTTGGCAAGTTAGATCTCCTGACTCTGGTCCTTCTGACTTCATATGGACAGACCCTAAAAAGAGAGGTTCCATAGATCAGGACAACCAGAAGGTAGTTGCAGGATGCTGAACAACGGCTACAGAACAACCTTGAGTCAATGGATAGAGCACTGTTCAAACACTTTTCTTATGATCTGACTGATTACACCAGGGCTGTTATAGACTTTGTCCAAACAGCTGTGGATGAGTGTGTCCCTCCCCAACAAATCATTTAGGGCTTTCCACAATCAGAAGCCCTGGACAAACAAAGAAATCTGGAACCAGCTGAGAGCCAGACCATATAACCATATAATAATTACAGTATGGAAACAAGCCATCTCAGCCCCTCTAGTCAGTACCAAATTAAGTGATCTCCTCTAGTTCCAATTACCTGCTTTCTACCCATAGCCCTCCGATCCTCATACATCCATGCACTTATCCAACCTTTACTTAAATGACAAAATTGACCTTGCTGCAACCATCTCTTCCCGAAGGTCATTCCACTCAGCCACCACTCTCTGAGTGAAGCTCCCTCTCATGTTACTTCTAAACTTTTGACCCCTGACTCTTAACTCGTGACCTTTTGTTTGAATCTCACGTACCCTCAAGAGAAAGAGCCTATTCACATCTCTCACCCAATATCACCAAAACAAAGGATCTTATTGTACACTTTAGGGAGGGAAAAACAGAGGTGTACGATCCAGTGACCATTAAGGGATCAGAGGTGGAGAGTGTGAGTTCATTCACTATCTTGGAGGAACTTTCCTGGATCTAACATGCTAATGTCATTGTGATGAAAGTGCTTCTATTTCCTGAGGGTTTGTGAAGGTTTAGTTTATGAATCTTTAGCATAGTCTACAGATATGTAGTGGAAAGTGTGCTGACTGGATGCATCACAGCCTAGTACGACAGCACTAATAACTCTGAGCGGAAAGCCCTGCAAAAGGTAGTGTACAAAGCCCAATACATCATAGGCAAAACTCTCCCCTCTATGGAGAACATCTACAGGGTATACTGCCATCAGAGAGCAGCAGCAAGGATCCACACCACCCAGACATGCTCTGTTCTCGCTGCTGCCATCAGGGAAGAAGTTTAGGTGCCACAAGACTCATACCATCAGTTTCGGAGGAGTGCTACCTTTCCATGATCAAACTCCTAAACTGAAGACTCGAGCACAGATTCATTTAAGGTCTTTTACTTTGCATATTATTTATTACTGAATATTTACTTTTATCTGTATTGCAATTCAATTTATCCACATTTCTCTCTTTTGTATAAATATCTTTCTTCTTGAGTACAGTTTACAGTTGCCAGTAAGTAAAAATTCTACCTTGCCTGCAGGAAAAAAAGAATCTCAGGATTGTATGTGATGTCATGTATGTATTCTGCCAAAAAAATTGGTACTTTGAAATTATCAGGGTCAGGCTAAATACCTGCTTTGTAAGTTTGCGAAAATTTACCTTTTATTAATTTCAGTGGTAAAAATAGCCACTGAAAACTCATGAGTTCTTCAATGTTGTATGTTTACCAGTGACTCCAGTCGATTAATGCAATCCATTTAGAATTGTCTTATTTTCTCTCCTGTAGGCCTTACCCTCCCTCTGCAAATGATAAAGTCCATACTGGGAAAGCAGTAATGCATTCATTTTTGTATTATGAATTATGGAGTGTCTGGAACCTGGTGGGAATGTGGATTTTGAAGGGGCATGTGACCTCTCTATCAGGAACCTGATTGGATGTCACCCCATATGCCAGTCATGGTCAGGCCTTGTTCACACGTCAGTGTGCACTTGGTAATTAGGCCCTTTAATGGCCTCATCGATACCTGGGTTGGACTGTCCAACTGTCCATCTTCCTTTTTCTCCTCAGGGACAAACCTGAACCCCATTCCAATTTGGGAACCATGGGAAAAGCTGGAGGATCTTCAATAAGATGTGCACAGACTGGGAGCTGTAGTACCGTGTAGACCTGTGTAGCAAGTGTCCCTAGTTTAGTTGGATAAAAGCTGTGCTGCCAGGGTATTGTATGTTGTAACTTGATTGTAAAGTCTTCTACCCACAAGTGCTTGTGAGTGTATTGTTTCATCTGGTGACTGTATGTGTGTGGCTTTTATCCCTATTGCAACTCCCCTTCTGTGTAAATAAAACACTACTGTTCTATCTGCTGCATTTAATCTCATTACCCTTGGAACCCATTGAATTGGTTTCATAAACATAACAACCGGCATTGCAAGCAGGGTCCTTAGAGTTTCACCTGAACACAACTACAAGGGAGATGTTTTGGAATCGGGACAGGAGAGCTAGTGCAGGCAGTGAGGATGGGTTTCCCAGGATAGGAACAATGAGAGTGCAGTGTTTGAGAACTTGACAAACATGCTGATGGATCAAGCACCTGGACCCATGTGGTGAGAAAATGCATCACCATGTGATGTCATTCCTCAAGAATTCAGGGTTCCCAAAGGGGAGTTGGAGGGGTACCTTTTGACTGCTAGCGTCTTTCCTGACAAACCAATGTGAGATTATAGAAAGGAGAGATTTGAAGAGTCCCCATAAATAAGGAGATAGAGGTGCACCAGCAGTGCTGCTGTGCAGTGAAGGAGGAGGTGCAGGCGGCCCAAGCCCAAGCCACTAATCTCGAGATGGGGGGGGGGGGGGGAACAGAGGTAGCCTGCAGGCTGCTTAAAATGTGCGCAGTTTGGTTATTAGAAGGGCTTGAATACATGCAACAGGAGGCATCCATTCAAGTTCAAAAGGCCAGGCTGAGGATGGGCAATGAGAGCCCCCAGATTACTTGCAAAGATTTGTTTATGGCATTGGTATGCACTCACGTGGAGCATGGTCACATTCATGGGATCCCCACGTCCACTTTGTAGGCATTCTGGAAAGAGCATTGCAGGGTTTAACCTTATTGGGGAGGAGCTCCAAAGTCCCCACCTACAATTCAGAACATCCCTCCCTCAGCTCCTTCCCCACCCACAGTGGCCCCTGACTCCCTTAGAACAGAGCTGAGAACCCTACTGAGACATGAACTTGTCCATATCCGGCAACAGGAAATATCACCCGTGGAGTGGCAGACATCCACGCTCCTCCCATTGGCTATCCTCCAGGGCACCCAGTGGATATGCTCTGCTGTCCTTTCCCAGATGGGACTCCCGATGCCATACATCCCAGTAGCTGTGTAGTGGATTAAAGAGAATACACACCATTGGATGGCCCTAGTAGACATTGGGGCTGAGCACACTATCATCCCTGGCAATCCTGTGATCTGGGGAGGACTGCAGGCCTCGATAGTGAGTTTAGAAGACTCCATAATCCCAGCCAGAGGAGTTACCCTCCACCCATCTATAGGCATTGATGCACCTGTTCTGTCCCCATTTAGGTTGCTGTCTCACGTGAGTGTATCTTGGGCATGAAGATGCTGAAGAGACAATCCCTATGCACCAATAAGGGGATATTCATCTTCAGGGTTGCTTGCGCAACCTAATAGGGATTGGCCAAATGGGAGCCCATAGTTGTTCCCCCACCCTCCAAAGTAGTCAGCAATTGACAATACCGGGTACCTGGGGGCAACAAAGTGATCACAGAATCATTCGCACACTATTGCGTGAAGGAGTCATTCAGCCTGCCATTACACCTTTCAACCCGGTCCGGGCAGGGAGTGGGAGGCGGCGGCCCCAGTCCAGGCACAGGGAGAGCAGCAGCGGCCCCGGCCCTGGTCCGGGCGAAGGGTAGACGGCGGCGGCCCCGATACGGGCAGGAGCAAGGGGGAGACGGCGGCCCCAGCCTCTGTCGAGTGAGGCAGGCGGAGGCCCCGGTCCGGGCAGGGAGTGGGAGGCGGCGGCCCCAGTCCAGGCACAGGGAGAGCAGCAGCGGCCCCGGCCCCGGTCCGGGCGAAGGGTAGACGGCGGCGGCCCCGATACGGGCAGGAGCAAGGGGGAGACGGCGGCTCCGGCCTCTGTCGAGTGAGGCAGGCGGAGGCCCCGGTCCGGACAGGGAGTGGTAGGCGGCGGCCCCAGTCCGGGCACAGGGAGAGCAGCAGCGGCCCCGGCCCCGGTCCGGGCGAAGGGTAGACGGCGGCGGCCCCGATCCGGGCAGAAGCAAGGGGGAGACGGCGGCCCCGGCCTCGGTCGAGTGGGGCAGGTGAAGGCCCCGATCCGGGCAGAGAGTGGGAGGCGGCGGCCCCAATCCAGGCACAGGGTGAACTGCGGCGGCCTCGGCCCCGGTCCGGGCAGTATGGACCGACCTAGGAGGGGAGGCAGGCCCCTCCAGCCCGGGTAAGTAACCTGCATAGGAGAAGGCCACTCCGATATAAAACCTACGACCCAAGGACCTCACTGCCACGTCCCAGCTTGCTTGGCCACGGCACACGAACCATGGGTGTAAAGGGTGGGGCCAGTACTGCGCGCACTGCACTCCACCTAAAAGCTCCTTTGCGCAGGCCCGAGGACAGGTCCACGTCCTCCCCCTCCACGTCCTCCCCCTCCACGTCCTCCCCCTCAAAAGATGCTCACAAACTCAAGCTAGCATGCTGGAACATCAGAACCATGCTAGACAAGGCTGACAGCCACCGACCTGAATGTCGGTCTGCCCTCATTGCACATAAACTCCTCAGACTTGACATCGACATAGCCGCTCTCAGTGAAGTCCGCCTGGCAGATGTAGGCAGCCTCCAAGAACGCGGCGCGGGCTACACACTCTACTGGTCTGGCAAGCCTTCGGATGAACGACGCCTATCTGGTGTAGGCTTCATGGTCAAGAGCTTCATTGCCTCCAAACTCGAAAACCTTCCGACAGGCCTCTCGGACCGAATCATGTCCATGCGACTCCAACTTCAAAACAAGCGTCACATCACCCTCATCAGTGTCTATGCTCCAACCCTCCAGGCGGAACCAGCAGAAAAGAACAAGTTCTACACCGACCTGCGCAACCTCATCCAACGTACCCCTACAGCCGACAAGGTTGTCATCCTGGGCGACTTCAACGCTCGTGTCGGCAAAGAGTCAGAAACCTGGCCAGGAATCCTGGGCAAGCATGGCGTCGGCAAGTGCAACGACAATGGGCGCCTCCTGTTGGAGCTCTGCGCAGAACAGCGACTTGTCATTACAAACACCCTTTTTCAGCAGAGGGACAGCCTTAAGACCACCTGGATGCATCCCCGATCCAAACACTGGCACCTCCTGGACTACATCCTGGTGCGAGAAAGTGACAAACAAGATGTGCTCCACACCAGGGTCATGCCTAGCGCAGAATGCCACACTGACCACCGGCTGGTTCGCTGCAAGCTCAACCTTCACTTCAAGCCAAAGCCCAGGAACAATAAAGCCCCCAGAAAGAGGTTCAATGTTGGAAACCTGCAGTCAGACGAAGCGAGAGGAAACTTCCAGGCAAACCTCAAAGCAAAGCTCGACGTTGCAACCCGCCTCACGGACCCGTCCCCTGAAACCCTCTGGGATCAGTTGAAGACTACCATACTGCAATCCACTGAAGAGGTACTGGGCTTCTCCTCCAGGAAAAACAAGGACTGGTTTGACGAAAACAGCCAGGAAATCCAGGAGCTGCTGGCAAAGAAGCGAGCTGCCCACCAGGCTCACCTTACAAAGCCGTCCTGTCCAGAGAAGAAACAAGCCTTCCGTCGCGCATGCAGCCATCTTCAGCGCAAACTCCGGGAGATCCAAAATGAGTGGTGGACTAGCCTCGCCAAACGAACCCAGCTCAGCGCGGACATTGGCGACTTCAGGGGTTTCTACGAGGTTCTAAAGGCTGTGTACGGCCCCTCACCCCAAGTCCAAAGCCCGCTGCGCAGCTCAGATGGCAAAGTCCTCCTCAGCGACAAGATCTCCATCCTCAACCGATGGTCAGAACACTTCCAATCTCTTTTCAGTGCCAACCGCTCAGTCCAAGATTCCGCCCTGCTCCAGCTCCCTCAACAGCCCCTAAGGCTAGAGCTGGATGAGGTTCCCACCCTGGATGAGACATATAAGGCAATCGAACAACTGAAAAGTGGCAAAGCAGCAGGTATGGATGGAATCCCCCCAGAAGTCTGGAAGGCTGGCGGCAAAACTCTGCATGCCAAACTGCATGAGTTTTTCAAGCTTTGTTGGGACCAAGGTAAACTGCCTCAGGATCTTCGTGATGCCACCATCATCACCCTGTACAAAAACAAAGGCGAGAAATCAGACTTCTCAAACTACAGGGGAATCACGTTGCTCTCCATTGCAGGCAAAATCTTCGCTAGGATTCTACTAAATAGAATAATACCTAGTGTCACCGAGAATATTCTCCCAGAATCACAGTGCGGCTTTTGCACAAACAGAGGAACCACTGACATGGTCTTTGCCCTCAGACAGCTCCAAGAAAAGTGCAGAGAACAAAACAAAGGACTCTACATCACCTTTGTTGACCTCACCAAAGCCTTCGACACCGTGAGCAGGAAAGGGCTTTGGCAAATACTAGAGCGCATCGGATGTCCCCCAAAGTTCCTCAACATGATTATCCAACTGCACGAAAACCAACAAGGTCGGGTCAGATACAGCAATGAGCTCTCTGAACCCTTCTCCATTAACAATGGCGTGAAGCAAGGCTGTGTTCTCGCACCAACCCTCTTTTCAATCTTCTTCAGCATGATGCTGAACCAAGCCATGAAAGACCCCAACAATGAAGACGCTGTTTACATCCGGTACCGCACGGATGGCAGTCTCTTCAATCTGAGGCGCCTGCAAGCTCACACCAAGACACAAGAGAAACTTGTCCGTGAACTACTCTTTGCAGATGATGCCGCTTTAGTTGCCCATTCAGAGCCAGCTCTTCAGCGCTTGACGTCCTGCTTTGCGGAAACTGCCAAAATGTTTGGCCTGGAAGTCAGCCTGAAGAAAACTGAGGTCCTCCATCAGCCAGCTCCCCACCATGTCTACCAGCCCCCCCACATCTCCATCGGGCACACAAAACTCAAAACGGTCAACCAGTTTACCTATCTCGTCTGCACCATTTCATCAGATGCAAGGATCGACAATGAGATAGACAACAGACTCGCCAAGGCAAATAGCGCCTTTGGAAGACTACACAAAAGAGTCTGGAAAAACAACCAACTGAAAAACCTCACAAAGATAAGCGTATACAGAGCCGTTGTCATACCCACACTCCTGTTCGGCTTCGAATCATGGGTCCTTACCGGCACCACCTACGGCTCCTAGAACGCTTCCACCAGCGTTGTCTCCGCTCCATCCTCAACATCCATTGGAGCGCTTACACCCCTAACGTCGAAGTACTCGAGATGGCAGAGGTCGACAACATCGAGTCCACGCTGCTGAAGATCCAGCTGCGCTGGATGGGTCACGTCTCCAGAATGGAGGACCATCGCCTTCCCAAGATCGTGTTATATGGCGAGCTCTCCACTGGCCACTGTGACAGAGGTGCACCAAAGAAAAGGTACAAGGACTGCCTAAAGAAATCTCTTGGTGCCTGCCACATTGACCACCGCCAGTGGGCTGATAACGCCTCAAAACGTGCATCTTGGCGCCTCACAGTTTGGCGGGCAGCAACCTCCTTTGAAGAAGACCGCAGAGCCCACCTCACTGACAAAAGGCAAAGGAGGAAAAACCCAACATCCAACCCCAACCAACCAATTTTCCCTTGCAACCGCTGCAATCGTGTCTGCCTGTCCCGCATCGGACTTGTCAGCCACAAACGAGCCTGCAGCTGACGTGGACTTTTTACCCCCTCCATAAATCTTCGTCCGCGAAGCCAAGCCAAAGAAGAAAAACACCTTTCAACAGCCCTGTCTGGCCTATGAGAAAGAAAAATGGCACATGGCACATGACCATTGATTGCACACAACTGAACAAAGTCGCACCTCCCTCACCGCTGCAGTCCCTGATGTAATCACACTGGTGGAGGACATTGGGGTATGGAAGAATAAACATCGGTATGCCATGGTTGACCTCACAAACACTTTCTTCTCCATCCCCCTCAGTGCCAACTTTCAGGATCAATTTCCCTTCATCTGGGAGGGCAGACAGTAAACATTTTGCTGTCTGCTCCAAGGCTATGTGCTTAGCCCCACATCGTGTCACAGGTTAATTGTGCGGGACACAAAATATCAAGCTCCCCACCACCTTTGATATCTCAGTGGCACATGACATTGATGATATCCTCTTTCAGAGTTCCTCAGAGGAAGCAGTAGCACAAGCCCTTGACATGTTCATCACCTCATTACAGGCTCAACAAAGGGCCATTAACCTGGAACCAGACAGCAGCAGAGATAATCACACTCCAGCCATTCCTTCCCATCATGTGATGGGTTAAATCTGTGAGTGCCACCTATAAGGAGGGTCATGCCAAATGATCCTCCATAGTTAAGTGGAAGGGGTACTCAGCAGACTGCACAGAGGTTGGTCCCAAAGGGGTGAGCCGCATACACAAACAGGTCATGTCCCTGCTCAAAAGTGAGAGCTTCCCATCCGAATTACCCGCAGTACTCTTTCCCACGTGGCCTGGGGACAACTGTTTGACACCCTAGATCTTGGAGAGCAGCAAGAAGCTTGCCGGTGGAACTGCAGCAAACAGTAGAGGTGCTCCACCCTGCCATGAGTAAAATACTGATATAAGGGGGTGCAGAAGAGTTCCAGTTAACTGGCCAAGCTGATGGCTCTGGTTACTCACCCTAAAAGACACTATTAGGCTGGTCCACATCTACATCCTGGGCCTTGACAAACAACATTGCAGTAATGGATGGCCTGGTGGCAGGAGACAGGGTGGCAGATCCATGGCCGCCTGGTCTTGGGACAACAGCACTGGCAGTTCATTTGGGAGGTGGCAAAACAAATGTCTACCACGTGGACATGCACACCTGCAGGAAAACTGTTGTAGCTGCCCCCAATGCTGCTGTGGACTGAGCCACTCAAATCTGCTCTGCCACCATTTGCCCTGAGCAAAGTGTCCCCAGACCCCAATGGCAGTGACCTCCCACCTACCTCCCCCTTATACAACATTGCATCCAGTGACCCCCGGTGGGGTGGGTGTTTCAGGAACTGTTTTTTTTTCCTCCCTACGATCTGAGAAACCCTAAAGTCTCGACTCTCAGAGAGACTCCCCAATTGGTGAACAGGTCTAGAGAATGGTGGTGCAGACATTTTAATGAGCACTGGTCGAACCAGTCAGTAAGTCACAGCAAGTGTGCACGAGAATGGTACTGAGGCATATCAGTGTCCACAGCCAAGGGTGCAGCAAAGCTGGGGGCTCCCTGGACCCTTAATGGCTCTCAATGCATGTGCAGACACTGCATCTATCCCTGGCTCCCTTTGGGAAAGAAGAATAGTTGCTTTCCAGGGTAAGTTGTGCCTTATATCCACCACTTTAATGATCTAATAAAGACACCCGGGCAGAAGGGCAATTACTGAGTTAGAAAGGTTCTGGATGATTGCCTTCCCCAAGTATGGCACTGCCCACCTGTCCATTGAAGTAATCCACATGACCAGTGTGCTGGAGACACTGGCCAACGAGACGGCTGTGACACTGTGGCATACGGAGGATGCTCTGACTTGATTGACACTAGAGCTGTCGGCCGTCCACATGATTACCTTGCAGAACCAGATGGCCCTGGACTACCTACTCCCTGTTTTAGATGGTATCTGTACAGTGATTGGTAAAGAGTGTTGCACTTACATTCCCGACGAATTGAGGACCATGACTCATCTGGCTGAGCATATCCAATAGTTGGGGGGTAACATTGAAAAATCAAGGAACCAGTTCTTGCATCACGATTCCTCTTGGAGAAGCTGGTGGCCCTTTACAGCTCTGGGGAGTTGGTGGGCTATTGCCATTTACTGGGTCACTTCTATCACTCTCGTGGTGGTGGGGGTTTTATCTTTTATTTTTTCTTTGTAGGTTTATCCAGAAGGCTCCTCAGAAGTATTGATGTGTGCAATGATTGGCAAGTGTCATGACTTCTGAGGGGTGAAATGTAATGCGGATTATGCATGATGATGTAGGAATGTGGATTGTGGAGAGGTATGTGACCTCTCCATCTGGAACCTGATGGTCAGTGCACATCTGGTCTTTGGGCCCTTTAATTGTCTCACCGATACCTGGGCTGGACTCTCCAGCTGATGGCAGTATAAAGCCCACCGCACGTGAGCCATCTTCCTCTTTCTCTTCTGGGATGAACCCGAGTTCCACTCCAGGTTGGAAACTGTGGACCATGCTGGAGGATCATGGGTAAGGTGTACACAAACAAAGGATTGGGGGCTGTGGTACTGTGTAGTTAGTGTCCCAAGATTAGTTAGATAAGAGCCGTACCTTCTAAGGATATCAAGGTGTGGTAAGTATCATATGTTGTAATTTGATTATAAAGCCTTCTCCCCGTGAGTGTTTGCAAATGTATCGTTTCTTCTGGCAAGTGTGTGTATGTGTGTGTCTTTTACCCCTATTGCAATTGCCCTACACATGTAAATAAAACATTACTGTACAATCAGTTGTGTTCAGACTTTTTACACTTGGGACCCATCAAACTGGTTTCACACACAAAATAATGTTATAAACCCTTGTTTTTCTGGTTTTGTTTACATTCAAATAAACACATCCTAAGCTTATTTCTTTCTCTATAAATTTATGATTCTATTGATTGGATTCAATGTTTGATCAACTATGAACCTAGTTTCCTGGCCTGTTCTGCAACCATAGGAGTAACACTCTGTGGTATACATAGCCTGAAGTTCCCTGATCCAAGACAGCACACACCATTCTATATTTCTGTCATGCAGAGTCAGCTTAAACCCCTGATTCCAAGACAGATTGCATTTGAATTATTACATCCATATCCGTTTGTATACTACTTTAAGGCATGTGAAAAATAGAGCTTTAGTAGTCCTTTAATGCATTTATCCAACTCATCGAGGGCAATTGTGATGAACTATCATTCCACTATAGATTGCAATGGGATAATGCTTCTTATTGAGCCTCTTGCAGAGGATAATTATATTCTTTGAATGTGGGAATTCAACCAATTCATGATACATCTTAAAATTTGTCCACCAATCATGTATAATTAAGCCTTATTTAATGGTCTTTTATCCATTCCTTTAATCAAGGGTTTTCTCGAATCAATGTATACTATCTACCATCCTACATCTTCCATCGTTTTTATCACTGAAACTCTCTTTTAACCTCTGCTTCTCGTTTAAAGTCTTCTGAACTAAACCTTAAAATTTCCTTCATTAATCCTGCTGAATATATTGCTGCAATAATTGGTGCTCAGAAGGGAAATGATCTCTGTATGTTTCTATATTTTGTCCTATTTTGTCTTGCTTTGTGTTTAAACATAGGAACAGTGGGGATTGAAGAGCTATGATTTGATTTCTTCACGTAGAGATTCCTTCCTACTGTTTCCCAGCATGGCATGTGTAATGTAATTTATATAATCTTGTTATTAATATCCACTTGCTATATCCTTGCTAACAGCTCTTTTGCACTCTGTTTCCGTTATGACATTATATTCTATACGGCAGCAAAGAGAGCTCGTCAAACGCTTGAAAGCAGTTTGAGTCATTCTGAGGTCATGAAAAGAAATATATGAATGAAAAGCTTCCTTTTTTAACCATTTAACACTACAGCACATAAAAAGGCCCTTCAGCCCATCATTATTCTGCCTATAGTCCCAACAACCTGTACTGGAATCATAGCCCTCTATACTCCTTCCATCAATGTACCTATCCAAAATTTTCATAAATGTCAAAATTGATCCTGCATTCACCACTACAGCAGGAAGCTCATTCCAAATTCTCACCACTCTCTGCATGAAGAAGTTCCCCTTAATATTCTCTTAAACCATTCACCTTCCACCCTTAACCCATGTCCTCTATTTCTTGTCTCATCTAACCTCAGTGGATAAAGCCTGTTTCCATTTACTCTATCTATACACCTTATAATTTTCTGTACCTCTGATTGCCTGTGCTTAAGTTCCCAGGATTCCTCAACTGAGGTTAAGGCACCAGATGAGTGTTTCATGTTGAACAAACATCATTTATTTCTATGCCTTTCTTCTTTTGTTCAAGTTATTTAGCATACTGTAGTGATGGTTTAATTAAAGGCTATCTAATCAGCTTCCTTTTTATTAAACAGTGAAGCAAATATCCTTTCTTTGAGCCTTTCATCAAACACTTTAATATTTTATCAATGTTATTCTTTAATTGACTTGACTTGTTTGTTTACATTTCAGAATAGATGCCTAGTTTTTCAACTACGTTCCAATAAATACCTGAAGCAAATTCCAAATTGCTTTCTTCATTTTCTAATTACTATCTCTCAACAGTAAAGTCATCATCCTATTTCTCATTTCCTACATGCATTTTCATCGTTTTAAAGATCAAAATACACATTTTATCTTGTGATATTTCTCAGTTTTGCCTGTCATTAATGTGATCAATAATTATTAAGACATTCTTTCTTGGCAGATTTAAGTTATACATGTAAATGGAAGTCAGAAGATGTCATGCTTATATTACTTGCCACTTCCCACAATTAGCCAAATATAAAATGTTTGATTACTATTATCCTTTCCCTTCTAACTTTATCTATTCTATAAACTATAAAATTCCCATTGAGTCCTTCTACTGTTTACACAATGTCTGTAATGCAGTGTTATCAAGCCAAACTACATGGCACAAGGATAAATATACAAAAGAACTAAACATTAAAGAATATCTTAGAGGAGGGAAGCGATAGAGTTTAGAGAAGGAATTCCAGAGTTTTGGGTTCTGGGAGCTGAAGACATGAATATTGATTGTCCTCTGAGTTTGTCAAGAGAAATCTAATGATGGTTTGATTAACCAAAATTGTTGATGTTTTGGTTTCGCTTTCATCAAAAAAAAGACACCATTTATAAACACAAACTATTACAGACCTTAGCAATGATTACAATAAAAAACTTTATTTTGTACGTAATGTGGTCCAATCTCGGAAACGTGTTCTAGGATAGAGAACCATAGAACACTACAGCACAGAAAATAGGACATTTGGCCCTTCTAGTCTGTACCAAAACATCACTCTGCTAGTCCCATTGACCTGGACCCAGTCCATAACCCTCAAGTCCTCTCCCATCCATGTATCTATCCAATTTACCACATCTGATAGTAGCTTGTCCACACTCCCACCATTGACTAAGTTTCTCCTAATGTTCCCCCTAAACCTTTCCCATTTCACCTTAAAGCCATGTCCTCTTGTATTTATCTCTCCTAATCTAAGAGGAAAGAGCCTTTTTGCATTTATTCTGTCTATAACCCTCATAATTTTGTAAACCTCTATCAAATCTCCCCTCATTCTTCTACACTCCAAGAAATAAAGTCCTAACCTGTTTAATCTTTCCCAGTAATTCAACTCCTGAAGACCAATTACATCCTAGTAAATCTTCTCTGTGCTCTTTCAATCTTATTGATATCCTTCCTGTAGTTAGGCAACTGGTACTGCACACATACTCCAAATTTGGCCTCACCAATGTCTTACACAACCTCACCATAACATCCCAACTCCCTATACTCACTACTTTGATTTATGAAGGCCAAGATGCCAAAATCATTCTTTACACCCTTTCTACTTGTGATGCCACTTTCAGAGAATTACATATAGGTATTCCCAGAACCCTTTGTTCCTCCATATTTCTCAATGTACTAACATTAACAGTGTATGTCCCAGCTTGGTTTGTCCTTCCAAGATGCAACACCTCAAAATTGTCTGCATTAAATTCCATCTGCCATTTACTGGCCCATTTTTCCAGTTGGCCCAGATCCCTCTGGAAGCTACGAAAGCCTTCTTTGCTGTCCACAATTCCTCCAATCTTAAGCCCCTTTCACACTTGCAAGTGATCACAGAAATCAAATACCAATCAGCCTTTAAAGTGGCAAGTGTGAAAGCAAAATCAGCTCAACGCCAGCATCAGATGTTGTCATCTCATGCCTGGTATTGATAGCATCGACCCCGAGTACAATCCCTGGCATCTGCAGATGTCAGTGTCGCAATCAGGCAGGTTTGAAAGGGCTAATTGAATTGTAGGATTGAAATGACCCAAGTTTTTGCGTGAGTGCGGGAAGTTGCAGTGGAAAAGTTGCAGTGGGGGAGAGAGAGGAAATAAATACTAATAAACAGCAATAAATAGCAATAGTGGACAATTTTGAAACAGTGTGGGAAAATTGGTAATGCTATAGCGCAAAATTTATAAAGACGATGGGAAAAAGCAATGGCAGACCTGACTTCCCAGAATGCCATGCAGCAGAGAAATCCCTCTATGAATGCTCCATGTATGCAGCCCTTTCTCTGCCACATGGGATTCTGGGAGGGCAGGTCCACCATCGCTTTTTCCCCATGGTATTTATAAATTGTACACGATAGAACTACCAACTTTCCCACACTGTTTAAATTGTACATTGTAGTGCTACAAACTGTCCCACACTATATAAATTGTGCAGAAATTGTCTGCTATTACTATTTGCTGGCACTTTCCCAAGGTCTCTTATAAAGGTTTATATAGGTCTGCACAATAGCAACAACAGGGGCTGAAGGGCTCATACTGTGCTGTACATAAAGCTTAATTATGTTATAATTATGCATTTTTCTTCAAATATAAGATCTAATACAATGATCAGGATTTAGGGCAAGTCCACCATCACTCAATGCATCATAACATCACCAGTAGAAGGTAGAACAGTCCTAACCCTGGGGATGGCTTCTTGAGAGTGTGAAAGTGTTCATTGTCCCAGTTAGGAGTGGTCAAGTGTGAAAAGCCAAACCCCATTCCTATCCCTGGACACTGAATGGCCAATTTAATGGGATGGAAGTGTTAAAGGGGCTATAGCATCATCAGCAAACTTGCTGATCCAACTTACCACATTATCATCCAGATCATTGATATAGACAACAAACAACAATGATCCCTGAGGCACAACACTAATCACAGGCCTCCAGTCTGAGAAGCAATCATCTACTACCACTCTCTGTCTTCTCCCATTCAGCAAATTTCAATCAATTTTACATCTCCATGGATACCTAGTGTTTGAAAATTCTGAACTAACCTCTCATGTGGGACCTTGTCAAAGGCCTTACTAAAGTCCATGTAGACAACATCCACAGCCTTTCCTTCATCTACTTTCTTGGTAATCTCCTTGAAAAACTGCAAGATTTGTTAAACACAACCTACCATACACAAAGCCATGCTGACTATCTTTAATCAGTCCTTGGCTGTCCAAATACTTGTATATCCAATCTCTCAGAACACCCTCCAAAAATTTACCCACTACTGACGTCAGGCTCACCAGAATGTAATTTTATGGTTTACTTTTGGAGCTTTTTTAAACAACAGAACAACATGAGCTACCCTCCAATTCTCCGGCACCTCTCCTGTGGCTAAGGACATTTTTATTGTTTCTGATAGGGCTCCTGCAATTTCTATACAAGTCTCCCTCAAGTTCTGAGGCAATATCATGTCACGCCCAGGGGATTTTTATCAGAATCAGGGTTTATTGTTAGGAACAAGTCATAAAATTCGGTGTTTTGTGGCATCAAAGTACAAACATACATACTATAACCATCTTATGACAATACCGTAAAAAAAATTAAAATAGCGCATGAAAAGTCAAAGTAAAGCAGTGTCTGTAGGTCACTGATCATTCAGGAATCTGATGGCTGTGGGGAAGAAGCTGTCCTTGTGTTGCTGAGTGCTTGTCTTTTCCCTAATGGTAGCAAAGTGAAGAAGACATGGCTGGTAGGGGGTCTTTGAGGATAGATACTGCTTTTTTAAGACACTGCCTCATGTAGATGTCCTCGAAGGAGTGAAGTTTGGTGCCTATAATGTCGCAGGCCAAGTTAACAACCCTCTGTAATTTACTCGTGTCCTGAGAGTTGGCACCGCCATACAAGGCGGTGATACAATCAGCCAGAATACTCTCCCTGTAGATGTTTACGAGCATCTTCTGCGACATACCAAATCTCCTCAGACACCTCACAAAGTATAGCCACTGGCAAGCCTTCTTTATTCACTGCAAGGCAGCAAGCTCCTCCTCTTATTTAATCCCTATATGTTCCATTACACTACTGTTTGTTTCTCTTCCTTCCTTATACACAATGCCAATTTCCTGAGTAGATACTGATGCAAAAAAACTGTTCAAGATCTCCCCCATTTCATGAGGCTCCACACATAGACGACTACTCTGATCTTCTAGGGGACCAATTTTGTCCCTTACTACCCTTTTTCTCTTAATATACTTGTAGAAATCCTTTGGATTTACTTCCACATTATGTGCCAAAGCAACCTCATGTCTTCTTTTTGCCTTCCTGATTTCCTTCTTAACTATTTTCTTACATTTTCTGTACTCTTCTAGTTCCTCAATTGCTCCTTGTGGCCTATCCCTGCTACACACCTCTCTCTTCTTCTTAACCAGATCACCAATATCCCTTGAAAACCAAGATTCCCTATGCCTGTTAACTTTGCCTTTAATCCTAACAGCAACATGCAAACTCTGCACTCTCAAAATTTTGTCCTTGAAGGCCTTCCACTTACTGAACACATCCTTACTAGAAAACAACCTATTCCAATCCACTCTTCCTAGATCCTTTGTAATTTTTTCCACAAAATTGGCCTTTCTCTAATTTATAATCTCAACTCGAGAACCAGACCTATCCTTATGGACATTTAACTTGAAACTAATGACATTATGGTCACTCAACCCAAAATGATCACCTACACATAGTTCTATCACCTGACATGTCTGTTTCCTTAATAGGAGATCAAGTACTGCATCCTCCCTCATTGGTACCTATATATTGATTTAGAAAACTTTCCTGAACACATTTGACAAACTCCAAGCCATCCAGCCCTTTTACTGTCCCAGTTAATATGTGGAAGTTACAACTTTCTGTTCTGTTTGGGAGTGAGGAGAAGGCTTAGGGCAGAACTCCAAAAGAAGAAATAAATGTATGAGATTCCTCTATTGACCATAGTTGAAGAAAAGACTCATTGAAAAGAGAGAACATTTCAGATGTGCTGGAATGAAAGGCCTTATCTTGAAAACAGATGTGGTGAAGTCAGAGAAACTGGGAGAAAAAGGTAGCATCCTTACGAGAGCCAGGTGAGTGGAGGAATAGTCGAAGTAGCTGTTGGATATACCTTGATATACACTCACAACCAAAGAAAGCCTTATTTATTTGAGTATTGAAATAAAATTAGATTCACTCATTATCAGATGGAATTTCAATCAGCAATATTTAATGGTTATTAAGAACAGCATATAACATGTAACTGATTTGGAGATTAATCAATGCCATTGTAAATTGAATATCCCTTCTGCAAAGTGCCTCAGAAATCTCCAACCCTTACACCATACGATTTCTAACTCTTATGCAGCAATTGTCAACCTTCATGACTTAGAAAGTTACAGAAACTGCTATTCTCCTTAGAACAGTAAACATCCTGAGAAGATACAAGAGAAAAGTTCAAAACCTGGAAGTATCCAGACAGAGTGAATAAGGAGCATCTGCCTTCATTGGGCAAGGTCAGTATTGGAACATCCAGACTCAAAATTGGCAAAAGAGCCTAATTTACAAAAGGTAAAGCCTTTTCGTCCAGCGAGTAGTTGTAATGTAAAGTTCACAGTAAAAGGCAATGAATCAGAGTCAGACTTGTGAACACTTCTGGCACAAATCCTGCTCCATTCTTTCTCCCCCACTGAAGCTGCTCAATCCCATTGGTTTCCCTGCAACATATTTTTTGCTGCATCAGATACATTTGTGGCATTTGAAAATTAACCAGATAAAAGCTTAAAGGAGACAAAGTAAGGGCAACCGGAGAAGGAGCCAGGAAATGGGACCAACTGGAATTGTGTACCTGAATTTTGTCTGGGATAGAAACATTAACCAACATCCTACTTAGCAGCAATAATTCAATGATGTTGTGAAATTAATTTCTTACGGAATTTTATTTTTTAGCTTATTTTGCATTTTAGCAATTGCTTTGATGTACACTCTTCCTCTTCTTCTCTACTTAGCTGCAACAGGAAAACAAATATTAATTTTGTTTGGGTGAACTATCTCTGTATCTGCAGTCAGCATGAGAGAGCAGTAGCCTAGGGCTGATAGACCACTGAGTATTTGTAGTTCCTTCAGAAGGCTATTGAAAATTCATGAGAATAGTGTTCATTCCATTGAGGGATGTCCCCATAAATATGAAACTGCTTCCCAATTCAATTATCATCAATCATTATTTGTTCTCCTGTGGTCAAACAGACATTGTCATTGAGATCCCCTCTTTACTCTTTGATTTTATTGAATAACCTGTAGGCAATTTCTATAGGTTAAGGGTGCATTTTATAGCAAATAATGTAATGTGCAAGCTATCATCATTCTTTACAAAATGAAGTGCGAAGATTCTGCAATGATCAAATAATGAAATTCACATAAAAATTTGTGGGATAATGTCTTTCAAAAGGTGCAAAAGTGAATGAATATAAAGACAGTGAGATTAAAAAACTGGACAATGGATTTTCCCCAGCTCAATATTTTATATGCAGACAAAAAAAAAAATTGAACACTGAAATTACACATTATGGCATGCAGATCATTTGACTACTTCAGCTAAATTCAACCATTTACTCAGGTGGGTCCTGGCCACCTTAAAGCACAGGCTGAAGTTTATGTTGCTTGTTAAGCACCTATTAATGGCAAACAAGCAAATGACTTGCAGCTTCATTGTCAATTGCGCACTTTCAAAAAAGATATTAAATCAATGGCTGGAGCGGTAAAGGTCAAAAGGGTGAAAACATCAAAGTAAAATTGATTATATATATGTTTTTACAAGGAACTACAAGGACTGCTGGCATGTGGGTCTTTTAGTCAGTGGGCTGCTACTAATTGCAACAAAAAGAGAAGAAAGATAATGTGGTGGTATCAGGCTCATTTTACTCAGCACAGTTTGAACACTGCAAGCTTCATAAAGTCAATGGAAAGGAAAATTAGGCACAAAGCAAACTCTTGTATAACTACCTTCAACTTCAAGTGACTTTTTTTTAGACACTCAACCTGTTATCCTCCTTTGATTTCAAATCTAATGTACATATTCCTGAAAGTAATTTTTTTTAAGTTAATGACTTTTACAGTTAACATCATTCCTGGACATCTACAACACTGGCATCTATCCAACAATGTGAAACATTACCCAGATATATTGCTGTTCACACAAAGCAAGACAAATGAAACCTTGCCAATTTCCAGTATATTAGTCTACTCTCACCCTGGTTCAATGAAGAGTACAGAAGGGTATGCTAGGAGCAGCACCAGGCATATCTCAGAATGAGGAATCTACCTTGTGGAGCAACAAGACCAGATAACATGCCTGGCAAATGATATAAACAGCTTCCAATGGTCAGAGCCAAGTGATCCCACAACAGATTAAACCCAAAATCTGCAGCCCTGTCACATCAAGTCATGACGGTGGTGGACAATTATGAGCAGGGTTCACAATTATCCCCATTGTCAATGAATTCAACAATTTAGTGCAATAGAAAATTGGAGCATTGACAAAAATCTTCAGGCAGAGGGCTGAAGGAACGTCAATTAACTCATCCACCTCTGGTGGTTCCCCGCAAAATTCATCAACCAATGCAATTCACTCCATCTGATATCAAGAAAGTGAATTGGAGAGAGTAAAGTCTATGAGCCCTGGCAACATTCCAGAAGATATGCACCAGAACACATTGCAGACTGGACACCCTATTCCAGTACACCCACAACACTGGCGTCCATCCAACAATGTGAAAAATTGCCAGGGTATATCTTGTTCTCAAAAATCAAGACAAACCACTTTGGTCAACACCACCCATTAGTTTACTCTTAATCATCTGCAAAGTGATAGAAGGGATAAGTTTAGTGCTATCAAGCTGCCTTACTCACTGAAGCTTAGTTTGGGTTCAAACAAGGCATTCAGTTCCTGACCTCATTACAGCATTTATCCAGACATGAGAAAAAAGAGCTGAACTCCAGAGGTGAAATGAAAGCAACTGCCCTTGATATCAAGGCAGTATTTGATTGAATATGGCATTAAGGAGCCCTGGCTAACTTGCAAGTCAATAGAAATCAGGAGGAAAACAACTGCTGGCTGGAATCATGGTTGGGGTGTTTGGGAGACCAATCATCTCAGCTTCAGGGCATTCCTTCAGGAGATCCTCAGGAGTATCCCAGATCCAATCATCTTCAGCGGCTTCATCAATGATCTTGCTTCAAGCACAACAGAAATAATAATGAGTTTATTGTTATATACCCTGTACAATGTATGTATGCACCAAAACTTGTACTTGCTGCAGCCAAACAGATACTTTGTTAAGAAAAGCAACTGCATTAATTTTAGTTAAAGAAAGATAATAAATACAAAAAATAGAAATTATTTATATTTACCATAGTGCAAGAAAAGAAAGTTGCATTCCAATAGTGCAGGCAGTCCTTTGGTAGTGTCAAAGTGTTTTCTGATCAGTTTAGTAAGGGGAACTTCAAAGAAAGAAACTGCTCTTGAACCTAGAAGTACTAGATCTCAGCTTCTGTACCTTCTTCCCAAAGGTAGCGTCGAGAAGACACTGTGTTTGAGGTGATGAGGGGTCCTTCTTGAAGCAGTGCCGCATTTAGGTGGGAGGATGGAGCCGATGATGGACTTGGCTATATTTGCTGCCTTCTGCATTCCTGGGCACTGAAATTACCAAACCAGGCTGTGAAGCAACCAAACAGTATACTTTCCATTCCATCAATATTGGCAGGTATGTGGTCCCACGACCTTCCCTCCCAAAAATAAAAGTAAGCTCCTTGGTCTTATTGACATTAAGAGCACAATGGAGTTATGGCACAACCCAACCAGATTCTTGACCTCCATCTTGTATTCATCAGTGTAGAGCACCACTTGTTACTCCTTAGATAATGAAGCTGTTTACAATCTTATCCAGCAAGACATGGACAATATTCAGGGCTGGACTGATAGCTGTAAGTAACATATGTGCCATTCAAGTGCCAAGCAAAATAATATCCAACAGAAGAAAATCAAACCGAAAATACTTTGGCAAGAAAGACTGCAGCAGTTAAGAAGGCACCTCTTAGCACCAATCCCAAACTAACTCCCTATCTCCCTTCCCAAAGGTAATTAGGAATGATAAAACAAATACTTCTCTTGACAAAGCTATGCCTTCCCAGAGTTGATTTTAAAAAAATTAGACATATAGCACTGTGACAGGCCAATTTGGCCACCCAATTTACACCCTATTAACCTATGCCCACGGTAAGTTTTGAAGGGTAGGAGGAAGCTGTAACCCGCAGAGAAAACTTATGCAGATATGGGGAGAATGTACAAACTCCTTACGGACAGCATGGGACTCAAATCCCAGTCCAGGCCCAATCGCTGGTACTTGCGCTGACTGCTATGCCAACCATGTCACCCTGAATAAATAAAAGTTTGGACTCTGGCAAAAAACAATTACAATGCTGTAACTTTTGAACCAATGAAGATTAGTGATTTCCCTACATAACAGTATTTGATATTGTTGTAAATACCTTTGGTTTCCAATTCAAAATTACATGATGGATAAAAGCCATGGCTATAGCGACATGGGATTCACTGGTACAGGTACACGATCCATTATCCATAACCCTTGGGGGACAGCGTGTTCCAAATTTTTCCAGATTTCAGAAAGCCCACCCGAATTGTGCTGCCACCTCGCCCGGCCGCCAGTCCCTCGGCCACGCCACCCGGCAGTCTCCCTTGGCCGCCGGGTCTCCTACCCCGACCGCCAGCCGCCCAGCCGGATTTTAGATGTCCGGATAAAAGATTGTGTACCTGTAATGCAGTGCAGTATGCAGTCCTTCACTGATATTGCAGAATTGAGACTTCAATGTGGTTCACAGTCTCACCCACTTTTCCTCAATTTTGTTCAAGTTGCAGAATTTCTCCCTTAGTCATTGTCATTGTCATATTAAGGCAAGTCTTCCACTTCCTCTTCGTCCTCCAACTTTTCCACATCTATGTGTTATGTCTATTCCCCCAATTAAGCAATTTTCAAAGAAGCATTCCTACTGATGTACCAAGGTCTATAAACTTTTAGTTTATACAGACCAAGGTCCTTTAATACCTCCCACACAATTCCTTTTGAATGTGAAACTTGCATGTGATTTATAATGCATTTAATCATTTTTAAAATTGTAGCAATAGCTAGTCAAATTCAATCGGCAACTAATTTGTTAATTGTTTTTTTATTTGTAAAAAATCACTGCTGGGAATCCTTCCTGCTGCTAAATGTGTATGCTTGATAAGGAGTTAGCTGGAGCACTGAGTTCCCAAATGCCATCAAATTAGCATTGTCTGCTGCATGCTGATTGACATTGTGTTCTACCCACACTAAATCTGCAAAACACTCATCAATATATCATGCAGCGCAAATCATGTCACAAAGCCAAACGCATGCATGCATTAAACACAGGGAACCAAAAGACAGCAGTATCACCCAGAAAATGTACAGCTCGAAGCTGCACGTTGTAGTCCAGCTTGCTTTCTAATTCTCTATGTGCAAGGTTATCATCTACCTTTGCTTTCATTCATCTCACAATAATTCTGAGTGCATACCTGCTTGTTACCAATTATTTCCTATTTATCCTTTCAAGACCAAGGAGCTGATTCTTGACCTCAGAATGGGGAAAACCAGAGGTGTATGATCCAGAGATTATTGGAGGATTTAAAGGTGGAGAGGGTGAACAAACTTAAGTTCTTGGGATTCACTATCTTGGAGGATCTTTCCTGGATCCAACACACTAATGGCATCATGAAGAAACTACTTCCTCATGAGTTTGCAGAGGTTTAGTATGTCATCAGAATCCCTGGCAAATTTCTACAGATGTGTGGTGGAATGTGTGCTAACCAGTTAAATCACAGACTGGTGTGGAGATATCTATATCCCTGAGCATAAAGTAATGGACATAGACCAAGACATCACAGATAAAACCCTCCCTACCATCGATCATTGGGAACATTGCCATTGGAGAGCAACATCAATCATAAAGGATCCACATCACCCAGCACATGCTTTGTTCTCGCTGCTACTATCAGGAAAGAGGTATAGGTGCTACAACATTCACACCACCAAGTTCAGGAAAAACTGCTACCCCTCCAGCATCAGACTCCTCAACAACAAATTCAATCAGGGATTAATTTAAGGACTTTACTTTTGCACCTTATTAACATTTTTTTCTCTTTGTACTCCACAGTCAGTTTGTTTACATTTATTTTATTTGTTTACATTTATTTTATTTGTTTACATTTATTTTATTTGTTTACATGTGTACATTGAGTTTATCTGCACTACTAATCAGTGGTAATTTTGCCTCGCCCACAGGAAAACGAGCATCAGGGTTGAATGTGATGTCATGTATAAACTCTGACAATAAATCAGAAGACCTAGATATTCTTAAATTCTGTTGCATTAACATAGAAGATGCTAAATGTAACCTTACCAGCATTATGTATAAATTCAATAACACTTTATTAAATTAATTTCCATTGTGCTTTACTGAAAATATATACTCCTCTTCTCAATCTAAACATTCTAATTATAAAAATTTAAGAACCTGTACCTCAACATGTTTCTGTCTCAAGACGCAAGATGTCAATAACTAATCAAGTCCAAGAAGATATTTGTAAAAGGCAAGTCATGTTTGACCAGTTTAATTGATTATTTTGAGGAATTCATAGATAAAAATGCACATCTTTATCCAATGATATAATTTTAAGGCTAAAGATACCATAGTTACAATCATTCTGATTATTCAATATTAATGCTCTAAGTTTCTATATCAACTCAATTTATGTGGCCAGTAGTATTATTATTTTATGCAAAAATTATTGAAAAGTTCTCAGTATGATCTAGTCATTTAACAATTGTAAAATAAGAACAGAAATGACCAGAAATACCTATCAGTTCAGCCAGCAGGGTAAGTATTTCAGGTTGATGGGCTCTAGAGAGAACTCTTCTGTTTCTCTTTTCATGAATGCTACTAGTCTTGGTGAGTCCTACAACATCTCGACATTATTTCTATATTTAAGAAAATAGCTTAGGAAGGGTCTTTTAGGATACTTATCAGTTAAATTTACACTCAATATATATTGAAAATTCAGTCATTAAAATATTAGCTCCTACTTAGGCAATGTTAAACATTCATTATTCCCAAAATACTTCCAAAATAAATACTAAAAACAGAACAAAGAATCATGTTGATTCTTTTTTTTAAAAAAGTTAATCGAAAAAGTGGAGTAGGTCGCTGTAGGGAAAATATTAGAAATACAGACTTCAGAAGACAATGGAAGTTGGGAAGAGCTATAAAAGAGCTCTGCTTATGAAACTGCATGTCATTAATAGTGATGGTAAATATGGGGTGGGAAGATCAGGTACTGAAAGATAAATAAATTTGCAAATTGGTGTCGAAGTTTTGCAATGGACAGATTTTATTGCACATTTCACAATGGAATAAATATGTGAAAATTTTTGTAAAATGCATGATCTGATTCCACACGTCTTAACTCCACACTGCAATAAAATCAGATATAAAACATTCATTCAGACAACCTTATTGTGGCATACTGAATGTCAAATTCTTAGCTGAAAATTAATGCCATTTTTTACCCTAGTAAGTCCAATATTTGTCTTTCTTTTTCAATATTTTTTATAGTAAACGATACATGAGGAAAATAGGATTCAGAATCAAATAGTAAATACAGAAACTTCAATATATTGCAATACATAATACAACATATGATATTATAACACATTGAACAATATTGCCCCTTTCTCCTTAATTTGGAATATTCAAAAAAGAGATGTTTTTTTTAAGTTAAAACCCAATCTAACCTCCCAAAATAAACAAACAAACAAATAAAAACAACAAAAAAAATAAGGCTGGGGAGCTTAAACTGAGAGTTCACCACAACAGGTCGGTACAAACTATTTGTTGGGCCCTTGCCAATAAAAAAACAACAGAAATTGAGAATGGTCTGGAAGGTAAAGTCAAAATACAAATTAACTCATTTGAAAATAGATTATAAAAAGACATAAGTCCCTTCAAACTTAACAGAGGCATCAAAAATGCAACTTCTTTTTTTTCTAAACTTCAACATGACACTGTGGTGGCCCGCCACCGCAGAGATCAAGTTGGCACATTGCATGCACACGCAGTAGTAAATAGTAGCATAACACACTGTAATATGTCCCTTAACACTGAATCGGTGTGGTTGAAAGCTGGAACAATACAAGACCAGCACCCCTAAAATGGTGCTGGCCAAGCTGCCCAGCTAACAGATCAATAACAAGCTGGGGAAGAAGGGTATTCAAATGCAAGAATGCTCCAGCCTGCTATTGTTATTCATACGGCTGATGTCAGCCAATCAAACAAATGGCGGGAACGTCAACTGTATAAAAGGAGCCTTTCCAGCCTCAATAAATCTCAGAGCTTAACCTCCCACACTGTGAGTGTGTGTTTCTTTGTAGCAGTCGGCTACAACATAACTTGAGAAAGCCATTGCATCAAAGTAGGTGAATTAGGATCTTTCCATTTAAATAAAATGGCTCTTCTGGCCAACAATGCAAAAGACTACAACCCGATGTGCAGAAATGGGAACTCGACCCACTTCTGGAACTATAATTCCAAAAATAGAGTCAATGAATTAGGTTTCAATCTAATACCCGGTATAAATGACAAAGTCTTGAAAATATCTGTCTAATACTTCTCCAATATAGAGAAAAACAAAAACATTTGCGTTAGTGTGGCCACTTGTGATTTACATCTATCACACATAGAACTAACATTAGGAAAGCTACGAGCCAATTTATCTTTCGACATATGAACCCAATGTACCACTTTAAAATGAATCAATGTGTGGCGGGCGCATAATGAAGAGGTGTTAACCATTCCGAAAACCTTTTCCCAAGGTTCCAATTCCAAAGCTCCTCTATTTTATCATTAGAGATTGATTGCAATTTTAATAAATTATTATAAATATTACCTATTAAACCCTTATGGGTTTAACTACAATATTTGAGTAGATTATTATTATTATCAAAGCAATTTTTTTGTAGCAGTTGGTACAACACTGGAAACACATGTTATGTTGACTATCAGCATGTGGGAAGATTCCCAACAAGGTAAAGATATCACTTATGAAGTGTGATGTGTAGGAAGTCTCCTGGTGCTCTTCAACTGGTGCCATGGATTCAGGTGATGATGGAAATAGGTGGGATGGAAACAATGCTGATAAAATCATGTCATTAAGTTCAGAAATCAAAAAAAATCTGCAATTAAAAAGAAAAGTCCAATTATAATGTGATAATAGATCGCACAACTATGTATTGATTATTTGAGAAAATGTTCAGGCTATCTGCCAAACAGCTATCAATAGAAAGAAATGCAGTTCTTACCTGTTCTCTAGGTATCCATTCTTTAAGCGTCTCTCAATAAACAGCTACTAAATTTAAGTTCTGTGCACAAAATGGTAATCAGAGTAACTCTTTTACCATTGTGGCCACCATAGGAATACTGTTTATCCCTGGCATTTTCTGGTAGCGGTCAAGAGCCTCTTCCAATGTGGTAATTCAGATGGTCTTAAGGAGAATTTGGATTGTAGGGACACCTGGACTCTATTATCAGTTGTCATGAGGTTCTCTGTAGAGGGCTATTCAAGAACAGCCCTCGTTACAGGGTTTTCAAGGCCTTTAGTGATGATTTCCTAGTTACAGTGTTTGTTTTTGCACTAGTTACAGTGTTTGTTTTTGCACTAGTTACAGTGTTTGTTTTTGCACTAGTTACAGTGTTTGTTTTTGCACTAGTTACAGTGTTTGTTTTTGCACTAGTTACAGTGTTTGTTTTTGCACTAGTTACAGTGTTTGTTTTTGCACTAGTTACAGTGTTTGTTTTTGCACTAGTTACAGTGTTTGTTTTTGCACTAGTTACAGTGTTTGTTTTTGCACTAGTTACAGTGTTTGTTTTTGCACTAGTTACAGTGTTTGTTTTTGCACTAGTTACAGTGTTTGTTTTTGCACTAGTTACAGTGTTTGTTTTTGCACTAGTTACAGTGTTTGTTTTTGCACTAGTTACAGTGTTTGTTTTTGCACTAGTTACAGTGTTTGTTTTTGCACTAGTTACAGTGTTTGTTTTTGCACTAGTTACAGTGTTTGTTTTTGCACTAGTTACAGTGTTTGTTTTTGCACTAGTTACAGTGTTTGTTTTTGCACTAGTTACAGTGTTTGTTTTTGCACTAGTTACAGTGTTTGTTTTTGCACTAGTTACAGTGTTTGTTTTTGCACTAGTTACAGTGTTTGTTTTTGCACTAGTTACAGTGTTTGTTTTTGCACTAGTTACAGTGTTTGTTTTTGCACTAGTTACAGTGTTTGTTTTTGCACTAGTTACAGTGTTTGTTTTTGCACTAGTTACAGTGTTTGTTTTTGCACTAGTTACAGTGTTTGTTTTTGCACTAGTTACAGTGTTTGTTTTTGCACTAGTTACAGTGTTTGTTTTTGCACTAGTTACAGTGTTTGTTTTTGCACTAGTTACAGTGTTTGTTTTTGCACTAGTTACAGTGTTTGTTTTTGCACTAGTTACAGTGTTTGTTTTTGCACTAGTTACAGTGTTTGTTTTTGCACTAGTTACAGTGTTTGTTTTTGCACTAGTTACAGTGTTTGTTTTTGCACTAGTTACAGTGTTTGTTTTTGCACTAGTTACAGTGTTTGTTTTTGCACTAGTTACAGTGTTTGTTTTTGCACTAGTTACAGTGTTTGTTTTTGCACTAGTTACAGTGTTTGTTTTTGCACTAGTTACAGTGTTTGTTTTTGCACTAGTTACAGTGTTTGTTTTTGCACTAGTTACAGTGTTTGTTTTTGCACTAGTTACAGTGTTTGTTTTTGCACTAGTTACAGTGTTTGTTTTTGCACTAGTTACAGTGTTTGTTTTTGCACTAGTTACAGTGTTTGTTTTTGCACTAGTTACAGTGTTTGTTTTTGCACTAGTTACAGTGTTTGTTTTTGCACTAGTTACAGTGTTTGTTTTTGCACTAGTTACAGTGTTTGTTTTTGCACTAGTTACAGTGTTTGTTTTTGCACTAGTTACAGTGTTTGTTTTTGCACTAGTTACAGTGTTTGTTTTTGCACTAGTTACAGTGTTTGTTTTTGCACTAGTTACAGTGTTTGTTTTTGCACTAGTTACAGTGTTTGTTTTTGCACTAGTTACAGTGTTTGTTTTTGCACTAGTTACAGTGTTTGTTTTTGCACTAGTTACAGTGTTTGTTTTTGCACTAGTTACAGTGTTTGTTTTTGCACTAGTTACAGTGTTTGTTTTTGCACTAGTTACAGTGTTTGTTTTTGCACTAGTTACAGTGTTTGTTTTTGCACTAGTTACAGTGTTTGTTTTTGCACTAGTTACAGTGTTTGTTTTTGCACTAGTTACAGTGTTTGTTTTTGCACTAGTTACAGTGTTTGTTTTTGCACTAGTTACAGTGTTTGTTTTTGCACTAGTTACAGTGTTTGTTTTTGCACTAGTTACAGTGTTTGTTTTTGCACTAGTTACAGTGTTTGTTTTTGCACTAGTTACAGTGTTTGTTTTTGCACTAGTTACAGTGTTTGTTTTTGCACTAGTTACAGTGTTTGTTTTTGCACTAGTTACAGTGTTTGTTTTTGCACTAGTTACAGTGTTTGTTTTTGCACTAGTTACAGTGTTTGTTTTTGCACTAGTTACAGTGTTTGTTTTTGCACTAGTTACAGTGTTTGTTTTTGCACTAGTTACAGTGTTTGTTTTTGCACTAGTTACAGTGTTTGTTTTTGCACTAGTTACAGTGTTTGTTTTTGCACTAGTTACAGTGTTTGTTTTTGCACTAGTTACAGTGTTTGTTTTTGCACTAGTTACAGTGTTTGTTTTTGCACTAGTTACAGTGTTTGTTTTTGCACTAGTTACAGTGTTTGTTTTTGCACTAGTTACAGTGTTTGTTTTTGCACTAGTTACAGTGTTTGTTTTTGCACTAGTTACAGTGTTTGTTTTTGCACTAGTTACAGTGTTTGTTTTTGCACTAGTTACAGTGTTTGTTTTTGCACTAGTTACAGTGTTTGTTTTTGCACTAGTTACAGTGTTTGTTTTTGCACTAGTTACAGTGTTTGTTTTTGCACTAGTTACAGTGTTTGTTTTTGCACTAGTTACAGTGTTTGTTTTTGCACTAGTTACAGTGTTTGTTTTTGCACTAGTTACAGTGTTTGTTTTTGCACTAGTTACAGTGTTTGTTTTTGCACTAGTTACAGTGTTTGTTTTTGCACTAGTTACAGTGTTTGTTTTTGCACTAGTTACAGTGTTTGTTTTTGCACTAGTTACAGTGTTTGTTTTTGCACTAGTTACAGTGTTTGTTTTTGCACTAGTTACAGTGTTTGTTTTTGCACTAGTTACAGTGTTTGTTTTTGCACTAGTTACAGTGTTTGTTTTTGCACTAGTTACAGTGTTTGTTTTTGCACTAGTTACAGTGTTTGTTTTTGCACTAGTTACAGTGTTTGTTTTTGCACTAGTTACAGTGTTTGTTTTTGCACTAGTTACAGTGTTTGTTTTTGCACTAGTTACAGTGTTTGTTTTTGCACTAGTTACAGTGTTTGTTTTTGCACTAGTTACAGTGTTTGTTTTTGCACTAGTTACAGTGTTTGTTTTTGCACTAGTTACAGTGTTTGTTTTTGCACTAGTTACAGTGTTTGTTTTTGCACTAGTTACAGTGTTTGTTTTTGCACTAGTTACAGTGTTTGTTTTTGCACTAGTTACAGTGTTTGTTTTTGCACTAGTTACAGTGTTTGTTTTTGCACTAGTTACAGTGTTTGTTTTTGCACTAGTTACAGTGTTTGTTTTTGCACTAGTTACAGTGTTTGTTTTTGCACTAGTTACAGTGTTTGTTTTTGCACTAGTTACAGTGTTTGTTTTTGCACTAGTTACAGTGTTTGTTTTTGCACTAGTTACAGTGTTTGTTTTTGCACTAGTTACAGTGTTTGTTTTTGCACTAGTTACAGTGTTTGTTTTTGCACTAGTTACAGTGTTTGTTTTTGCACTAGTTACAGTGTTTGTTTTTGCACTAGTTACAGTGTTTGTTTTTGCACTAGTTACAGTGTTTGTTTTTGCACTAGTTACAGTGTTTGTTTTTGGTACACCTCCTAGCATTGGTGATAAGAATGCCCTTGTAGTGTCCTCCTCAGACAAGTACATATTAGATGTATATCCACAAACTCTTGTGTTTGTTTGCCTGATGAAACTGAAATTTTATTATGAATTATGACAAGATCATCATATAAACATATTGTAAGAACAAGGATCAATATGGAGTTAATTTTCCCAATCATCCCCCTTGTAATCAATATCTTCCAAGAATCGAATATCTTCTAAAGCCGTAGTTCAGTTTGTTTCCTTCTGGAGCATCAATAAAGGTTTTTCAAGATTATAGAATGAGTCCTCCTTAGCCTATTGTGTAGCTTCTGGGGTTGGTCTGATTAGAATGACCAATAAATCCAAGACTTAATTATTCACAAATGTCAGTTGTTCGGGGGTGTGGCGTGATGGCATAAGTGGGAGAACTAAATAATAACTGACTTCAAAATTATTTTAAAAAATTTTATAGGAACTTATCTGCAAAGTTTTCAGTATGGCTTCAAAGAAGGGAAGGCACAGATAAGCAAGAAATATTTGGAAAGGAGGTCAGAAATTTGGAAGAAGTTGGGCCTACCTTGATGTTGGAGCCTTGGGCTCAAGTTCCTCCTCCTCCTCCTCCTCCTCCTCGATCAACCTGAGCTGCAGTGGCCTGTGTACAAGTGACACTGGCACCATCCCTCTGAGGGGCAGCGTTGGCTTGCAGTCTCAGCCTCTTGTAGAATCAGAGGCAGAATCTGAAGTTCATGGGAATGATTTAGAAGAAGGCCAAGACAGAGGAGGAGGAAGAAGAAGAAGAAGAAGATGAAGCAGCTCCATTGGTAAAAGGTATTGAAGCCATGCAGGCTAAGATTCCTGAGCATGGAAGTAAAGGCAAGAGGAAACTTCTTTATTGAATCAATTGTAATTAATGAGAAAGAAGATTGATATGCAATTTGTGTCTGTAAGGCATAATATTAATACACTATTTGAATATGCTAAAGGGGAAATGAGAAATATTAAGGAGGAAATGAAAAAATATACTAAAGTGGTTGAGAAAGTTAAAGTTCATGTTCAGAAAATTGAAGGAAATGTGCAAGGGTATTGTGATGAAGTGGAACAATGCAAAGATGCAGTTAATAAAATGGAAGACGCTGTAACAGCATGGGACGTGGAAAGGAAAGTGATTTTGCAAAAAATTGATTTACTGGAAAATCATAGCCATAGAAATAATGTGAAGATTGTTGGGTTGGTTGAAGACTTTTGAGGCTCTAATCCTGAACAATTTAAAAAAAAAATGGATTCCAGAAGTTCTGGGACCTGAGAATTTTCTGAATGGAATGGAATTAGAGAGAGCACATAGGGTCAATAGAAAGAAGCCATTAGAAGCCCTATGCTCTATTCTGATTAGATGTTTACATTATCAAGATAAAGAGATGATACTGCAAGTGGCTGTCCAGAATTCCCAAAAATACCAGGGCCCATTAATAGTGCCTAAAAATAGCGTATTATTTTCATGCAGATTTAAGTTTGATGGTAGTGAAAAGAAGAAAGGAGTTTAACCATGACAAATCAGTTTTGTGGAAAAAAAATACAAGTTTTCATTTTGACATCAGACTATACGTAAAGTGTTTTTGGGGAAAAATCAGGCATGATTCTTTGTAAATGAGATGGAAGCTTTGGAGTTTGCAAATTCTCTTCCAAGTATTAAATAAGATCAACAAATAAATGTACAGAACCCTGTTGGCAACAAAGAGCAAGTCGGTGCCTCACTAGGACCTCATTTTGCGACTTCAGTTATCTAGCTTTCAATGTGATGGCAGCGTCATATGTAGTGCAGTCCCTGATGACTACATACCCTTTCATTCCTACCCTTGAAATGAATGTGGACCTCAGTGTGGAAGACGTCTCTGGTCACATTCAGGTAGGCCTGGAAGCAGACTAGCCAGTAAGTGAACTCCTCAGCCACGTCGGGGGACAGAAGGTCTGTCCGCTGCATACCTGGCTTGAGTCACACTTCCTTAATTTAGGGAATAAGCTAATAAAATGTTAGCGTGAATAAAAGCTCTCATGCTTGGAGGAAGAACAAATGCTTTTATTAGCTTATAACCATGGGTAGGGTCTCAGAGTAGTCTTAAAAGGGTTCTGGGTTTAGGTGGGAAACCAGGGTTGTGTGAGCAGATGGGGGCAGAGCCAGCCATAAGCACAGCACATTACGATTGAATCAGACTATACGTAAAGTGTTTTTGGGGAAAAATCAGGCACGATTCTTTGTAAATGAGATAGAGTTCATTGCAGTTGTCAGACTCTGATCACACCATGGTAGAGGAAGCCTGCAGGAATGCCTCAAAGCAGCACAGCCAGAGGTTGAAGCTCATAGATGCTTAAGACGATTGAGGGTCGACTTCCAGTTTTCCTTGTTTGAGGATCTACTCCTTTGTAGAAAACTTCAAGTGAATTAAATTGATGCACCATCAATCACTTAGGAGACTATTGAGGAGAAACCAAGAGGCTTTAGCCGCTTTCAGGTGGAAAAGCCTGGAGAATGCGGCTCCGGAGCCAGCTGCGGGTGTCTGCGAGGGCCAACCTCCCCGCTACCTGACAGACCCCGGCGCGGGACTACAGGGCTGGGGCGGCCGGTGCGGGACTTTGGGCCCCTGACGTCCCGAGCTGGCCACTCCAGCCCTGTAGTGCTGAGCCAGGGGGCTGTCAACAGCAGAAAGTGGGGTTGTCAGCAGCGGAGAGGGGGGCTGTCAGCTGACTGCCATCAGTCCACCCCCTGCTAGGCACCTGAAAGATGCTAGCCGCTTTGCCTTGCTGCTTTCAGGTGCCTAGGGGGAGCCCTCGGAAGTGGAGATTATACGTCCCCGAGATGGGTTCACCAAGTGCTCCTTGGGGACAGGCTTTCCGCTTTCAGGTAGCCTCCTGACAGCTGCATTTGGGTATTTTAGGCGGCTTTACATCGGGTATTCTGGCCACCTGAAAGTGGCTTTTAATTCACGAGAACATAGCACATACTTACTGTTCGGTTGTGCAGCATAGAGTTGCAGGGGGCTGTGGAACCTTTATACAGGAGCCAGTGGGGAGGGGCCACAAGTACAACCAGCCATTAGGCATGGTTGACCAGATAATTATACATGACAGTGGTTTACTGCAGCCCAACTTTCTTAGATCCAGCACCAGGAGACAAGTTTAACAAGGGCACTCAGTCAGTCAGTGCCTGCTTCAAATAGTTCAGCCATAACTTTGCCCTTGATATGAATAGCCTTTACTTCATCTCATTGCAAGCCATTCAGTTCAGGCACAGTGGCATCTCAGAGAAACAAGAAATCAAAAAGAATAGTCAGAAAGACAACATGCTAACTGAAAGACAACAAAACCAAGCTGACAAAACAAAGTTTATAGAATTCCAATGAACACTGGCAACAATTCAAGAAAAATAATTTTAAAAAATGGTAAAATAGAGAAGAGAATAATTGGGGAAATAAATTGAAGAATAAGTGAAGATAATGTTAACATAAACAGAACAAGCCATGTATTTTTTTAAGCATATAATTAAATAAAAAGTTTGTCTTAGGAACATTTTTATGGGGAAAATTTAGAGATGAAGAAAACATAGTGCAGATCTTTAAATATTTTATTCATGAGAAAACAGGGAATACTGGAGGATTGACCAGGATATGAAGAGAAAAATAGAAAAAAGTAGTTTAAAGGAAACTAAATTGTGAAGAGTTAATGACAATAATGGTTCATCCAAGAAAACTGAAGGTGACAGGCAGGAGATAGTAGTAGCAGCAACCAAAATGTTCCTTTTGTCTTTGGAAACAGATTTTCTAGAAGAATATTTGATGGTGTCTGTTTTTGTACTCAAAAAATATGAAATAGTTAAACTGAAGAGAAAAAATAGAGGTACTTTATATTCCATTCTTTCATTTTATTTTCTCATGTGCAAGGTTCCAGCATGATCTTGAAGAATCAAAGGCTTCCCTTCATGCTATAAATTTCATTGATTGAGTCCTATGGTTCATTTTGAAAATGGTGCCAGCTAATCTACAGCTGTTGTTGACTACAAGTAAATGTGAAGAGACTCCTTAGAACTTCTACCTTGAATTATATTGGCGAATAAGTTAAAAGCAAGGTCCCTTATTATCTTTTATGTATATATGCCTATACTTATATGATGTCCTCACACCCAGCGTGATGACAACATCACTCATATATACTATGTGCTGCAGGGAACCATATTAGATTTGTATTAACCAATCAAATCTCTGTGTGCAGTGTATTTCTAAACCTAGAATACATTACAGATTGCCGACGAGGATTGAAACGAACCTCCTCTATACTCCAAATGTTGGAGTGAAGATTTAAAGAGGAAAGGACATGAATATCCCCACAGTGGACCCCACAACCTCAGTCACAGAGAACAAAGAAAGGAACACTTAAAATGGCGGAGGCACAGTTTGGAAAGTTCGTGGACTTGAAAGAAAACTAGTATGACTATGTAGAAAGATTTGATCACCACTGTCTTGCCCATAATATTACTGAGACTGAGCCTTTGAACCAAAAACATTTGCTGTTTCTAAGACAAATGGCAATAAGACATTTCAATTGATAAAATCTCTGATACCACCTGAAAGACCAGGAACAAAAACTTATACGGAGTGTGTGCTATAATGGAGGCAAATCTAAGTCCCAATCCACCTGTTATGGCTGAAAGAAAAATATTTTAATGACGTAAAACAGAGAATGGAAGAATCAGTAAGCAAATTTTTCGCTGAATTACGTAAACTATCACAACTCTGAGTTTGATTAATCCTTAAACAAAGCATTAACAGTTTGGGTAACGGGTTTAACAGACTTCAGTGCCAGACAACAATTACGAAGTAAAAAAGAGGCAACACTTAATTTAGCATATGATAGAGCCTTGAATTTGGAGATGTGGACATCAGCCAAGGCGAACCACTAATGGTTGGACAAATGTTCCTGTCAAGAAATCTTTAGCTGCAGAAAAAGCAACCATCCTTCTGATAATTGTTATTTCAGAAAATATAAATGTAATCTATATGATATAAAGGGACACATAAGAGGCAAGTGTCTAAGAAACAAAGGTAAAAATGATAAAAAGAAAGGACCAAAATACAAAAAAGCATCCCATCGGAGTAAGAATGGAGAAGGAGAAGGATGAAAGCCCCAGCACTGAAACAAATGACTCAGAGGAAGGCAAGACAGTGGAACTCATGTATGTTCACGGATTAAAGGATAGAAATTTGGAATTCTACGTCAAGGTGAAAATCGACAACAAACCTCTTCAAATGGAGTTGGACACAAAGGCAGATTCATTAATGCCATTAAACATAAAAAAGACTGCTACCCCACGTCACATTAAAGAGGCTGTCATGGGGAGAAAGTCAAGGTGTTTGAAAAATGCAAAGTAAATTTGAAATATAAAGAACGAACACCAAAAAGATTAACCCGCAACATCGTTGATACCAAGGGATTGGTGTTTTTGGAAGAACCAAGGGACCAGTGTCATTTGGAAGAAACTGGGTATCACACATTCAACTAAATTGGATGGAAATTGGATCTGTAATGAACTTGTGCATGGAAGATAAGGCCAAGCCAAAGCTGGAGCCAGTTCTCAAGAAGTACCAGATGGTTTTTCAAAAAGGCCTGGAAAAGATTCAAGGAGTCCAGGCAAAATTACATCTGAAATCAGGTTTTGAATCCAAGTTCTTTAAGTCCAGAATGGTACTGTTTGCAATAAAAGAAAAGATTGAATTGGAACTTAACAGATTGGAAACGTGGAATTCTGGAACAAATTCAATACAGTGATTGGGCAGCTCCCATCATGCCAGTGCGAACAGCTAATGGAAAAATCCAAATTTGTGGTGATTGCAAAGTCACCGTTAATCAGGCCCAGCGGATAGCTGAACATCCTATGGCCAAAGCTGAAGAAGTATTCCAGGCCCTGATTGGAGGAAAGAAATTCATGAAGCTGTATTTATCATAGCATACCAACAATTAGAATTGGATGAAGACTCAAAGAAATATGTGCCAATCAATACCCACTTGGGGTTATTCACCTATGCCTGAATACCATACAGAATATCAGTAGCCCCAGCAACATTTCAATTGGCCATGGACAAATTATTACGTGCCGTCAATTTAGGATGTTACCTCGATAATATCATAATTACAGGTCGAGAGGACTCTGAGTACCTATGCAACCTAGAAAAAGCCCTAACACGATTGCAACAAGCAAATGCTGTCTACACCAGGACAAGTGTGTATTTATGGTACCTTCCTTACAATTAACAGTGAAGGAGCCCGAATGGACACTGCTGGTACCGAAGCTGTCCGCAAAGCACCATGCCCAATGAACCAAGCCAAATTGCAGTTGTTCCTGGGTTTAATTAACCATTATCTGAAGCACATTCCAAATATGTTAATGCTGTCCAGCCCGCTCAACAAATTGTTAAGAAAAAAAAACAGAAATGATGCTGGAATGAAGACACTAGTAATGCAGTTGGACCACTTGAAAGAACTATTAACGTCTAGTGATAATGTTCTCATCCACTATGACCCAGAAAAGGAAGTAACCCTTGTGGTGGATGCTTTGCCAATAGGATTAGGAGTGATTTTGTCACTGGTAATGGAAAAGGGGGAGGCTTATGCCTCCTGGTCTTTGACAACTTGTGAATGTAATTATGCACAACTGGAAAAAAGAAGGGCTTGCCATAATATTTGGTGTTAAATGATTCCACCAATACTTATATTGTAGAAAGTTTACATTAGTAACAGACAACAAACCACTGAGTTTGATTTTAGGTCCTAACAAAGGAATTCCAGTGCAAGCTACAACAAAAATTTAAAGGTGGGCTATGCTGCTTGTCGCGTATGATTATGATTTGATACATAAACCAGCAACACAAAACAACCATGTTTATGCTCTATCTCGCTTAGCTCTATCAGAAATGGAGCAGAAAGACAAAATATTCAATGGACACCGGAGGCTACAGCTATTAATCAAGAATATTTTCACCGCTTATCAATTACAGCAAAGACGATCAGCAAAGTACGGGAAGAAACTACACTGTCAAAGGTCCTATATTTCACATTAAATGGGTGGCCCAAGGCCGAAGCCATCTCTCCTGAACTGAAACCTTATTATACACAACGGCAGGAGATATCAATTGAAGAAGGCTGTTTATTGTGGAGTACCAGGACAATCATTCCTGCCAAATGGCAGATGGCCATGTCATCAGAGCTCCACAACCACCACCCAGGGATGGTTCAGATGAAGGCGTTAGCACATATGCATGTCTGCTGGCCCTCAATAGGCACTGATATTGAACAGACTGTTTGATGTGGCATTTGTCAAGATAATTCAACCCAAGGCTCATCAAGCTGAAGCTAACTCATGGAAATGGGCATCATGACCATGGCACAGGATTCACATTGATTTCGCTAGTCCTTTTATGGGAGAAAACACTCTCATTGTTGTCAATGCACATTCTAAATGGCCATTGGTATCACACATGAGAAAAACAACAGACCAGACAAATGAAACACAATGAAGTATATTTGCATTACATGGGTTACCCTTTGAATTGGTTTCTGATACTGGTCCGCAGTTTGTATCGGAGGCCTTTAAGGTATATCTACGTAATAACAATATATGACACGTATTGTCAGCATCTTACCACCTAAGCACTAGCAGGAAAGCAGAATTTTTTGTATAGACGTTCAAAAAGGCCATGAAAACTAACAAACTCCTAAATATATCATGGAGTCACAAAATCGCAGAATTCCTGTTAGGCTATAGAAACACGCCACACTCTACAATCAAACGAACAGCAGCTGAATTAAGAACAAGACTTTCCACAGTACACCCAAACATCGGCCCTTGCATAGATCAATACACATCTCCAAAGTAAATCCACCAGATCTCTAGAAATGGAAGAGCGAGTACTACTTGGACAATAGGAAGCCATGGGTGAGAGAGGTTATTCTTAAAAAGTAAGTCCCTGTTCTTATTCTACACTGGTTGGAACTAAAATAAGGAAATGGCACATCAACCAGTTGAGAGCAGTGAATGATCCTATGGCCACAGCCACTGCTCACGATCCCAGTGAGACTCCAGATGAGATTCCCTGGGCTCATTCGACTGTCAACATTCTAGAAATATCTTCAAGAAGTGAAGCCCCTTCTCAACTGAGCAGTCCTATGGCTCAACCAAGCATTCCTACTCCACGTCCTTTTCAACAACAAAGTTCTATGCCACGTTCGAATGGGGTTCACCAAAGACAAAGTTTGCAGTCCTTGCCACCAACCAAAGTATTACCCCAAAAGGCAAAGAGCCCAGAGAAGTTGCAAAATATCCCGATGGATTCTACCTCTCAGATGATCAAAAAGGGAAAAATGTCCTCCAGAATGACTGAAGGACTATGTACAGTGACTTGGCGGTTTATCACGTCATATACAACATATAGTGTAATTATTCCTCACCCTTACTGTAGGAGCACCACGTAGTTATCGTATTTTAGTATAAGTGCTACCTATAGGTTATTTTCACAAAGCATTTATTTTGTTGAGGTGGGAAAAGAGTGTTAAGTATGCCTGTATGCGTATGACATCATGCCAGGTGTGATGATGTCATCACTCATATATTCTATGTGCTGCAGGGAACCATATTAGATTTGCATTCAAGTATCAATGAAGCATCATGCCTGCATGTGCAGTGTACTTCTAAACCTAGAATACATAACACAATGAAGAATAAAAACTTAGCTTAAAAAACACACACACACACAAATGCTGGAGAAACAGTATGCCTTCATGAAGGGCTCAAGCCTGACACGTTGGTCATGTATCTTTAGCTTTGGTACATAAAGGCACTGTTTGACATGCTGAGTTTCCCCAGCATTTGTGTCTTTTTTCACTTAAACCACGGTGTCAACAGAATCCTGTGTTTTACCAAAAACTTAGCCTTGCTCAGTTCTGGCTTGGTTTCCTCTAAATTTGAAGATTAATGGTTTCAACACTAAAACACACAAAACAAATTTATTCTTCCAAGGAAGTGCATAATTAGAAGACTGTCTTCTCCATGTGCTGAATCCACAAGAATCTGTCTACTTATAAAGCGTCGAATAGGACTTTTAGAGGAGTGCAGGTTGTTCTTGAGGCATTATGACCAACACAAAGCTCACACTATCAATTTTGTTTACTTTGTGCGTATAAATTATGTATCAAGTTTCCTTACAAATTATGCTTCTTAATAGTAAATGGTTGGTTGTGAATTCTTATGAGATACCTGAATACTATGAATAATATTTATTTCTTTTATCATTTTGATGAAGTTGCAAAGATTAAGGTTTTATATTTTTGAATTGTTTACAATGTTACAAGCCCAAAGGACCCCAAAACCCAGCAGCAATAGACATTCACCAAGACAAGTGGCTTTCAAAACAAAAATTATTTTTAATCAACTTCAAACATGAAAATAGAATCAAACATCAACTTAACTAACCCAAATTAACCCCCTTCTATTTCTAAGCACACGTGTATGCAATGTGCAAGTAAATTCAAGAAAAGTTCTTTGGTTCACAGTTCAATCTCACTTCTCCTTCTTCCAAATTCTCTGGTTGCAGGCAATCACCATACTGTGCACAGAATTTAATATGTATAAAGTTCACCAGGCTTGGTGCTTGAAAGGTAAATGTTTACCACTCAGGAAAGTTCTTGTAGTGTTTGCAGAGAGAGATATTTGTTGCTCCAGGATTTCCACAACTGAGGTATCACCACTAGTCACCTCAGGGTCTCGCTGATGAAACTTGCCCCATTAGGGTCTTCTAGATAGTAACCTCTTCCTTCAAGCTACCTCTATTTCAAGAGAAACATCAGACAGGTAGCACTTCCAGCCATCTACTGCTCTGGAACTTGCTTTCATCAGTTTCAAACAGTTTTCCCTGGATTGCACTTTTCAGTTACTTGTCAGTGTCCCACACACTGACTGAGCTGTTAACCCTCTTTCTTTTCCAACTGAAACTCCAAAAAGAGCATATGACTCAGGTACTGCAAAACCCGCCCCCCATCTTCTCCAGCAAACAGGAGTTCTTCCTTCTGCTCCCATCTGTTGTTATCTTAGGTAAACAATTCATAACTGACCTTTCTGTGAGCACTTTGCAGAAAGGGTACTGATAGACAGCATGGCTCCAGCAAGACAATGGTCAAGCATTTTACTTGTGAAAAGTGCTTACATTCTCCAGAGATACTGCAATGTGAAATCTTCAGTCTTTCAAATAAGATCTGTTTTAAAATGTGTGTATGTATGTGACCTATTCTAAATCTTATAAATTCTCCCCAAATATTCATATTGTTACAACAAAATATTTACCAAAGTGCCATAAGAGGTATATTATGAAACCAAAGACACATAACATGAAACAGTATGTAGTGATATGGAGTACAGAGTCAGAGAGCCTTTATCTATTGACAGAATATGGAAATCATTCTGCTTCAGATTGTGGTACAATATTTTTTTCATTTTTGCTCACACTTGGACATTGAATTAACTTTGGACATTAGCACCAGAAGATTGATAATGAAATCTGCCAATGTTAAATTAGAAGGCATGGCAACCTATGATGAAAAATAGAGGCTGATCTGTTGAGCAGGTACAGATGACCTAAGTAGTTAGATAAATGGAATGGACATTTCATTACAAAGTAATGTACATATTACATTTTGGCAGGGCATGATCTTCTAGAAATCTGTATGTATAAGATATACTGCGCTTGTGGAATTACCAGAATGCAAATGTCTAATATTTTTTTTCTGAAATTCACATTAATCAATTCAAGATAAACATTCAAAACATGTCAGAAGGAAATTTAAATGGAACTGCAATGCATTTGGATATTAGTATCCCAAGGTATAATTTTTAAATCTTTTTTACGAGTGTAAAAACAAATTAAGCAAATATGAAAAATAGGCAGTGATGGATGAATACGGTATGAAAACTAATTATTTGTGAGATGAAAGAAATAATACACTACAAATTTAGCACCCATCAAATCAAACAAAATTAAAACATGCTTCAAACTAATCTTACAAGTTACTGCATCATAAATAATATTTGAAATTACATGGAAGTTATGAGGTGAACATTTTGCATTGAGTGCAAGCCCAACTGGGACAAACCAAGTACTATGCCAGGTAAAAGTGATTTGATTTATCATTTATACTAATCAATATTCCTTCTCCTTTCATATTTAACAAGCAAGGCTCCCATCATCAGTATTAAAAAAAATTACTGAGATTGTTCTGAGAATTGGACAACATTTTTGGAGAGAGAAGCCGTTACCATTTCAAGTCAATGACATCTTGAAATTCAAACACCTAAAATGTTAACTGTTAAAATTTCACCAATTCTCGCTGATTTACTTAGTTTTTCTAACATGTTCTGTTCATATTTCAGAATTGGAAGTAATTAGTTTTTTACAAGATGTGTATGCACAGTGTGGTAATTGACCCCTCCCTCTATTCTACCCTGATCTGTTCTTAATGTCACCTCATCTTAGTATTGATAATGCCTGAGTTGGGGACATGTTTCAACTCTATTTCATATACAATGGATTAATATATTATTATGGAAAATATCCAAAGTTTTGAATAATTAAAATTAGCTGAAAATGCCCAGCAGGTCAGGCAATAACTGTGGAAAGGGAATCCAACTTAATGTTTCAGACCAAAGGCTCCATATTAGAACTGTGACATAGAAGAAGACAAGTCAGCATTAAGTTGGAGGGAATGTGGCAGAGGGATGAACACAATAAAGGAAATATCTCTGGGAGGGCAGAGCTATCACTGTCATGTGATATGTTGTAGAGATCATTGAGTTGATGGGTTAAATGGGGCAGATAGTGAGGAAGAATATGAAAGTTCGAGTTAAGGGCCAAATTCAATATCGTTAGGGTGTTTGACTCTTGCACATGCGCCAACCGAACTCCGATACATGAACACAAAGGGCATGCACCAACCAAAGACGCTCACATGCACACAGAAATCAAGATGGCCACGGCCAGCCTACAGACCCTGGGACGCCGACTAACAAAGTAAGTATGTACATCTTGGCTCTTATGTGCCCTGTATCCCTGCTATAGTTTTTCAAATACAACATAAAACTGAGTAAATCTTATTATTTTTCTTTATTTTTTTTTAACAAACATACGCAATTGTGACAGACACTCAGTCTGAAATAAGGCCGATCCTTCGGTCCAAATTACAGTCATAAATCGAGGAGAACCTCTATACCAAATCAACTACAAACCCTGTATATATATATATATATATATATATATATTTTGGAGGGTGGGATGAAACCGAAGCATGCGAAGGAAACCCATGTGGTCATGGGGAAAATATATAAATTCCTTGTACCCAGAATCAAACCTGGGTCACTGGTACTGTCACAGAGTTTTGGTCTGAGAACCCTCATCTCAGTGACTGCAACTTGCTGAACGTTTCAGGCATTTTCTGATTTCACATCAGATTTCCAGTATTTGCATTTTTTTTCTTCATAATTTCCATCACAGGCAGACCGCTTGCAGCAGAATTAGCCAAGTTAATATAGACCAAAGACGTGGTGTTGCTCCTCCACAGTGGGAGTGAAATGAAGATTTAAAGTGGCAGGCAACATGGTAACCCCTATAGACTAAATGCAGGGGCTCTTTAAAGCAGTCATCCAATCAAGTGAATTACTGCCTCACTTTGAAGGATTATATAAGACCCTAGAAGTGAAAGAATGGATGATGCATTTCTTGAGGTTGGATGGGGAAAGTTGGGGCAGAACAGAAAATTCTGGAGTCGCCAAGGAATGGTCCCACCAAAATACTAAAAAATAGCTGTGAAAGGAATATCTTTCCTAGCTGGTGGAAGTTATGAAAGATTAACCTAAAACAATGGTTACAAGGGTAGAAGGTGATGAACAGGTCAACGCTTGATCTATACATGAGGAGAGAGCGTGAGAGCAGAGGTCATGAAATCTGATTAAAGGGAAGCCAGAGCTCCAGACAAAAGAAGATTTCTCAGAGACATCTGTGTGGAATGTTTCATCAGCGGAGCAAATAGCATGGAGATGGAGGAAATAGGAGAATGCCTATACTTAAAGAGATCAAAGAAAAAATGCTCTCAGACTTTTTAAATACTGAGGACATTATAGCCTAAATCAAGGTCAGAAACCTGAATACATTCTAAGTGGTACTGTAAAGTCTTCTATACTCAAGGGAATATTTTGTCAGACCCTAGGGATTTATCCACCCTTATGTACTTTTAGACAGCAAGCACCTCCTCCTCTTTAATCTGTATAGGATCCATGACCTCACTGTTTGTTTTCCTTGCTTCCCACAAATCTGTGCCATTTCCTGAGTGAATACTGATTTTAAAAATAATTGAAGATCTCCCCCATCTCTTTTGGCTCCATACAAAGCCAACCACTCTTATCTTCAAGGGAATCAAATTTGTCCCTTACCATCCTTTTGCTCTTAATACAGCATATCTGTAGAACCCCTTAGAATTGTCCTTCATTCCTTCACATTGTCTGCCAAAGCAACCTCATGTCTTCTTTTAGTCTTTCTGATTTATGTCTTGAGGTTTTTCTTGGATTTTTATACCCCTCAAAAACTTCATTTGCTCCATGTGGCCTACACCTGCTTTACACCTCTCTCTTCTTCTGAATCAAGTCTCCAATATCCCTAAAAAAACAAGATTCCCTAAGCCTATTAACCTTGCCTTTGATCCAGACAGGAACATACTAACTCTGAACTCTCAAAACGTTACCTTTGAAGTTCCTCCACTTACTTCGCACATTCTTGCTGAAAACAACTTTCCCAATCCACCCATTCCTTTCTCATTTCCTCAAAATTGACCTTTCTCCAATTAAGAATCTCAACCTGAGGCCCAGACCTATCCTTCTCCATAATTGACTTGAAACTAATGTCCTGCCTTGTTCCTTCATAGGAGATCCAGTATTGTACTCTCTCTAGTTGGTACCTTTATATATTGATTGAGAAAAGGTTCCTGAACACATTTGTCAAACTCCAAGCCATCCAGCCCTTTTAGAGTATGGGAGTCCCAGTCAATATGTTGAAATTCAAAATCTCCTACTATCACAAACTTACGTTTCCTGCAGTTGTCTGCTTTCTCTCTACATATTTGCTCCTCCAATTCCCATTGTCTATTGGGCCGTTTATAATAAAAATCCATGAATGTGGTCATACCTTTCCTGTTCTTCAGCTCCACCCATGTAGCCTTAGTAGTCGAGCCCTCTGGTCTGTCCTGCCTGAGCACGGCTTTGATATTTTCTCTGATGAGCAATGCCACTCCTCCCCCTTCATCCCTCCCATTCTATCATCTCAAAATCAATGGAAGCCCAGAACATTGAGCTGACAGTCCTACTCCTCTTGCAACCAAGTTTCACTGATTGGCACAATATCATAATTCCACGTGCCAATCCATGCTCTCAGCTCATCTGCCTTTCCTACAATTCTCCTTGCATTGAAATAGATGCACCTGAGAACATTTCCACCATGTACAACCCATTGACTTTTAAAATTAGGTACAATTTTAATATAATCTTTTCCCTCTGGTTCCCATTCCCCTGACAAATCTATTTTAAACCCACTGGAACAGCACCAGCAAACTTTCCCACAAGGATATTAGTCCAGTTCAGATGCAAACTATCCCATTGGAACACCTCCCACTTTCCCAAGAAGAGAGCACAATGATCCAGAAACCTGAAGCCCTCGCTCCTGCACCATGTCTTTAGCCACATGTTAAGTTGCATTATCCTCCTATTTTTAACTTCACTAGTACATGGCATGGGTAACATTCCTGAGATCACAACCCTGGAGATTCTGTCCTTCAATCTAGTGCCTAACTCTGAATTCTCCTTGCTGACCTCCTCACCTTTACTACCCACATCATTGGTCCCTATATGGACCATGACATCTGGCTGCTCACCCTTCCTCCTGAGAATGTTGTGAATTCGATCTGAAATATTTCAGACCCTGGCACTAGAGAGGTAAGATACCATCCATGATACTCCATCTCTTCCACAGAACTTCTTATCTGTCCCCCTAACTGTGGAATCCCCTATCACTGCAGCTCACCTCATCTCTTTCCTTCCCTTCATAGCCACAAGATCATAATCTGTGGCAGAGACCTGATCGCTGTGGCTTGTCGCTGGTAGGTTGTCACCTCTAACAGTATCCAAAATGCTATTCTCATTATTGAGGGAATGGCCATAGGGGTGCCCTGCACTGCCTGCCTGTTCCCTTTCCTTTTCCTGACTGTCACCCTTCTACCCTCATCCTGCCTCCTAGGTGTTATAGTGTCCCTGTAATTCTTATCTGTCACCTCCTTTGCCTCTCAAATGATCGGCAGTTCATCAAACTCCAGCTCCAATTCCTTAGCTCTGCTTGTCAAGAGGAGCTGTAGCTGGATGTACCTCTCACAGATGAAGTGGTCAGAGATACTGCTGGCTTCCCTGATGACCCACATCCTGCAAGCCAGCCTTCCCCTGCCTTGACTGTCATTCCCACTGTTTATGTCTAGAGGGAATAAATACAAGAACTAAAACCTGCTCTTACCATGCATTCTTTTTGTTCCTCAAACTGAGTGGCCCTTTCTTACTTCAACTCCTGCTGCACCACCGCCATCACCACCACCACCACCATCATCACCACCACCACCACCACCATCATCACCACCACCACCACCACCATCATCACCACCACCATCACTATCACCACCATCACCACCACCACCATCACCACCAGCACCATCACCACCACCACCATCACCACCATTACCACCACCACCATCATCACCACCACCATCACCACCACCATCACCACCACCACCATCATCACCACCACAATTACCACCATCATCACCACCATCATCGTCATCGTCATCATCCCCTTGAGCTAAAGCTTTTCTGCTCCCTCAATTACTGGTCCACTACCTAGTCCCTAGTCCCTCACTTTTATGATGTTTGGGCCACCTGATCTGGATTGCCCTTCAACTTCAATTGTCCAATCATCTGCTATCTCAATTAGACTTATGGGGGATGACCTTCACTTCAAAAAGCCATGCTGACTATCCTTTTTCTTTTTCTTTTTAAACATTTTTTATTGAATTTAACATATTGTGACAGAATATAGATATGTTTTTTGGAGATAAATTGGGGAGGTTTTTTTTAGTGTAGGTCACATACACACTTTAAAACAGATCTTATTTAAAATACTGCGCAGCTCTGCTAATGCTAGACAAGTCAGGGCCAACAGCCTTTGCAAAAGCTTTGGAGAGTGCCCAAGCGACTTCACTAATGGATTGTTGATTACAAAAAGGCAACAGATGAAACAACTTGTCAGAGCTGCAGAATGTCTGGAGAAGAACTTGCTGTTCTAAGAGGGTCATGTGGTTTTGCAAGCAGAGAGAGTCAAACATGTTTTCACTCTGAGAGTGAGAGAAAGAGAGAGAGAGAGAGAGAGAGAGAGAGAGAGAAAGAGAGAGAGAGAGACACACACAGATATCAGTTCTACAGTGTTACAGTCAGCAGCAGCAGCTGGGACTGGAACAGGACAAGCTGGCAAGCTTGTGGAAAACCCCATTTGGAAGACAGGTTGTGAGTGCTTAGTTCAGCCCTTGTAGTTCATGCAAGAGGAGAAGACTGGCTGTCTAATGTTTCACTTGAAATAAATGAAACAAAAGGGAACTCTGTGGTGACCTGAAAGAAAGAGGTTATCATCTGGAAAACCCTGAGGGTGCAAGTTTCTTTGGCAAGACATTGAAGTGGCTGATTAAAAAGAAATCAATTGTGGATGTCCTGGAACAACAAATCTCTCTCTGAAAACCGATAAGTACCTTCCTGAGTGGTAACCATTTACCTTTCAAGCACCAAAGCCTGGTGAACTTTATAAATGTTAAATTCTGTGCACAGTATAAGAATTGCCTGCAACCAGTGAACTTGTAAGAATGAGAAGTGAGATTGGACTGTGAATCAAAGAACTTTTCTGAATACACACACACATTACATACACATGTGCTTAGAATTAGAAGAGGGTTAAGTTAGGTTAGTTAAGTTAATGATGATAAGTTAAAGTGTGATTCTGTTTTCATGTTTAAAGATAATTAAAAGCAACTTTTGTTTAAGTAACCATTGGTCTTGGTGAATATCTATTGCTGATGGGTTTTGGGGTCCTCTGGGCTCATAACAATATAAACTTACATGCAAAATTATAAGGAAAACACAAGTCATCTCATATACATAAAAGTACAAAAACAAAACAAAGGAATGAAACTACATCCACATGGAAACTAGTTTTTAAATTATTGAATTAACCATGTTAATCCCATATTTTCCAAATTAATCTTTGGAACATTCAAAATTCTCAATTCTTCCACATCTTTACAAATTAAAACTTCCTATCTATAACATTTTATCTAATTTTCTCCAAGCGTAAATAGGACATTACATCATGTAACCGCTGTTATGAGTAGGTGAAGATTCATCTTTCCATTTCAATACAATTGCTCATCTGGCTATCAGTGTGGTAAAGGCTAAGACTTTCTCCTGAGTTGCAGACAGGTTTATGTATTTGACTCACGTGAAAACCAAGCCAAACAATTAATGGAGATGGTTCTATTTTGATCTTAAATATTGTTGATAAAGTTTGGAAAATGTCTTTCAAAAATCTCTTGAAATTTGGACACTCTCAAACATATGGATCAGTAAAGCTTCAAAAATTTTACATTTCTCACATAATGGATCAACATCTACATAAAAACAAGATAATTTAAGTTTGGACATATGTGTTGTATGTTCCACTATAAATTGTAATTAGCAATGCCTTGCACAAAATGAAGAATCATTAATCAAGCTGAGAGTAGAGAACCAATCTTCACCTGAAAATGTTATATGCAAATCTCGTTCCCATTCGCTCCTAATCCCTGCCATTGAGGCTGATCTTAAATCCAATAAACCATTATAGATATATGATATTAATCCACTGTGGAAAAAAAATTAGTTAAAAAATGAATCCTGAATATTAGTATTTGAGATTTTAGGAAAATCAGAAAGCTTGGATTGAACAAAATGTCTAACTTATAAATATCTAAAAAAAATGCCTGTTTGAAAGATAAAATTTGGCCAATAATTGTTCAAAAGAAGCAAGGTTAACTCGAATTAAAAGATCCTTATAACTTCAGATACCTAATCTATACCATTCCTTGAAACCTGCATCCAGTACAGAAAGTTTCAACAAAATGTTCATCTCATTACCTGATGTTAATATGAAGATTATATCCAAGGTTTTAGCACATAGATTAGAAAATATTCTACGAATAATGATCAACTCTGACCAAAGTGGTTTTATTTAAAAAATCACTATTCTTATTATAATATGCAATGACTATTAAACATTTTATATTTACCCTCCATCCCAGTGATGGAATATGTTCTCTCATAGATGCTGACAAAGCATTTGATTGGGTGGACTGGGAGCATCTATTTGCTATTTTAGAAAAAAATAATTTTCGTCCAGACTTCATTAAATAGATTAAATTATTATATTCATGGCCCATGGCTTAAATTTATTCTAATTTACAACATTCAAAAATGTTAAGGCTTTGGGCATGGTGGGGGGGGGCAACTTGTCCCGACCAGGTAAAGTCAAGAAAATGAAACGGCCTGGGCTCTGACTGCTGTGCCGTGACAAACCCACAAAATTCCGACACGTGTTTCACCCTTTTGTTGTGAATGTTCTTTGAGGGTTGAGCTAGAGGAGTTGTTCAAGTGAACCGGTGCGGACTCGAAGGGCCAATATGGCCTGTTTCCGCTCCGTAAATGGTTATATGGTTATGGTTAATAGGGGAATGCAGCAAGATTGCCCGTTAAATCATTTGCTTTTTGATATAGTACTAGAACCTTTATATAAATTGCTTTCTGATAGTGTAGAGAATTCAAAAGTATAATTAAATATGGAATTGAACATAAAGTATCTCTTTGTGCAGATGACTTATTGTTTTTTATTTCAAATCCTGAAATTTCTATACTAAATATATTTGTTTGCCCATTTTATTCAGTTTTTGGGTTCTAAATTAAATGTACATAAGAGTGAACTTTTACCCTTAAAAAAAGATCTTTTGCAAGCTATTCTAATTTTCGATTTAAAATAGTGAAATATCAATTCCAATATTTAAGAAATACAATTATGAAATGTAATTAAAATTTAGTAAAAGTGAATTTTTTGGTTTTATTCAATAAGATTAAATTACTATTAATGGGACGATCACCTTTACCTATTAAAATGATGGGTTTTATTAAATGGATTAAAATGAACATTTTGCCTAAATTTCTGTATCTCTTTCAAGCTTTACCAATTTTTATTCCTAAATCCTTTTTTAGTTCATTAGATTCAGTTATTTCTACTTACATATGGCAGGGAAAACAACCATGTATACCTAAACCCATCTTCAAAAGGAATGGAGGATTATCACTTCTAGATTTTAGATTTTAATATTGAGTGATTAATATGATTAAATTACTTTTATTATTACATTTTGATAAGTTAGTGAATCACCCCACTTGGCAAGAAATTTTTAAAAAAATCTATATTGGCAATTTCAGCATATTTTTTACCACTTTCTTTTTCTAAATTGATACATAATACGTTAATACATTGATACATAATAAGTTGAGAATATGAGCTCAATTTAGAAAATTCTTTGGGTTTAATATTTTTTCTCTAGCTAGCCCCATTCTAGATAATCATCCTTTTTCTTTTCAATATATTTTTATTAAAGTTGGCAATAATAAAAAAAATAATAAAATTATATATTGAAATACAAATTACAAGAAAAAACACACCCCTGTTAATTCAAAGCCCCTACCACTATATAAGATTGCAAAAAAAGACTAACGTGGATATCATGTGATGACAAACTGGAAATAGACAGGACAGCAATGAAGCTTATAACAATCCTAAAAAACATTAGTTTGTGATAATGGTCCATAAAATGGCCCCATGTCCTTAAGAAATTGGTATTTTAATCTTTAATAGCATATCTTTTTTTTCTAAACTTAAGGTATAATATCATTTAACCATTGTGTGCATGTAAGTACAGTGTTTTCTTTCCACTTAATCAAAATTGCTATCAATGAAGTAAAAGATAACATTTGGTCTTGAGTTGAAGTCCAAAAAAACATTATCTTCTTGAAATGATCCGTAAAGAGCAATTAAAGGGCAAGGTTCCAATTTAACCTTAACAATCACTGATAATGTTTGAAAAATATCTTTCCAAAATTTTACTAAACTAGGGTAAGTCCAAAACATGTGAATCAAGGAAGCCTCAGCAATTTTACTTTTGTCACATAGAGGATTTATATCAGAATAAAAAAAAGATAATTTACCTTTAGACATCTGTACTCTATGGAGGTAGTATTAATCAAATAACAAATGGAATCCCAAACCTCATCAGAGAATTAAAGATTCAAATCCTCTTCCCAGTTTCCCTTGATCTTAACTACGAGGCCATTTCTAAATCAAGAAAATTGTTATAAATAAGAGATAATAAACCTTTATAAGAAAGTTGTAATCAAGAATATTTGCCTCAGGAATTCACGGAAAGTCGGAGAACAAAATGTCTAATTTGTAAATATCTAAAAAAATGCGTGTTTGGTGAGTTAAATTTTACCACCAATTGTTCCAAAGAAGCAAAATTATTTTGAATAATAAAGTTTTTGGATTGCAGGTACAACAGGTTATTAAGAACCCAAATGGAATGTTGGCCTTCATCACTAATGGAATTGTATTCAAAAGCAGGGAGGTCATGCTGCAACTGTGCAGACATACTAAGGCAAGCCAAGCAGCAGTAGGAAGTGACCATCAACTGGGAGGCAGCAGTGCTGTGCCAGGTGATTTGGACAGCCCCAGCCTCCAGGGAAAGGACGACAGCGACGTCAGCCTCGAACAGTGCCAATAAGGACAAGTGGTGCTACTACCACCAAAGATGGGGCTCCGCGACACACTGATGCCAACCACCCTGCATGCATCCAGGAAACTCTTTGGCCAGCCATCGGTAGTGGCAATGGCGGCCACCCAAAAAGATCGACTCCTCTACATCTGGGATCATCATTCGGGGTGGATTCCACCCCCCTCCCCCTGAGCATCATTACTAGTTTTGGAAAAAAGGGGCCTCCCTTGACTGCCACCAACAGCAGCAGCGCCAAGATATATGTGGTCTGTAAGATCCCACTCAACTTCAATTCCTGCCATTTCAAGTGGACCTTTACCATCGCCGATGTCTCACAACCACTGCGGGGCACCAAGTTCTTTCAGGCGCACTCTCTGCTGATCAATTTGAAAGGACAATGTCTCATCAATTCCAAGATGTTTGAATTGATCACCTTGCGCCATGCTGAATTGACTGTACCCCACCTTGGCTCAGTGACCTTCGAGTATGCCAACATCCTAGCCAATCTCCTGGACATCAAAACTTCCCAGTTTACAATGGCCAACCCCAAAGGTGGGGTGCAGTACCATATCCCCACCACCAGAACACCACTCCATGCACATACATGTAGGCTACCCCCAACAAGCTTCAATTGGCCAAAGATGAATTCTGCAGGATGGAGGAAATGCGCATAGTTCAAACAGCCCATGGGCATCCCCATTTCACATGGTCCCCAAAACTTCTGGGGGGCTGGAGACCCTGTGGAGTCTACTGCCGTTTTAACAAGGTCACAACTGCTGACTGGTACCTTGTCCCTCACATCCAGGACTTCATGGCAAACCTGGATGGTGCCAACGTATTTTCCAAGATCGACCTGGTATGCGGCTGCCATCAGATTCAGGTCCTCCCAGATGACATCCCCAAGGCAGCTCTCATCACCCTATTCGGGCTCTTTGAGTTCTTGCACATGCCTTTCGGCCTCAAGAACGTTGCCTAAGCTTTCCAAAGGCATATGAACAAGGTAGGCCACAGCCTCGACTTCATGTTCATCTACCTGGATAACATCCTAATCGCCAGTTGCTCTCACCAGGAACACTGTGCCCACCTCCAATAGCTCTGCCAGAGGCTCGATGATCAATCTTGCCAAGTGTAAGTTTGGCCTTACTTCCATCAACTTTCTCGGTCACCACATAAACCAGCACAGAGCAGTCCCACTCCTGTCCACGGTCAAAGCATGTTTCCCAAACCCTCTACTGTGAAGGGACTCTGAGAGTTTGTCGGCACGGTCAACTTCTATCACCGTTCCTTGCCAGCAGCAATCAGGATAATGCAACCGCTTTTCAAAGTCCTGGACAACAAACAGAAAAAGCTCATTTGGGTTGACGCAGCCACAACAGTGTTTGACAATGCCAAGGAAGTGCTGGCAAAGGCAACAATGCAGGAACATCTATGGTCCAACACACTGACCGCTCTCACAGTCGATACATCTGGCTCAACCATGGGTGGAGTGTTGGAGCAACTGATCAATGGTAGCTGGCAGTTGTCACCTGAGATTCCTCAAACAGAAATACAGCACTTTCAACTGGAAGCACCTCGCTCTCTACCTCGCCATCTGCTATTTCCGCTACTTTCTCGAGGGCAGGGATTTTGCGGCTTTCACAGACCACAAATCACTCATGTTTGCCTTTGCCAAAGTGTCTGATCCTTGGTCATTCTGACAGCAGCACCAACTGACCTACATCTCGGAATACATGACTTCCATCCATCACATCGCAGGCAGGAGCAACCAGGTCGCAGATCCATTATCCCGTATAGACATCAATGCCATCCAAGCTCTGGCCCCAGGTGTCGACTACACAGCTGTGGCAGCTGCCCAGCAAGAGGATGAAGAGATACTCGCCTATCGCACTTCCATTTCAAACCTAAATTTAGAGGGTGTGAGATTTGGGCCCACTGACACCACACTCCACTGCAATGTGTCTACAGGACAACCAAGACTCATCATCCCCGCTGCCTGGCGACGTCGGATCTTCGACATGGTTCACAGCAGAGCTCACACTTCCATTCAGGAAACAAAGGAATTATTGCAGCCAGGTTTATGTGGCATGAGTTAGAAAACAGGTCGGCAACTGGGCCAGGGAATGCAGCCCTGTCAAACCTCGAAGATCCAGCAAAACATCAAGGAGCTGCTTCAGAACTTTGCCTCGCCTCACAAACATTTCAACCCCATTCACGTTGACACCATTGTGGACTGATTCATGAGATGGCCAGAGGCCAGAGGCCATCCTACTCTCAGACATCTCCACTGTGACCTGTGCATGTGCCTTTATCATCCATTAGATAGCCCATTTTGGTTTACTGGTGGACATCTCCTCCAACAAAGATGTTCAATTCACCTCTGGGCTATTGTCAGCAATTCCCAGCTGTTTGACAGTAAGCTGCACCACACAACAGCCAACCACCCACAAGCAAACAGCAGAGTGGGACATTTACACCAGCACATGAAGGCATCCCTCAAGACACAGCTCACAGGCCCAGACTGGATGAATGAATTGCTGTTAGTCATTCTGGGCATGCGTACTGCCCCAAAGGAGGACCTGGCAGCTTCCTAGGCTGAGTTGGTGTGTGGCGCCTCGCTTACGGTCCCCGTGGACTTCATCCCAACAGAGCATAGATATCAAGGACCGCCCATGAACATGCTGACACACCTCTATGAGAAGGTTGCATGTTTTTTCCCACTCATGTCCCACCCAATCTCCAGAACTGCCAGTATGTTTTCCTTTTCTGAGATTTCCACTGTACACCACTGCAAAAGTCATACAAAGGGCTCTTCAGAGTACTATAAAACGATACCATGGTTTTCATCATCGACGTGGGTAGACACAAGACTTTCTCTGTGGACCTTCTCAAGCCAGCACACTTGGACATTGACCAACCAATGCAGGTAGCACAACCTTGCCTCAGAGGGAATCCACTATCATGACGAAAACCACCCTCACCTCGACAACATAACCACCTCCAGTATTCTGGTTCTGGGGTGGGTTATGTGGCAGATCGCACCACTTAGTTCTTAAACCATCTTTTGGAGGTTCAGGCTCTCGCGAAAGGGGAGTCAGAACACAGATGAGTTGGACATCAGCACTTATGACATCATCGAGAAGGGAGAGCAAAGTTGAGCAGTAGTTATTTTGGCTGACGATGACTTCTGAACTGAACTATCGATTTACTCAATTTAATGTTTGTACTGAATTATTAAACAATTAAATTTAGTGCTTATATAACTAAAACATGACTACAATAGAGAAGATTTATAATCTTAAACCGAATACTATAAAGCTGTTATCAGTTCTCTATGAGATTTTTATATACTTTATTTAAAATTTAAAACCACAAAATAAATGTTTACAATATTTCAAATTCAATCCCAATACATGTGGTGTGTGTGTGTGTGTGTGTGTGTGTGTGTGTGTGTGTGTGTGTGTGTGTGTGTGTGTGTGTGTGTGTGTGTGGGTATATATAGAAAAAGAAAGAAAATAAAGTAAAATCGATTAACCGCCCCCCCCACCCTCCTCCCTCCAACCCTCTACAAACACAAGAAAAAAGTAAAAGTACAAGAGAACCACAGCAAGAGTATTTCACTTTTTGATATTTTATGGAGACCTATAAGAGAAAGGGAATGTTCGAGATTAATATGCAGCCTGTTGGAACCACAGTTCAGGTTCAGCTGCCCAGAAAGGTGATAGCTTCACAGTAACCACTGCAGAGTCCATGTTTGTCCAAAAATACATTTTTTGGATTTGTCAGGGTCACCAATTGTAGCCTCTGGAATCACAGTGGACATGACAAAATAAACACACAAGGCATTTTTAGAGTGAATCAAACAGATGTACTCTTTATCACCACGCAACCTTTTAAAAGTCCCAGTCATGCACTTGACATGCACTGACATCATCATGCACTGATGTCATATGTCTGGTTCGATGCCTTCTAGGAGTTGTAGTGCCACCATAGCACTGCTACAAATATGAACATTTGTGAATATGGGCATCATATTTTCCAAAATATATGGTATTTATCTCTTAAATTATGTCATTTTCTCATGTGGAATACAACTCTTAACTTCCGCATGTCATCTATCCATTCCCAAATCGATATTCAGTCTCCAAGTTATAGCAATACATTTTCTAATTATTGCCAAAGTAATTTGAACAAATTTCACTTTATTCATATTCAGTTTTAATTTTGCTTTAACCCCTCTAATATATCCCAATCAAAATAACACTGGATCCTGTTGAAATTTTATTCATTCAAATAAACTACCTATTTCAAACCAAAAAATTTTAACTATGAAACACTGCCAAGTTGATTGCAGAAATGTACCAAATTCTTGTCCACATCTAAAACATACATCCAAATAAGTATGGTTCATTTTATGTAACTTTTGTGTTGTCAAATATAACTGATTAATAAAATTATACTGAACTAACCTATATCTCACATTTATTGTACTTTTCATACTTTCTCTACATATCTCCATCCATTTAAATTCATCTATCTGCATATTTAAATCTATTACCCATCTATGCCTTGATTTATAAACCCCTTCCTTCCATGCTTTCTTTTATAATAATTTATACATACTTGAAATAAATTTCTTTATATTTCCAGAACAAAATAATAATTTACCTCCATTTCTGCTGGTAATACTAAATCTTGTCCAAAACTTTCACATAAAAATCTCCTAATTTGATAATATCAAAATCAAGTATTTTCCAATACCTTAAAAGTTTTCTTCATTCTACAAAAAGTAATAGGTTTCTCTATGAGTTATTATTGAGGTTTAGTGGTAATTGCCTGGACAAGACTAAGAAATGACAGGAGCAAGATTTTCAATAAGAATTTTCTGATGTTACATGGGATTCTATTTTGAAATTGGTTAATTAATCTTCTCTATGTGCCCGTCATTCATTATTGCAATTTAAAAGACATTGAGCTTACTTTCCAAAGTTCACTTAATTAAATTTTATTCTACTTTCTCATCAAAGTGTGATAGATGTAAGACTGAATAAGGTACATTATTTCATAGATTTTGGTTATATTCCTTGCTTTTCAATGATTGGGAAAGTATCTTCCATACCTTGTTTTTAGTTCTTAATATTAATTTGGCTCCTAATCCTTTTCTTGCTCTATTTGGAGTAAGTAAGTCAGCTGATTTAAATTTGTCTGGGCTACAATCGCATGTAGTTGCCTTTGCTCTCCTTATTGCCAGAAGAGATGGAAGGATTGTGTCCCTCCTATTCATCCTCATTGGTTATCTGATGTGATGGCATGCTTGACTCTGGTAAAAATGAAATGCTCTACTAATGTAATAAACCTTAATTTTATAAATTTATGGGGTCCTTATTTTCATTATTTCCAGAAATTATAAGATTATTGGATCCCATTTTACAATTTGGTTGTCCTTTCTTTTATGCATTAATGGATCATATATGTTTAATCATAACTTCACAAGGGAAGGTTAGATTATTAGGATAGTTTTTTGCATTATATTCATTTTGTTTTTTGTCTCTTTCATAGGTTGTTTACAGATTTTTGTTAATATATATATTTACTTTGCTGGATATATATTCTTGTTATTACTTATGTGTAAGCGCGCGCACACACACATTTATATAGATAAAAATTCAATAAAAGTATTGGAAAGTGCTTTTGACTTTCTGCCCTATTGTTTGCGCTCTCATTCTTGTTCCCTCTGCCAAACTCATTTAAACCCTCCTGAACAGCTCTTGAAAATCTGTCCACTAGGATTTTGGTCCCCAACCAATTCAGGTGCAACCCATCCTTTTTGTACAGGTCAGAGCTTTCCCAGAGGAGATCCCAATGATCCACAAACCTGCCCCATGTACCAACCCTTCAGCCATGCATTCATTTGCCATAACTTCCTACTCCTACCCTCTCTGGCATGTGGCACCAGCAGCAATCCTGAGATTACCATGCTTGAGGTCTTGCTTTTTAATTTCTTTTGTAACTCCCTATATTCTCTCTTCAGGATCTCATCACTACTCCTAACTGATGAGAAAAAAATGAATATATGTACATAATTTGCCTAATTTGACTTCTGTTTACATAAATGAAAAGATAATTGGGCCAGATTCAGTATAGAGGTTTGATACTTCCTGCTTGCAGTATCAAGTCAACCATTTCCCATTATCTCAGAGTTAATTTTCATTGCCTCTTCACTGGTCATTTGCAAGTAATAAAACATGTGGTTCCATCAAGACAAAGTGTCCCCAGGGCCTCAAGCAGCATCTCATCTCAGATATTATACTGGTAACATCAAACCCAAATAGCTCAACGCGTCAAGAAAGAGATTCAAACTGAAACCTCAAACCCAAATAGCTCAGCGTCTCAATGGAGATTCATACTGAAACCATCAAACACACAAGTAGCTCAGTGTCTAAACAAAGAGATTCAAACTGAAACCATATGCTTCCATGTTCAGCTTTGTTAATAAACAAATAGTGCAACCAATGAATCAATACTTTGAGCATCTTGTTGTAGCTGACTGTCTAGTTAGTCAAACTGTTCCCCAAATACAGGGAATAGTTCAGTTTGTATATTGTCAGAAATAAAACTTCTCACACATGAGTCTCTTTAAAACTGATGACACGACAAGCTTTATTTACAAGTCTGCAGAGTTGGACTCAACTGGTTTCTCACCAGTTAAGCCCCGATACATACAGTGCATTGATTTTTATACCTTTATTATTTGCCCTTCCCCTTCTTACTAATACTGTTTTAATTGGTTAGTATTACAAAAACATTCTAAGTATAACTGCATTATTAATTATCACGTTCGTTACGTACGCTGTGAACTCTACATTCACTGAATTCTGTTACTCACACTTCACACTTCTTATCAATCCTTTGTCTCCTGCATGTCTCTCACTATGACCATGAAAAGATAGGTTTAAAAAAACATATCCAGCTGAACCTTTTGTCCTTGGCTGCTAGTAAGTTCCCTGTCCGTTCTGGCTTCCCTTTTTATGATTAATCATCACATTTTAACTTAAGTCATTTTAACCTAAATTCTCTATATATAACAATCCACCCCTTTCTCTCTTTAAAATGTGTGTATTATATATATGTGAATGGGGATTTTAACTCGGGGAAGAGAAACGTTTCATGATAAATTAATCTCGTGCTGAAGTAAAATTCTAACGGGGTCTCCCAGTCCCCCTGGTTGCATAGCCTGTTGGACCATGGAAATCACCAGGCTGCGTAGACAGGGAATAATACAGGGCAAAACAAGTAGGAGGAATAAAATACCTCCGATGACCCACAATTGGTTACATTAAAAGTTCCTGCAATTCTAGTTGCAAGATCAACAAAAAGGTTATCTCCCCCAACTGCGTGACCGAAACTTTCATGGTTATTTGGATGGACTCGAACTAAGTCCGGCTGTCTTAAAGGGGCAGGCACTTTCGAGTGTGGAGTGGAATTTCTTATTGGAACAGTACGCTGGTGTATGCAAAACCAGAGTCCATCAGGGCATGGTGGGCTTGAGTCACCTTTCCAACCGTTAAGAGGGAAAGGAGTGGTATTAGGAATCTGTATATAATGACCCATATTATTTCCTTCTTTTTCCACACAAGGGGTATATGGATGTTGGGTGGTATTTTCTGCCCAGCATTTCTCAGGAACTGAGGTATGGGAAATGAAATTACCTTCCTTTCTTCCCCAAATGTGGTCCTGAAACAGGACCACTGTGTCTCTGCATTTCTTACATTTCACACCTGATAAAGACATAGGCAAACTAAGAAAAATCAAAGAACATAACAATAACATTGTGAATCAAGTCTTTCTGTGAAATCGTAAGGTAAGAGGTTTTTCTCCAGGAACACAAGTCCAATCTGAGTTCGTATCAGGGTCCTGAGGCGCCTCTACAGGTCCCTTAAATCTGGATGCGTGTGTCCACCCCTTCTCTCTTGTTCGTGCTGCAGCTTCTGTAGTTAAGAGAACTTGGTATGGACCTTCCCACTGGGGCTGGAGCTTTTCAGTCTTCCAGGTCTTGATAAGAATCCAGTCTCCTGGTTCCACTTTGTGTAAAGAAAAGTCTAGAGGCGGTGTTTGTGCCAATAGTCCTCTCTTTCGTAAATCTGTAAGAGAGCGTGACAGTGCCTGTAAATAGTTCCTAACAAATATATCCCCTTCCCCCAAGGTGGGACACCCCTCAACTGTACTCCAGAAGGGAAGCCCAAACATCATTTCATAAGGGGACAACCCTACATCTTTTCGTGGGGCAGTACAAATTCTCAATAAAGCCAGGGGCAGACACTTTATCCAAGGCATTTTAGTTTCCACCATTAATTTTGTCAATTGTATTTTTAGGGTTCCATTCATACGTTCAACCCTCCCTGAGCTTTGTGGATGCCAAGGGGTATGTAATTTCCAAGAAACCTGTAATGCATTACAAATCAATTGCTGGATTTTTGAAGAAAAATGTGGACCCCTGTCTGAGTCTATAGAATCCATTATACCATATCTGGGGATTATCTGCTCTAGGAGGAGGCGAGCTACTGTAGAGGCTGTAGTATTTACTGTTGGGAAGGCTTCCACCCATCTGGTAAAGTGATCTATTATCACCAACAGATATTTCCATCTTTGGACTTTAGGTAACTCTGTGAAGTCGATCTGGATACGTTGAAAAGGGCGTATGGCTAATGGTTGACCTCCCATGGTCCCTGTCCTCATTATCTTTTTATTAATTTTTGTGCATAGGTAACAATTTTGCACCTCTTGTTGGGCCAAGGTGTAGATTCCCTTACACACATATTCTCGAAGCACTGTGTCACATAAGGCTTGGGTGCCCCAGTGGCTCTGTTGATGCAGGTGTTTTAAAATATTGCGAGTTATTTCTTTATTTAGAACAATTCTTCCATCTGGTGTTTTCCATGTTCCATCAGGTAACTGGCTTGCGCCCAGCTGATCCATGTTCTTTTCTTCTTTAGCAGTGAAAATGGGAGCTGTCTTTATGCCTTGCCTTATTGGGATTAAAGTCAGCAAACGGACTTCTTGTTGCATGGCTGCTCTTTTGGCTTCTTCATCAGCCAGTCTGTTTCCAATTGCTGTCGGGTTATCTCCCCTCTGATGGCTTGGTATGTAGACCACTGCTATTTCCTGGGGTAATGTCAAGGCTTCTAAAGTCAGAGTAATCATCTGTTCGTGTGCCAATTCCTTTCCTCTTGATGTAATTAGACCACGCTCCTTCCAGATCTTACCAAAGGTATGCACTACCCCGTATGCGTATTTGGAATCAGTGTAAATCGTTCCAATTTTCTTTGACAGTATTCTGAGGGCTCTTTGCAAGGCATATAGTTCACAGGATTGTGCTGACCAGCTTCCGGGTAGTCTCGTGGATTCTACTACTTTCCAAGTATTTCCTTCTATTATAGCATATCCACTTCTTCTCATTCCGTCAACACATCTGGCGGAGCCGTCAATGTAGAATTCATATCCTTCTCCCAGTGGAGTATCGCAAAGGTCTTCTCGGGTCTTGGTCTGAAGATCTGTCAACTCGACACAGTCGTGCTCCACCTCTCTCTCTGTTTCACTGCCGTATAAAAACTGAGCTGGGTTGCAGCTATTAATCTTTGCAAACTGTAGATCTTCTCCGACCATTAAAATGGTTTCATACTTTAATATGCGAGAATCAGTCAGCCATCGATGGGCAGTTTGTGTTAATAAAACACTCACAGAATGGGAGGTGTACACAGTCATCTTTCCTCCAAAAGTAAGTTTACGTGCTTCCTCTACCAACAGAGCAGCAGCCGCTACTCCCTGGATACACGTCGGCCATCCGCGAGACACTGGGTCCATCATTTTGGAAAGGAAAGCTACTGGGTGTCGCTGACCACCTTTTTCCTGTGTTAAAACTCCCACAGCTGTTCCTTGGTTATGAGTGACAAATAGCTGGAAGGGCTGTTTTAAAGAGGGCAGAGTGAGCACTGGGGCTCGTGTTAGGCAATGTTTCAAGTCCTCGAACCATCCCTCCTCCTCCTGGGTCCATTTCAATGGATAGTCATTTTCATTTGTCAGTTTATCATACATAAACTTCACCAAAACTGAGTAGTCCTCTATCCATAACCTACAGTATCCTAAGAGTCCCAGGAATTGTCTTATTTCCTTCTTATTACGGGGTAAAGGCATTCTAGTGATTCCCGCAATTCGTTCAAGGGTAATCCGTTTCTGTCCTTTACTTATCTGGTGTCCCAGATATATCACAGTTTTCTCAACAAACTGTAACTTGTTTCTGGACACTCGTAGACCCTTTTTCCCCAGATAATTCAAGAGTCTAATGGTCTCTCTCCTCATTTCTTGTTCCTTGGGTCCTGATAATAGTAAATCATCCACATACTGCATTAGTTGGGAATCATCAGATTGTGGATAGTCCACCAGGATTTGTTCTATCATTTGTCCAAACAGGTTCGGAGATTCAGTGAACCCTTGGGGCAATACAGTCCACCGAAGCTGTCTCCGTCTACCTGTCCATGGATTTTCCCATTCAAACGCAAACATATCTCTACTTTCCTCTTCTAATGGACACGTCCAGAAGGCATCCTTCAAGTCGATAACACTAAACCACTCATGGTCTGGGGGAATCCGACTCATAATAGTATAGGGATTAGGCACCACTGGGTGGCGGGTCTGAACAATAGCATTCAAACTTCTTAGATCCTGAACTAGGCGATAGGATCCATCTGACTTTTTCACTGGGAGTATAGGGGTGTTATAAGGTGACATGCATTCTTCTAATAGTCCGTCTCGTATTAAAGTCTCAATTACCGGCTGTAGCCCTTTTCTCCCTTCCAAAGAAATAGGATACTGACGTTTCCTTACCGGCTGATGACCTGGTATTAATGTGACATGTAAAGGTGGGATGTCCAGACCTCCTCGATTTCCCTCCTTATACCAGACTCTCTCGTCAATCTGCCGTTCATCCTCTTCCTTTAAAGCGCAGAGGTGGACTCGCACTTCTCCGTCCACAGGGAGAGCACCCAAACCTAGGAGAGCCTGTAAGTCCCTTCCTAGGAGGTTAAATCCAGCCGAAGGTAATAACAAGAGGTCTTGTACCCCTTCTCTTTCTTCCAGTTTCACTGTTACTTGGGGAATTATTGATACCATTCTGGGAGCTCCTTCTATCCCAGAAATTGTCAAATTACTTTTTATAGGCTCAGTTCCGATTGGCACAGTTATTACACTACTTCGTTCCGCTCCTGTGTCCACCATAAACACCACCTCTTCTCCCTTGGGACCAATTTTTAGTTTTACCAGGGGTTCCCTCTTATATTTGGTCCCTAACATTTGGAACCCCTGACACCCCTAATCTTCTTCCATAAGTTCGAGGGCACGCAATTCCCTCTTGTATCGGGGGCATTCCCTCTTAAAGTGTCCTTCCTCATTGCAGTAATAGCACTTAACGAATCTCCGGGGTCTTCCCTCTCTTGGATATTTTGGATTGTTTAGAGGAAGGTTTTGTTTTCTTTCCCCTCTGGATTCAGCATTCATCTGTCGGATAGTCTGTACCATAACCTTTGTCGCCTTCTTTTGATCTTCTTCTTCTCTCTGCACATATACTTTTTGTGCCTTTTTTAACAGTTCACTTAGGGGTTTTTCACTCCAGTCCTCCTCCTTTTCTAGTTTCTTTCTAATGTCTTGCCATGATTTGGAAACAAATTCAATTCGAATAAGCTGTTCACCCATTGGTGTACTAGGGTCCACACCAGCATACTGTTGGACATTCTTTCTCACCCTCTCCAAAAAATCAGTAGGGGACTCGTCTTTCCCCTGGTGGTTCCCAAATGCCTTGGTGAAATTGTGACCCTTTGGCACAGCCTCCCGTATCCCTTTAATTGTCCACTCTCTATATTGTCTCATACTTGCCAATCCCTCGGGTGTTCGTTTGTCCCACCTGGGTTCATTTAGGGGATATTTTTGTTCATGGGGTCTAGGGTCCCCAGGTTGTTCATATTCCCACATGAGGAGGGCAGCCCGTCGAATCATCTGCCTCTCCTGGGGTGAAAATAATGTTCCCATTATTGCCTGCATCTCTTCCCACGTATATGTGTTTGGTCCCAAGAATTGGTCAAGCTGTTCAGCCAGTCCTATAGGATCTTCCAATAACTTTTTCATTTCTTTCTTAAATCCCCGCACCTCTGTACTAGTTAGGGGAACATTCACATATCCCGTTCCCCCTCCCGGTCCTCCCATAGGAACTTCCCTCAGGGGATTTAGGCTTATTGAAAATTTTGATGGTCCTGGACCAGTCTGGGATCTTGTCCAGGGTCGGTTTACCGGTGGAAGTTTAGGGTCCGACTCCCTTAATTCATCCTTTTTATCCCGGCCCCCTTCGGGGCAATCAGATTCATCACCTTTCCCCTCCGGTAATAAGCTTTCCTCGGGCGCAGTAGGCACCGGGGGAATATAAGGAGGGGGAAGGTTGTCCAGAGGTTCCCATTTCTTTTCTCCTGCCACTCTCAATTTAAAACATTCTGTTAAGGATCCTGGCCAGGGAACCCAACAAAATGCATATGCTGACTCTTCTTGATTCACCTTTGGTCTCGAATTTACATATATGTTTAATGCTTGTCTAACCCAATCCTCATCAGATCCAAATTTCGGCCACCAGACCGAGGAACCTTTAATAGGTTGTTTCGACCAAAGAAGACAATATTGGACCATCTTTTTCTTGTTTTTGTCCCGATATCTTTTACTATCCCAATTTTCAAACATTCTCCCCAAAGGGCTGTCAAGGGGATCTCCCAGGAATTGTCCTGAATTTTCAGACGAGCCCTTAGATTTTGATCCTCCCATTTTCCCACCTAGATCTGTTTATCGTTGCTGAGGACCCTCTCGTTCTGGACCCTACTCCCTTCTTCTCAGACGCCTCGTCGGAGGTACTGTTCCTCCTTCGGTTACCGCTGAGGTTTCCCTGGGGTTGACCCCTCTCTTCTCGGCACTTCGTCGGAGGTGCTGTCCCTCCTTCGGTTACCGCCGAGGTTTCCCTGGGGTCTATCCTAGAGTCCCACGACAGGGTCCTCACGCCACGACAAAAGCTCTATACCTGATCTATTACGTTAGGTTTTTTATCCAAACAGGTGTATCCCGTTACACCTGTTACCCAATCCCCACACCACAATCGTAAGTCGTCACTTACCGGTGTCTTCCCGGGGATTGAACCGTCACCCTTCTCCTCTCCGTCTTGTCATGTCACCTTGTCCGGATACCACTTGCTCAAGCAGCCCGAAGCGACGAGCAAGGGACTAGGAGCCGCTGAACTCAGCGGGGTGCACCGCCTCCGATGTCCCTCTTCTCGCCTCCCCTCACGGCCGGAGTGTAGATCCCGGACGAGCCCCCATTTGTCAGAAATAAAACTTCTCACACATGAGTCTCTTTAAAACTGATGACACGACAAGCTTTATTTACAAGTCTGCAGAGTTGGACTCAACTGGTTTCTCACCAGTTAAGCCCCGATACATACAGTGCATTGATTTTTATACCTTTATTATTTGCCCTTCCCCTTCTTACTAATACTGTTTTAATTGGTTAGTATTACAAAAACATTCTAAGTATAACTGCATTATTAATTATCACGTTCGTTACGTACGCTGTGAACTCTACATTCACTGAATTCTGTTACTCACACTTCACACTTCTTATCAATCCTTTGTCTCCTGCATGTCTCTCACTATGACCATGAAAAGATAGGTTTAAAAAAACATATCCAGCTGAACCTTTTGTCCTTGGCTGCTAGTAAGTTCCCTGTCCGTTCTGGCTTCCCTTTTTATGATTAATCATCACATTTTAACTTAAGTCATTTTAACCTAAATTCTCTATATATAACATATATGAAAATAAAATGATTAACTCCGTTGCTAACCTGATATTCAAGAACTCTTATAGAAACTCTTTTTAGAAAACACTTATAGAAAATTCGGATATAACTCTTAAAGAAAATGTACATTCAAGAACTCTTACTCCAGTTTGCCTTTACTTCCTTCCAGTTTAACATTCAGTCTTTCTTTTGGAAACAAATATCAAGGCAAAGCATTTTCAAGATGCTGTCAGAATGATGCATTAATATTTGAATTATTTCTCATTGCTTTATTAATCAAAAATTCAGTCAAAATGGTCATAATTCCTAAATTAAAAATTTAAAACCTACAGCACACTAACAGGCTATTCTTACCTACAAGCCTGTGTCTCCCCAATTACACCAATTAACCAACAAACCTCATTCATTTTTCAAAGGGTGAGAGGAAAACGGAGCACCAGGATGAAACTCATTTGGACACGGAGAGAGTGCACAAACTCCTTACAGACAGTGCTGAATTCGAACCTGGTTCCTGGTGCTGTAATAGTGTTAAGCTGACCATGACACTAACCGTGCCACCCAGTTTTTTTAGTCTGGCCTCCTCACCTTGAACATGGCAATGCAATAAGTCACTGGTCATTCTATCAAAGATATTCTAACTTACTTTTCTTGATGTATCTTATATTCACTCTTCAATAAGATACAATTATTGCTGATGTTTGGACACTGCTTTCTATTTTCTCCTTGGTTCAATGGGATATGATGGAGTTTTTCTTTAACAAACCACAGAAGTGTCGTAATATCACTATGAATGGACTCCAGCTTTGCCACATGGATACCTGATGAAGGTTCCAGGCCTGTAACATTGTCCATTCTTTTTCTCTCACTACTACTGAGTTACTCCAGCAGATTGTGTGTTGCTCCAGATTCAAGCATTTGTAGTGTCTTGAGGTTTTCCTGTTGGAGTCTAAATTTTTTTTGCTGGCAATAAGAAATATTTGGGAAATACCATGTTCCGGTGTTGAGTCAGTCAGTAGTCCTTTTCTCACTACCGACTTGCCTAGGGTACAGGAAAGATTGCAGGCCAAGCTGAACCCAGCTTTACACCACACCATTATTTGCAGGTAATTCTGCAACTTTGGAGGGGGGGGGGTTCCACCTCCAGCGATGATGTCGCAAGTGACGGATTACATACAGCGCCCTGACAGCCAACTGACTACACAGTGACATTTAACAACTGTCAAAGCTTTAGATATTATGACCTTCATAAACACAGAATCACAACCAGATTAATTTGTCAAATGTTTATTATTGAAAAGTTAACGACATCCGTACACTTAACAAAAAAAATATACTTTTTTGTGTAATTTTTTGATGGAAGCTTTTCTAAATACTGATCAATAGTTCACCTTGGACCTCCTCACTCAGAAAGAGTGGCCAGTTAGTGAGTGAGCAGCATCGGCTGCTTGGATCCAGTGGCCAAACGAGGCAGAAGGCCAGACATCAGGGTCAAATGGGGTCCAGCGTGAGAGACTATGGCTCCAGCCAGAGTGGCCACTTCTTCATGGTGGTGCTCAGGGAAAATCACAGTGGACCAGCCCCCCATTTCCTGCAAGAAGGACGCCACTGCTGCCATGTCGTCAGTGCCCAGGATCATCCACTGTTCCTCGGCAGAACAGTTCCTAACGTGGGTCTGCTCCCCTGCCCCACTCCCCTCACATTGGGCCCACTACCCCTCATGCCACCCAGTCACCCTGTCCCATTCCCTCATGCTCCCCATTCCCTCATGCCACCTGTTCCTTCACGCCACCCACTCCCTCAGGTAACGCGATTATTCAAAGAGGAAGTTGTGGCTGTTTTTGGGGGACTTAAAGCATGGAGGGGAAGCTCAATTTGTGCTTGGATAGCATGGGAAGGGGCTCAGGCAGCGGGGCATGTGTTGTCAGGCATCGGGGTGGGGGCTGTGAGAGTGGGGCAGGCGATGGGCTGTCAGAGCACAGACTCTTAAAGCAGGCTCAGGCAGTGGACTCAGGCAGCAGAGTGGGGGGCAGTCAAGCATCGGGGCAGGGGCTGTCAGAGTGCAGTTGGCCGTGCAGTGAAATTTACCTGCCAGACTGACAAGCACACAGGCAGTAACATCACTAATCGTACCTGGTTGTCATTTCACACCACGATTGGTGAGCAGAGTTGAGAGCCTGGTTGAAATTGACTCACCCTGCCTGGTTATTTCTTTGCATACTGCACGATTCCTGTGATTTGACCCTCCAAGTTGGAGGGTTAACTCTCATGTACTCTACAATGTGAAACCAAGTACCATTAGAAGGTACTTCTGCATCTGCAGCTGAAAGTTTAGCATTTTGTTTCAATTGTAACTATGTTGTAACAATTCCAAGTATAGGAATGTACAATTCAACTTTTGCTTTAATTGTGTTTTTTTAAGAAAGCAATGTTCAGTCCTTATTTTCTTCAGGAGCTTTGTACAAGCAATCTAATTGAAAAGCTTGATCTTGTTTTCTCCTTCAGGATTTCTTTAATAGTCTTGCCAGCATGTGCAGGGGAACAAATAAATGTCTTAAAGTAATTGCAGAATCCATCATTTTGATTGTGAGAAAGCTACTGAGTCACCAGAAATTGACTTCCTTGGCTGTGCCTGAAACCCTTGGCAAATGTTGCAAATTTAGCAAAATGACACAAAGTATACACAGCAAGTGTATCAGTTAATGATAACGACTTTTGCCTTGATAACAATGTGGAGAGCACTTGAGAGAATCATCCTACTATTTCAGCAGACTTTTAAGTTGAGAGATAATGGTACCAGGAGTTTTTTTTAAATATATATTTCAGCCACCAGGTCAACATTGAGTACTATGAGGTGAGTCAGAACAGACACTGTAAACTGGATACTGTAAACCCCTTCTCTGCTGTTCCAACCAAGTGTCAAAGGCATTCAGAACAAAGATGGCAAGATTATAGAGGGTAAAATGATGGACATTTGCCACATGGTATTTAGTCAGAATTTTGACACATGGTAGGCTAATCCAGAAAGTTAGAATACAAGGATCCAAAGTAGTCACAAAATTGGCTTGATAATAGGGAGTCAGAAGTTGGTACTGGAAGGCTGCTTTTCTGATTGGAAACCTGTGACTAGTAGTATACTGCAGGGATATCAACTTGATCCTTTATTATCTGTCATAGATATTAATAATTTAGAAGAGATTGAAGGGGACATGATTAATACTGCATCTGGCAACAAAATTAGTGTTACAGTGGACAGTGAAGAGAGTTGTCTGAGATTATAACAGAATCTACATCAACTGGGAAAGTGATCAAAGTACTGGCAGATGGAAGTCATCTCAGAAGATTGTGAAATGGGAACACAGGGAGAGAGGGTCCTCCAGTGGGCAAGATATTGAGTATAAAAGTTGGTGATTGGTGTAGAGGTTAGCACAAGATCTTTACAGCGCCAGCGATCGAGACCGGGGTTTGAATCCCATGCTGTCTGTAAGGAGTGTGTATGTTCTCCCCGCGTCTGCATGAGTTTTCTTTGCCCGTTACTGTGCTGTATATTTAAATTTTAAAAAAGTAATATCATTGTGCACCTGTTTAAGTCATTAGTGAGACTGCATTGGAAGTGATGTGTGCAGTTCTGGTTTCCCAGCTGTGAAAAGCATGTCATTAAGTTGGACAGGGTGTAGAATAGATTGAGTAGGAATGTTACGAGACTATGGGGGTTTCAGTTCTAGGGAGAGGCTGGATATTCCTTCTCTGGAGTGTAGGAAGCTAATAGGTGACATTTTGGGGGTTTATAAATTCATGAAGGACATGGATAAAGTGAATGCTCATGTTTCTTTATTCCAGGATAGGTCATTAGAGAACCAGAAAGCATAGGTTTAAGGCAAGTGGGAAGAGATTCAAGAGGGACCTAAGGGCAAAGTTTTCACTCAGAGACTTTCTGGAATGAATTGCCAAAGAATGCAATAGAAATAGGTATAATTTCAAAAGAAATTTGGAGAGTTATGTGGACAGGAAGGTAGAGAAGGATATGGGCATATGGGATAAGCCCAGAATGCCAACTTGTTTGGAATAAATGAGTTGGGCCAAAGAGCCTGTCCCATACTGAATGTTTTGATGATTCTATGATCTTACCTCTACCATTTTCTCTGGCATCTCATTCCATATACACAATATGTACTGACAATAACCACACCAGCAGTGCGAGTATAAGAGAGCTTTTTTCTTTCTTTTCTTTGGCTTGGCTTTGCGGACGAAGATTTATGGAGGGGTAATGACCACGTCAGCTGCAGGCTCGTTTGTGGCTGACAAGTATGATGCGGGACAGGCAGACACGGTTGCAGCGGTTGCAAGGGAAGATTGGTTGGTTGGGGTTGGGTGTTGGGTTTTTCCTCCTTTGTCTTTTGTCAGTGAGGTGGGCTCTGCGGTCTTCTTCAAAGGAGGTTGCTGCCCGCCGAACTGTGAGGCGACAAGATGCACGGTTTGAGGCGATATCAGCCCACTGGCGGTGGTCAATGTGGCAGGCACCAAGAGATTTCTTTAGGCAGTCCTTGTACCTCTTCTTTGGTGCACCTCTGTCTCGGTGGTCAGTGGAGAGCTCGCCATATAACACGATCTTGGGAAGGCGATGGTCCTCCATTCTGGAGACGTGACCTACCCAGCGCAGTTAGATCTTCAGCAGCGTGGATTCGATGCTGTCGGCCTCTGCCATCTTGAGTACTTCGATGTTGGTGATGAAGTCGCTCCAATGAATGTTGAGGATGGAGCGGAGACAACGCTGGTGGAAGCGTTCTAGGAGCCGTAGGTGATGCCGGTAGAGGACCTATGATTCGGAGCCGAACAGGAGTGTGGGTATGACAACGGCTCTGTATACGCTTATCTTTGTGAGGTTTTTCAGTTGGTTGTTTTTCCAGACTTTTTTGTGTAGTCTTCCAAAGGCGCTATTTGCCTTGGCGAGTCTGTTGTCTATCTCGTTGTCTATCCTTGCATCTGATGAAATGGTGCAGCCATTTATTAAAGAGAGCTTTAATAAACTAATATGTACACTAAGAGGTCTTGTCTCTCTGCAAGAGGAACCTGGAAGGCTAGACTGTAACTCTGGACTGCTTCATATACAAGGTCACCGGATGACCCTTGGTGACCTAGTGGTATCATCACATTCACTCACTCTTAAAAAAATTATTTCCCCTCCACCGCCCCACCGCCACCCCACCCCCCCCCCCACCCCCCCCACCCCCCCCCCCCCACCCCCCCCCTCCCCATCCTCCTTCCCTTGTTTGTAAGTTCATAAGTCCAAAATTTTTCGTGGCTTCCTTTGCCTTCTGGACCTCCTCGGCAGTGGTATAGGGGTGGGGAGTGCGGTCTGCCTTTCAGCCTTTCATGGTGGAGGTGTGGGAGTGGGAAGTACTAAATGGCCATGTGGCCGTGTGGTCTGGAGATTCTCTTGTATGGGATTAGGTCCTGTCATCAAGTCCAGTGTGGTGATATTTTGTGGGGTGAGCGTACCCAGGCTCCTGATTTCCAGGGTGGGTGGTATAGTCCTCTGGGGTGACTTGATGGACGACTGTTCTAGTGATTGCTGCTGCGCTTCTTGTTGATCCATAGATGGGTTGGAGGCATTTTACAACAGTGGCTGCTGATACATCAGAACACGGGATTGCGAAGGGGAAATGAGAATATTCATCTATTACGTTTAGGAAATAGACATTTTTATTATTGAATGGGAGCGGGCCTTTAAAATCGAGGCTGAGGTGCTCAAAAAGATTGGTACCTTTTATCAGGGTGGCTTTGTCTGACTGGTAAAATTGCGGTTTGCATTCCGCACAGATGGGGCAGTTCCTATTCACTGACCTCACTTCTTCCACCAAAAATGGAAGGTTTTGGGTTTTAATGAAGTGAAATAGTCTAGCGACCTCCGGGTGACCCAGCTCATTGTGCAAGCTCTGCAACTGGGATGTGTGGTTAAGGATGGAACAAGTGCCTTTGGACAGCGCGTCCGGGGGCTCATTGAGTCTTCCCACGGTGGTATAGAATGCCGAAGTTAATTGTAGACAATTCTATCCACCAGCACAGGATTTTGTCATTCTTAATTCTCCCCCTGTTCTGGTTATCGAACATAAAAGCCACAGACCGTTGGTCCGTGACGAGGGTGAAGTGTTTTCACGCCAGATAATGTCGCCAGTGCCTTACTGCTTCCACAATGGCTAGGGCCTCCTTCTCTACTGCTGAGAGTCTTACCTCTGACCCCTGTAGGGTTCGCGAGAAAAAGGCCACTGGTCGTCCATCTTGGTTTAGGGTGGCTTCCAGAGCCACATCAGATGCATCCGTTTCTACTTGAAATGGGATCAACTCATCTATGGACTGCATGGTAGCTTTAGCGATATGGTCCCTAATGTCTCTGAATGCTCTAGTGGCTGCTGGGCACAATGAGAAAACTGAGGCTTTTATAAATGAGTGGGCCCTGTCAGTGTAGTTGGGGACCCATTGGGTGTAGTAAGCGAACAGTCCCAAACACCTTCTTAGTGCTTTCAGCGTGTGTGGCACTGGGAGGTCTAAGAGAGGGTGTATACGGCTGGGTCTGGGCTGATTTCCCCATTCTGCACTATGTAGCCCAGGATTGGCAACTTCCTTGCGTTAAGGCGCATTTGTCCTTGTTGTATGTTAGGTTCATTTCCTCGGTTGACTGGAAGAAGTGTTTTAAATTCATGTCATGATCCTCCTGACTATGGCCACAGATTGTCACGTTGTCTAAGTAGGGGAACACCACTTTCAGTTGGAACTCATCTACTATTTGGTCCATTTTTCTCTGAAACAGGGACACTGAAGGGGAGTTGCAGAAATTGATACAGCCTGCCGTCTGCCTCAAATGCCGTGTAAATGTGATCGATGTCTCTAATGGGCAGTTGGTGGTATGCTGCCTTCAGGTCTATGGTGAAGATCACCTTATACTGCGCAATGTTGTTGACCATGTCTGCTATGTGTGGCAGGGGGTAGGCATCTAGTTGTATAAATTTGTTGATTGTCTGGCTGTAATCCACTACCATACAAAGTTTTTCTCCTGACTTTACTACAACCACCTGGGCTCTCCAGGAGCTGGTGCTCTGCTCTATGATGTCCTCCTGTAGTAGCCTGTGGACCTCTGTCCTAATGAAGGCTCTGTCCCTCGGGCTTTACCTCCTGCTCTTTGTGGCTATTGATGTGCATTCTGGGGTCAGGTGTGTGAACAGTGGAGGGGGTTCTATGTTCAGGACAGACAGGCTGCAGTGTTGTTTCTTCGTAAGGCGTAGTGGGGGGTGAGGCCATTGTGCACTATTGTAATGCTTTCTAACTGGCACTGAAAATCTAACCCCAATAATACCGGGGCACAGAGGCTGCTGGCTGCTAACAGTATCTGGTGCTCACTCGGGCGTGTGGGATGGCCAAGACGGTTTACTAACCCCTAGTCAATAAAACTTTCAGTCCTTCCACTATCTATTAAGCAATTTACCCTCACATCATTAATTTTGATGCACACAGAGGCATCAGATAAATTGTGTGAACTCGACTGATTCATGCATAGGGAAGCATGTCTGGCATGTCTTTCGTGTCTTTTCATCCAATAGTACTCGGCGTCATATTAATCTCCTGAAGACTGTGTCCTCTGCTTTGTAGCATTTGTCCAAGATGGCCGACTGCACATGGCATTCTTCTTCTGTTTGTCTGTGGAGAAAGAAGAGCTTTCCTCCCTCTCATTAGCATGAGAATGGGCCTTGGTTGTTGACTTGGGGCTTCTGCAGACTTTTGCATATTGTCCACGTTTTCCACAGTTGGAAGAGACATTTTCTCTGGCAGGGCAGAGGGCTCTGGGGTGCTTTCTTTGTCCACAGTAACAACTCTTGGGACCCTCAAGGTGCTGCTGCTGCTGTGAATTCCTGTGAGGCAGCATAATTTTCTTTTCGTGGGGCTAGAGAGTCCAGCAGTGTGACGTTTGTCCCAGCCCCAGGGTCCTGTGAGTACTCCTTCAATTCTTTCCTGGTGCTCTCTAAAGCTTCTGCAATAATCTCTGCCTCATCTAGCCCCACCATTCCTTTCTCCAGCAATCGATGTCTCGTCTCAGTGGACCGTATGCCCACAACAATTCTATCCCTAATAAGGTCCTCCGCATACTCCTGAGCTGACGCTGCTTTAAAGTTGCAGCCTCTTGCCAGGTCTTTCACAGAGAGTATAAAGTCTCTGGCAGACTCCCCTACTTGTTGTGACCTGGTCATGAACCTGTACTGGGAGTGGATTTCGCTATGCCCCTTTCTGTAATACCTCTGTAAAATGCTCATTGCCTCTTGGTAGGACCTGGCATCCTGTATAAGGGAGTAAGGGTGGTCTCCCAGCTGTGCTAAGAGCAGCATTAATAGCTCATTATCCGATGCCTCAGCACCCTCCACGTAATTTAGAAAGCGTCTCTGCCAGCTGCCGAAGTGCGTGCCGGCTCCGGGATTTCTGGGGTTGAGCTCCAGCCTGGCTGGTCGCAGCACATGGCTAAGCCGCAGTCTCTGGTCCCTTAGGTAATGTGGGGGAACCCCAGGGGTCGTTCCAGGTCTCCAAGTGATATCTGGGTCTAGGTGTAGCAAGGGCGGATCCTGGGGTACTGGGAGCTGCTGGTAGAGCCTCTGTGGGGCTTGTGTCTGCTGGGGGAGTAACCTGGGTGCTTGGGGCTGTTGGCTGAGTCTCTGGCTTTGGGATGTTTGCAGCAGGCTTTGGGGGATTCCAGCAGTAGCATCAGGTCTCCGTGGTACTGGGGAAACTGCTGCTGGGGGAGTGATGGTAGTGGTGTTTGCTTTCCCTGGCTCTGGAGTGGTCGGGAATTCTGCACATATGTGGTAATCGGGAGCACGACTTGTGGAGAACCTTCCACCCGCGCTTGTAGTGCCCCATTTCTGATCGCACCGGGGTTTAGAGTCAGCGGCACCTGTACCGGTGAACCCACGGGCAGCCAGGGCACCTGGCCGTTTCTTACCTGCCCAATTGTACTTCTGTGGTCTTCCCCGCATTCCACCACGATTCTAGTACAGCGGTCCCTTGCCATCTCTGTCCTTGGATGCACATGCGTGCTGGTTGTCCCCAGATTCCATTCCTCAAGAAGAGTCTCCAGGTGGTCAGGAATGTACGTTGGAGCAGAAGCAGCTTCCATCCTAGTAGCTCTCATATTAGTTCATTAAATTGTACTGACAATAACCTCAACAGCAGTACGAGTATAAGACAGCTTTAATAAACTAATATGTACACTAAGAGGTCTTGTATCTCTGCAAGTCGAACCTGGAAGGCTAGACTCTAGCTCTGGACTGCCTTATATTTAAGGTCACTGGGATGATCCCTGATGACCTAGTGGTGTAATTACATATCACCACACAACACTGCCTGAAGGATATGTTGGGTCCTCAGATCCCCTTTAAACCTTTCCCCTTGCATTTTAAAAATGCACTCAAATTTTAGACCCCTACCCTGAGCAAAAGATGACTATCTATCCCAAGTATGTCCCTCATAATCTCATAAATCTCCTTATGGTCTCCCCTCACCTTCCTTTCCTCCAGAGAATGGAGTCCAGCCAGTCACAACAACCTCTAAAGCCTCAGACCCACAATTTGAAGTCCCTGCTCTCTCAAATCTCAAACAATGTTCACCCAACCTCCACCATCACCAGTGCATCTCTCCCCATTGATAGTCCACCTTGAGAGGTTTTCACATTGTTGAGATATAGCTGGAGTCAAAAATAAACAATTAGGATTCAGAAAGTTGAAAGATAGGAATAACTGATTGAGAGCAGCTGAAGAAATGTTGATAAGAAGAAAAGAGAGCTAACAAGCTTAGGATTTTATGGTTAGCCTGGCAGTTAGTACAACACTATTACAGTTTGAATCTGGCACCATCTGTGGATACAGCTAATTTTCTTTTTTTTAGATATATCATTCAAATGATGGTTAGACAGTACTAAATATTCCAAATTTGGTTGTCAGCCTGAAATCCATAAAAGCAACACATTTTTTTCTAGGATGTCTCCCTATATCTGCACTGGGTGCTCCAGTTACCTCCCACCCTCCAAAAATGTACAGGGTTCATAGGTTAATTGATGCATTTCGGTGGCATGTGCTCATGGGCTGGAAGGGCCTGTTATCATGCTGTATCCCTAAAAAAAAGGCCAGTAAGAGGTCAAAATATTTTTAGGAATGGAGAGAGAATGAAGATATTCAGGTGGCTAGCCTGAAGGTGATTGCATTTGACCTTCTGCAGAAGGTACACCGCCTCCACGGGCTGTTTTCCTGAATTTGTTTTAAAGCTGAGAGTGACAAGGGCTGCAATTATCTGAGGAGATATGCTTGAAGATGATATTAAGTAAAGCTAAAGCTCATTTAGGATACAGTACTTACACTGAGTCTTTATCAGACATCCCATACTAACTGTAAAAGGCTTATGGAAAATGTTTCTCCCCCCACCCCCAGATATTGATAATGTTTACTGTTACTTTTAGGAAATAGCTTTCTCTAAATCCCAAGAGATACTCTTCAGTCATTTAAGATTAATTTAAAGCAGAGTTGATGTAAATTTAAAATCTTGTCGTGTAAAGTGCAACTAGCAGTCACTGATCCTAGAAAAAAATGTGTTGCTTTTATGGATTTCAGGCTGACAACCAAATTTGGAATATTTAGTACTGTCTAACCATCATTTGAATGATACATCTAAAAAAAAGAAAATTAGCTGTATCCACAGATTCTTATCATGGTGAATATCTAACACAAAGCAGGAGCTTGTGAAATCTATATTTAAAGCTGTTACCTGTCAAGAAAAAAAATCCTTTTGACAAGCAAGTCCATCTCAAGATAAATGAGATTGTGCATTTACATGTCCTGAGGACAGCCTGCTTTAGAACCTAATTCCCTTACACAGCTTTAAAATGGCTCTGTGGGCAAGCCAAGCTTCTGTTTGAATCGAATCTCTCCTCATTATAATTTGATGTGCTTAAACTATAGATTGGTTCCATTGAGAGATAGGTGCAGGTTGTTAGTAGACAAAAATATTTTAATTGATATCAGCTGTCTATTTTGAAATGGTAATCCATGTTATCAGCAAGAATTAAATTAGAATCATTGATGAATATGACCTGATTGTTCATGTTGAGCAGGAAAATACAAGGAATCAGTGGAGATAAACATATGTTGTCAAACAATAATAAAAAAAAAATACTTGTATTCCATATGTCAGAACAACCTGGCTGGAATGTCTACAATTGAAGGGAAGCTGAATAGGTCTCAAAATGGATTATTTCAGAACTGCATTTGTTTATTTCTGTGTAGTAGTTCCAAATTCTTTCACCATGTTAAATAAACCATTTTCAAAAATTGTAATAAAATATATTTCTATAATAATTTAATGTCTGACTTGTATGTGGATAAATATGCTTAGTTGGTGATAGATTATATATGGCTTTAATTTCCTTTGATAAAATAATATGGCTTATGACATGGTGGAATTAAGAATTGGGGTTTTTATTGCATAGTCATTAGAATTAGGCATAACTGGAGCTAGGTGAAAATTTTGCTTTTTAAGGGACAAGTTCCTAACATCGGGTCACTTGATTGGGCACATTGAGAAGTGACTGCAGGCTGTTCAAACTCCACAGTGTACTGCAGCTAACAAGAAGCATTTTTTGTCTTTGGCGTGTATCTGCTAAAATATTCATGCTCAGTGGTGGCTCAGTGGTGACGTGTTATTTCCAAGGATGTCATGAAGGGCATGGCTAGCTACTTAGGGTGGTATTTAGACCTCAGGATAGAAGGTAAAAAGCCTACTCTCACAGAAATTTCAGGGACAATCCCCAGTTTTCTGCTTACTACATATTATTAAATTACTGTTTTCACAATGAAATGATTTCACCTGCTTTGATTCCAGTGAAGAACATTGGCATTTTTGCCATTGGTTTCCCCTGGGTACAGGTATCCTTTGACTGCTTGTAGCTGCAAATCATTGGATCAGAAGTCAATTCACTGGAGTTTCCCTTTCTTATATTGATGGCATTTACCTGAGCATTGTTATATGGCGAACTGTCCACTGGCCACCGAGACAGAGATGCACCGAAGAAGAGGTACAAGGACTGCTAAAAGAAAGCTCTTGGTGCCTGCCACATTGACCATCGCCAGTGGGCTGATCTCGCCTCAAACCGTGCATCTTGGCGCCTCACAGTTCGGCGGGCAGCAACCTCCTTTGAAGAAGACCGCAGAGCCCACCTCACTGTTAAAAGACAAAGGAGGAAAAACCCAACACCCAACCCCAACCCACCAATTTTCCCCTGCAACCGCTGCAACCGTGTCTGCCTGTCCCGCATCGGACTTGTCAGCCACAAACGAGCCTGCAGCTGACGTGGACATTACCCCTCCGTAAATCTTCGTCCGCGAAGCCAAGCCAAAGAAAAAAAATTTAAATAGGGCTCAAAGAATTATTGAGGACCCTTTCCACACAGCACACAGTACCTTTGACTTACTACCATCAAGGAGGGCATTTAGGAGCATCAAAATCAGGCCAGTCATGCTGGGAAGTAACTTCTTACCTGAGGGAGAAGAACAAAGAGACCCAGAGACCAAGAGCCATGAGGCAGAGCCTTGAGAACAGTAAGAGGAAGAGGAAGATGGCCAGCATTATCTCACTTCTGTGAGATTGAATAACAGTATCCAGTGCAATTATTAAAATTATATATTTATGTTCATATGTGAATACTATGCACTGTGTATTGTGCTTGTATGTGTGCGCCCCATGGTCCTGGGTAAAGCTGTTTTGTCAGGTTAAATATGTACAGTCAGATGATAATAAAGCATGAACCTGAGTGCTCATAAGAACTTTCATAAACTCCTAGGTCTTTTCCATTCCCTCAATGCATGTGGTTGTGGATCTTCATGGTTAATTCCTTATTTCAATGAAGCCCACATGACTCCCGCATCCTGCAGGACATTTTCAGCATTGCCAGAGGGATACATGGAGGTACATGGATCTTACTATAGCCTTGGCTTATCATAGCTGTCCAAGCACATGAAATGAATGCGGATATAACATGAGGAAGACAGGTACGAGGGCCGTGCTAGAAAATGTTGTTTCTCTCAAGGTGAGATTTCATTGCCTGTATCAGTCAGGGCTAGCTTTGAAGAATACACCAAAGAGCACAGAGACTTCATTGTTTTCTGCCGCCTGCTGCATTACCTTGTCGATTGGTGTCAGCAGCCACTACCTGAGGGAGAAGAACAAAGAGACCCAGAGACCAAGAGCCATGAGGCAGAGCCTTGAGAACAGTAAGAGGAAGAGGAAGATGGCCAGCATTATCAACATTCATTGTCTCTTCTCCCAGCTGAGTACATGAGGCAGGTACTTGCCACAGGGGATACAAGGGATACAGTAACAGAGAGATGATTTTCAAAACAAACCTGCAAAATAAAATTCCACAGCACAAAACACACCCCAATCAACAAACATAAATTCTGCACATCAGCCTCTAGAGCATAGATGATGCCCTCGTTTCCTACGGTGTAGGTCCATCTGCACTGACAAAAACACTTCAATGAATGACTTCTAGACCCTAGAATATTACATTCTTTTATTTCTTGATGGGTACTGCTTGTTCAAACACATGTCACCTCTGCACAGAATGCTCTTTCCTTGGATCAGATTCATTTTTGCTTATCTAAATGTTCATTGATAAGTCTTTGCACTGTGGCTTAATATCAGAAGTGGTTAGTTAGCTTTGCAGCTACATTAGCTGAGATTATGCGAAGAACAAATTGATTACATTAATTTTCAACAGTCAGGGAGATCCACTGAGGGGTTATCTTCCAATGCTAATGAAGTCTGTCATCATTTAGCATGAGAACTCCCATTAATGTTCCAAATGAGTTTTCTATCTCTCTCACTCTCATCATGTTCGCATTCTGACAAACCTCCTGAAAACTTTCTCAGAGCCATGGGAGTCCCAATGGGTGTCTGGTGCCACAGGAAGTCTGCCTTTAGGACCTTACATGCTCCTGTGATTGTTCACAGCAAGAGTTGGAAGTTTTGTTTAATTGAGCTTGTCCTGTGAGAGTTAGGCATGTCCTGTTTCAACATTTCATTCTGAGGATAAATGGATTAATGCCAGTTCAAACTGAATTTTGTCCAATTTTCCCAATTTCTGGTTGGGGCAATTGGGCTGATTCAGCATTAAAAAACATTAAAAATTATGTGCAGTTCAATTTGTTGACAACTGTGTTTCCAGAATATTGTGGAAGGATGAGAAGACACTCAAATTCTCTTCCATATCTGGGCAATTTGGTGTGATGGCAGGTCCAACAGCAAAAATGGCTCTTTCATGGACTGTCAGTCTCCAGTGTGGCATCTAGTATCTACAGTTTTCTTTAGGATGACCATGATCACATCATTCTCATGATTTTCTTGGGTGTCCATTTGCAATAGCCCATTGTCTGGTTATTTATTGGAGAAGCAGTGTGCCTGCTCCCTGTCCTTTCCACTATTCTCAATGAAAAGTAACCTGATTCAGGCTCACTAGTTGAAGAGGGGAGTTACCATGGAGAATCATACAGAAAATCTTGATGTTCTAGGTATTGAGATATAACTCTTGGCTAGAACAGACCCTGTTAATTCAACTATGCATTCTAGGATGGAAAAGATTCACCTCTCAGAGCGAAGCCAACTTCATATCCCAATATGTCCTCTGTTATGGTCTTTTTACTTTCTCAAAATATGAGATAGAGTGGACAATTCAAATAGATCATTAAGGCTGATATTGGCCTCAACATCTATCTGTTTGTATAATTCTCAACTCCCCTATTGACCAACAATCTACTGTACTTGTCTCAGCAGTGAATGTGTTCAATGACAGCTTTCACAGCTTTCTGGGAGTAAAAATTCTAAAGCTTTGTAGCATTTGAGAGAAGAAATTCCTCATCTGACTTCAACATACAATTCCTTATTCTGAGAAGATTCTAGATTGCCTCGTGAGGAAAAATATCCTCTCAATATCTACACTATGAAACTCCCTCAGAGTGTTTATTTTAAGCAGATACCCTCTCATTCAACAAGTAGAGGCCCAACCTGCTCAAGTTCCTTCATAAACATGATGTTTAATGCATTACTCACCCATATCATTATTTCAACATTGTCCTGATGTCCATCCATATTTACTACTGACTTGACCACAACCCAAATAAATGAAGCTGCAATGATCCAGCTGTATTAATCACAAGAAAAATAAAGCTTAGCATCTGGAAGAAAATCATACCTGTGTTATTTAAAACCTTCAACCACTTATAGATTGAAATGATGTTCATAAGAGAAGACTCCGCTTATTCATTCAAAAGAGAAGGCATTATTTCTAAATTTAATGGCTGATTGATATTGATATCAACTCAACTTTCCTGTCTGATCTTCCTGGTACTTATCCCCCACCCCTCTCCCCATTAGACCAAACATCTATTTAGCTCAGCCTTAACTAAATTCAATGACTCCACATATCCCTGGGCACAGATTTGTAGTCTTCAGAGAGAATAAATTCATCTTCATCTCCATCTTATTCTGTGTCTCTTGTTAGAGGTACAAACAGGGTTAAACATTTAAAAATAAGATTGCAAGAGCTCAGACAATTATCTACACTCCCTCTGAGACCACATCTGGAGGTTTGTGTGTAAGACTGGTCTCTCTACCCATGGAAGTGCTGAGTATGTACTTGTGACTTCAGCAATCTTTCATCACACTCATTCCTCAGATGACAAATTGGTTATTTGTGGAGAAATTAAGTGGAAAATGTTCTCCTGAAATTTGAAGGGTGAGAGGTGATCTGATGAAAATCTATAATGTTCTTTTGAATTTTGTTTGGCTAAAATAGGAAAGGAATGATTTCCCCTGTCTCAAATTTATGTTCACCATCTCAAAAAAAGGGACCAGCCATTGAGGATATCCAAGTGGAGAAAAATCTCCAAACAAGAGGGTGGGGGATGTTCAATCACTGAATATAATCAAAACAGAAATAGATGGATTTTCAGATATCAAGTGACTCAAGGGACCTGAGGTTGTGCAGAAAGTAGCACTCAGGTAAAAGATCAACCATGATCTCATTGAATAACACTTCAGGCACAAGGGACTGAACGACCTACTCTTGCATCCAATTTCTCAAGTTCTTATCTTTTCCAGTCTTTTTTTTTAATCCCCAGTCTTCAGAACTTTTGCTGACTAATATGCAATGTTTATGGAAATTATATTTATTTGTTCCTCTTTTTACTTTTGATGAGTAATCCCTAATGTTAACACTGACAGGCAGCTTGCAGGATGCAATAACAACATCTCAGAATTAAAGATGTTGGTGTGATGCTTAAATGTATTCAGAATAATTTCCAGTTGCTGCCAGATTTCTTTCATATTTACATAATTTATTTGTGTACATGGACATATTTAATCTGATAATCAAAATTTGTCTGGTGATCTCTGGAAAATTTGACATTCTGCTATCAAATCTTATCCCAGGATAGCCAGCATTAAGCCTAACTTTTATTGTATCCATTGTGAACATTTTGGTTCCAGCATGGATGAACCCAATGTTCTGCATGAATAGATTACTTGTGTTTAACTGAAAGGAAAACAAGATTAGTTAGCTAATGAGTGAAAGAGATTAATTTTGGTTCTGCATATGATTAAACTTAGGTGGACCCTCAAATTAGTTTATATTATTTGAATAAAATTGCATAAATTCCCAGTAAAATGTTTATTTTTTCATAGAATTTGGCTTACTCTTTTAATTTAACGAGTTAACTAAACGATGGTGGCCTAGAAATGTGATCACACTGGCAAAAATGGACTCAACATCAGTATGATTAGGCACCGGTTTTCTTCACAGCATGGAACTTTGGCAGTCACCAGCCACAATCAAGTCAAGTCAAGTTCATTACCATTTTATTGTACAAATACAGCCCAACAAAACAGTGTTCTCCAATTCTGGTGCAAAACACACAGACACACAACTAGATGAACAAAATGCTGGCCCTGGCAGAAGACCACAAGTCCTGTTTTCTCTTCAGCCAAATTTTCCTCGAGCAGACGCCAGAGGACATCCAGCTGCTCCTCACCGATGAGGATTTCTCTGACCCACGCAAAGCTGCATCCCAGGCGGATGCCCTCTGGGGAACGAAGAGGGAGAACAATGCAGCCCTCAACCAGGTGGCATGACCCGGAATCAGCCAACCGCAAGCCACCCCCAAGACCAAGCCAGAGGAGAGCCAGTTGACCTGGTGTTTCTACCATCAGCACTGGGGAGCGCAAGACCGTAAGTGACGAAAACCCTGTGGGTTTCAGGGAAACGACCAGGCCAGCCACAGTTGATGGCTGCGACGGCTTGCTACGTGAACATGTTATGGAAAAATCCACCGGCTGATGCTTCCTGGTGGACACAGGGGCCGAGTTGAGCGTCCTACCCCCCACAGCCTTAGAAACTCGCACCCGATCTCGCGGTCCAACCCTGCCCAGATCCAGATCAGCAAGGAAACATTTCCACTGGAGGTTCATGTTAGCCTCAGTGGCCACCACGCTGTTGGGCGCCGATTTCCTAAGGGCTCGTAGTCTACTAGTCGACAGGAAGGGCAAGGGGCTGGTTAACGCTCACATGTTCTACTCCGTATGATTGGATACGGCAGACGCCTGCAAGCCGGAAATCGCCGCCATAGCCACCACCAGGGATGAGTTCTCCGACATCCTCCATGAGTTCCCCACCTTCTTAGAGCCACGCTTCGACACCATCCTGCGCCAGCATGGAGTCTTCCACTACATCACTATTTAACGCCCCTCCTACATGCTAGGCCAAGATGGCTGCTGCCTGAAAAGCTCCAGCAGGTGAAGGAAGAGTTTTCCAGATTAGAGGAGCTGGGAATCATCTGACGCTCAGACAGTGCCTGGGCATCACCACTCCACATGGTCCCAGAGTCATCTGGGGGCTGGAGGCCCTGCGAGGACTACCGTCAGCTGAACGTTGCAACCACTCCTAACAGGTACCCGGTTCTCCACATACAGGACTTCTCCTCCAACCTTCACGGTGCACGGATTTTCTCCAAAGTGGACCTCATGTGGGGATACCATCAGATCCCGGTGCACCCAGACGATGTGGGTAAGACGGCCATTATCACCTCCTTCAGCCTCTTTGAGTTCCTCTATATGCCGTTTGGCTTAAAGAATGTGGCCCAGACATTCCAGAGCCTCATGGACACAGTGGGAAAGGACCTGGACTTTGTGTTCATCTAGCTAAACGATATACTGATTGCCAGTCACAACCGCGAGGAGCACAAAGCCCACCTTCACAAGTTGTTTGGCCGGCTGGCAGATTTCGGCCTTACAGTCAATGCAGCCAAATGGCAGTTTGGCAAGGAGACCCTCCACTTCCTGGGGTATACCATTTCAGTGGCTGGGGCTACCCTGGCGCCAGAGAAGGTGGTGGGCGTCCAACATTTCCCCAAACCCTCCACCTTTAAAGGCCTGCAGGAGTTTGTGGGGATGGTGAACTTTTACCATTGGTTCATCCCTGGGGATGCCCCTACCATGCACCCATTGTTTGCGGTAATGGCCATCAAAGAAAAAACCTTATCCTGGCTGTAAGAGGCAGTGACAAAAGAGGCCCTTGCCAGTGCAAAGCTGCTGGTGCACCCACAGCCGGAGGTGCACATGGCACTCTCCGTGAACACCTCAGCTACAGCAGTCGGGGGGGGGGTCCTGGAACAATGACTTGATGGACAATGGCACCCACTCGCCTTTTTCAGTAAGCAGCTGTGACCGCCGGAGCTCAAATACAGTGCCTTCAACCGGGAGCTCCTGGCACTCTACTTGGCCATCCGCCATTTTCGTTACTTCCTGGAGGGCAGTACTTTCACAAGCCCCTCACCCAGGCACTGGCGATGGCCAAGGACCCGTGGACCGCCAGACAACAGCGTCACCTCTTGTATGTGTTGGAGTTCACTACTGACATCTGGCACAGGGCAGGCAAAGACAATGTGGTGGCGGATGCACGCTCGCACCTGACCATCAACGTGCTCGTCCCTGGGTTGGACTATGCACAACTAGCCCAGGCCCAGTGAACCGATGCAGAGACGCAAGCCCTGCGGACAGCCATCTCAGGCCTCGAACTCATGGTCCGAGCCACGAGATCGCCCGAGACTATCCCCATCAAGGAAGCCTCTGCGGAGACGTGCGCCATGACCCTGGTCAGCCAGTGGATCGCCCGGTTTGGGGTCCCAACACACATCACCAGCGACAGGGGTGTCCAGTTCACATCTGCTCTGTGGAACCAGATGGCGAAACTCCTGGGGATCAAGTTCCACCACACCACAGCCTACCATCTACAGTCCAATGGTTTGGTGGAGAGGTTCCAACAGCACCTTAAGTCCTCACTCATGGCTAGACTAACTGGCCCGGACTGGGCAGACGAACTATCCTGCGTCCTCCTCGGGATCAGGGCGGCATCCAAGGAGGACCTGAAAGCCTCAATGGCAGAGATGGTATACAGCACACCACTCTTCCTGCCTGGTGAGTTCTTTGGTCCAGAACCCGCCCAGGGACGTGAACCTGGTGGCGGACCACTGCAAGAGACTGGCTTTCCTGGCCCCCCCCCCACCCCCAGTGCGCCACGGCACTCGGCCGGCCCACCTCCCCAAGGAACTCGACTCTGCCCAATTCATGTTCGTTCGGAGAGGACCGCAGGCGGCACCGCTACACCACTCTTACGAATGTCCAAGCAAGGTCCTACACCAGTCCAGCGGAACCTTCACACTGGACGTTGGGGGAAGGGACGAACTTTTCACGGTGAATCGCCTAAAGGCAGCCCATCTGGACTCGTCACAGCTGGTGCAGTCGGCCAGGCCCAAGCAATGGGGCCACTTGCCCTAGCAGCGAGAAGCGTAGCCGGTTCTGGGGGGGGTTTGTGTGATGTCCCACCCGCTCAGGGCGAACCAACCCTGCTTGTAATGCCACGTGGCGGGGCAGCCCTGGTAATATGGCGCCATTGGGGGTTTCTTCCTCACTCAAACCTCCCACGTGGCGTGCGCTCCGGGCAGTGAGTGTGACTTCATCATTCACGTGGTGACTGAACCAATGCTGCCCTTAAAGGGGCACATGCCAAATTCAAATAAAACAGTCGTTAACGACCCTCAGCGTGGTGGCTGTGCTTCTTACACTGCTCACCCGCCACAAGCAGTTCTTCTGGTCAATCAGCATTCTCACTGCCTATGGAAAGAAGCTGTTTCTCATCCTGGTGGTGTTGACTCTGATACTTTTGTGTCTCTTTTCTGATAGGAGCACCTGAAAGATGCTGTGTGGAGGGTGGAAGGGGTCCTCAGTGATTTTGCACACCCTCTTCAGACAATGCTCCTGGTACAGTTGATCACGTTGATAGGGGGGAAGGAAACTCCTCTCTGCCACTCTTATGGTCCTGTGGATTGTCCTCCAATCTACTTCTCTGCAGCAACCGTACCACATTGTGATGCAGCTGGCCAGGACGCTTTCAATAGATTACCTGTTGAAGAATGACATGATGGTGGTTGGTATGAATCATACTTACAAATGAAATTCATTGTTTGGAATTTTTTTTTTTGGAATTCATTGTACCTTTGCAAAGCTTACTCAAACCACTAGCAGAAGAGGGACCGAGCAGGGCAGCCAATTTGACATTGCTTTTATTCTTTTGGTTGGAGTGGTGGAAAAGGAAAGAATCCAGAACTGAGATGGAATCAATAGATTAGGCATTAGCAATGAGAAAAGGTGACAATGGAGGTAAGCACTACAGAAGACTGAAAACTTGAGTAACCTTGCAGAGGTCATCAAGGTGAGGGAAGACATCAGCAAATCATATTTCCCAACAAGTGTACATGTATCACACTGAAATCTGAAAATTTGCACGCCTCCATTTAAAAAATCCTGACTACTAATCAAGTGCACAACCCACTTGCACACATTTATCACCATTCCTACAATCACATATTCTAAACTTGGTTAGCACATATTCTAAACTTTTAACTGTGGCAAGTACAGTAAACAGAGCATAGAAGCTGGTGAGTGTATTTTATTGGATGACGGATGTAATACGTGTCGAAAGAACCAAAGACTTGTTGATCCAAATCAAGGCTTTTATTAACTAAAAGACTGGAGCATATCACAACTCGGTCGACTAATCCAGAATAACCTGGTCTGGCTAGGAGCAATCCTTTAAGACCTGCCAGTAGGTGTGGCTACACTCTCAGCCAATCACAGTCATCCTACACTACAATCTGTACATATGTACATATACACATAGGTGATAGAATCTGTACTATCACAATGGACTGTCACACAAGAAAAAAAACAACAGACTGGCACTCTGGAGGAGAATAGGCTAATCTTTGAGATTAGTCCATACAATCCATACAGTTAATGCTATCAGTAATCATAAAATATTGAAGATGAGATTCGGGATTCAATTTATTGTCATGTAATGAAAGCTGTGTCATATTACACAAAATTGCTTTTGTCTGCTGTAAGGCAGACAGATTCGCCATCAGCACAAATTCCCTGAAGCAAATTACTGTCAGTCAGAGAAAGAGAAGCAAAAGAGAACTCCCACCCCCCCATCCCCGAGAGTACCAAGTGCCCGTGGATTCTCCCCAGCACTTCCAGAGCCTCCACAGTCCAGACCAAACCATCAGAAACCCGAGCTCCAGATCCGAACCTCTGATACGATTAGGAACCCATCTCACATTCAGGTTCTGATACCTGGTAACCCTTTAGCCAGCTTTGAGCCAGGCTCCACCAATCTGCAACCAAGTGTGAGTCCTTTGACTGCCATCTCCAGCAGCCCAGAGCTTCGGTGGGTTTCTCACCTTTGAGTCACCAGCAGCCTGTGGGGTTCCTTCAGCCACAGAACCCCTCGCTGGTCCACCACTGTGGTCGCCATCCAGATGGGGGTGGTCTCCTCATTTTCTGGTGCCCTGCACCAGTCCTACGGTTCCCCGGAGTTTGTAACTACTCGTGGCTGCTGTCAATCATAGGCGCCACTAACTTGGGCCTAGATTCAACGGTTGCCCGATTTTAAATAAAACTACCAGTGGCTCTTTTAACAGGCTGATTGAATCCTGTATGGAGCTGATGGCAGTTAGACTGGGTGGACGGAACCCACGGGAGCACTGTGTCTCCTCTCCCTGCGTCTGGACCAGCTGCAGTGCTACTGTTTACAGCTTATGAGAATGTGCTTATAACTCAACTTTGTCCTAACATCCTGATTTCTCTTACCCCACATTCTAATTTACAAGACATAGTTAGTGTAAATATAATCCTATTCTCCTTCCACAGTCCACAAAAACTCTCACCTTGGCTTTAAGAATGGAATTAAAGAAGGTTCCATATCACTTGATCTCATACTTGCAGCAGAGGGCTCAAATTCTGGCATATTGCAAGTAGTAGAAAGTTATCTTGATTTGCTCATGATGAGTTGTCAGGTATCCTGTGGTAAGATGAGCTTTGCTTTCAGCTCTCCAGGAGTTCTGTTCTTAAGGACTCCAGCGTGACCACGACAAAGCAGTCAAAGGCTGAATGACGTGCTTATGGAAAGTGAAGTAATAACCATGCCTGAATGATGAATGAGCACGAGGAAGAAGAGATCGAACATTGAAGCCTGAAGACCATCTTTTGCAGCAAATTCCATTTCAGCACTTGTGTGCCCAACCATCATGCTGAGTTTCTCGGGCATTGTCTCAGTTGTATTACAAGCAGGAACCATCCAGCATTGAGTGCTGCAGTGAAAACATAGACTTCCACCATGTAGCTTAGCTTGTCACCATGTAAACTCAGATGCCGCTATTATGGTCCTCTACACCTGTATTTAAGGTATACTCCAGCATTACGTTTTTCATCAGATTACTGGCAATGCTAATGCTAAGAAGCTACCCTCTTGGAATGGCACTAGTTCACACATTAGCTTCTCTTTATCAGGATGGCAGTATTTGTAATTTTACAGTCATAATCTAATAGTATCTTTTATGTTTTCCATTAGCCTGCCCAGAATCATGGAATTTTAGCACAGTGCAGCTCAGAAAGAAGCCCTTTAAGCCCACCTCATCCATATCGATCATGATGCCTACCTCATTTGCCTACATTGGACTGTACCCACTAAGCCTTTCTTATCTAAGTACCTCCCCTTTACTGTTGCTTATCAACTGCATGCCTTTGAATAATTTCCTAACCTAGTTTGTTCATCATGCATATGTGATTGGCTTTATTTAAGTCTTGTGGCATTTGCTGCAGAAGCGCCACTAAATCAATGCACCAGACACAGTAGTTAGTCAGCAATAATGTTTATTCAAACTTGCCTCTCTTTTTAAGTCACTTTCAGCCCGAACACCCGAGACCAGAAGTGACGTCATCACATCCCTGCGATGCACACAAAGAGTATGGGGCTTAAAGTGGAGACGCATGGCTTGTCTATGCACAAACAGAAAGTCATTGTCGAGGAGGACTGAAGGCACATGCTGTTTGGAGGGTCCATGGAATCGGCTTTCTTATTGCGATGTGGTGTCGAAGCTGCTGAAGTATGTCCAGATCAGAAGGGCAGCAGTCGGTCGAGAAGCGAACGTCACCTGGAACCGAGAGAACTGAACCATAAACCATTTCTGCGGACGACGCTGACATGTGTTCCTTCGGGTTCCCAGCAGAACCCATGGCAACTCGTCTACCCAGTTGGGCCCTTTGAGTCAAGCTTTGAGTGCAGCCTTGAGTGGCTGGTGGAAACGTTCCACTAGACCATTGGACTGCAGGTGGTACACTGTGGTGTGGTGCAGTTGCGTGCCACAAAAGCACGCAAGGGCTGTCCATAACACACAGGTGAATTGGTCCAAGGTGACATTTGTGAGAACTCTGAATCTTGTGATCCATTCGGCAATGAACGCTTTGGTGCATGTCTCAGTATCACTGGATGGCGATGGGATGGGGCATGAATTGGCACATGACCATGATGATGAACCTCATGTTCTGAGTCATTAGTAGCAGGTCCAAACAGGTCATGCGCAAAATATCAACGCGTGGCTGGGAAAGACTGGAGAGGTGCCTTGGTGGTGTGTGCCGCTGTACTTTGGAACTTTGTCAGTGGGTACACATCGCAAAGTAGACTTGGTCTGCAGGGTTGTGGTGCCAGATGTATGTCCAGGTTTGTGATAGAAGTTCTGTATGCCTGAACGTCCAGATCAGCAGCCTGTGCTCTCACCAAGTCAGGGATATTCACACCCCCGAGGCACCGACAGTCTGGACAGCGCATAAGCGACCAGATTGTTTTTTCCTGACACGTGATGCACACTCGTAGTGAACTCAGAAATGTATGATGTGGCATTGGTGCCTGGTTGACCACTGGTCAGATATCTTGCTAAAGTGAAAAGTGAGTGGCTTGTGGTCTGTGAAAGCAGTGAAATGGCATCCTTCCAAAACATAATGGAAGTGTCAACAGCTCTCAATCAAATTCATTTTTGGTGGCTGTAGGTGGGGGCTAAAGAAAGCCAGGGGTTGCCACTGGCCATTGACAAACTGTTCGAGAACCGCGCCCATTGATCTGTCAGAGGCATCTGTGGTGAGTGCCAGGGCGGCTGGGAGATTAGGATGTGTGAGCATCGCTGCATTTTCCAGAGCATCTTTGGCAGGGGCAAAAGCTGATTCCGCCTCGACCATTCAAGTAACTTCCTTGCGCTTTGTGATGAGGAGTTGGAATAATGGGCCAAGAATGTCGGCAGCTACCACAATTAAATGTTGATAGAAATTCACCATGCCCAAACATTTCTGCACTCCCTTAACTGTGGTAGATTTCAGGAAAGCACATATGGCGTCCACCTTGATGGATAAGGGAAACACACCTTCTGCCGTGATCTTGTGCCCTAGGAAATCGATGGTCATTCTACCAAACTGGCATTTGCTAGGGTTTACGTTAAGTCCAAATTCATCGAGCCACTGGAACAGGTGGCGTAAGTGCCGTTGGTGTTCTCGCTCATATAGACTGGCGATGAGGATGTCGTCTAAGTATATGTATGTGAATTCTAAATCCCTGTTGATGGTGTCCATAAGCCACTGGAATTTTTGAGCTGTGTTTTTCAAACCAAATGGCACCCTGAGGAATTCAAAAGTCCAAAAGGGGCAATAATTGATGTTTACCGAATGTCCTCTGGATGGACTGGGATTTGATGATATCCCTTGACTAGGTCAACCTTGGAAAAGACATGGCATTTATGTAGGTGGTGGGCAGCGAAATCCTGTATATGTGAAATAGGGTATCTGTTGGGCATAGTTATATCATTGACCCTGTGGTAGTCGCCGCAGGGTCTCCACCCACCGGTGTTCTTGGGCACCTTGTGTAATGGGGTGATGCCCAAGGGCTGTTGGAACATCAAATGATACCCAATTCCTCCATGGCAGTAAACTCTGCCTTGGCCTGCTGCAGTTTTTCTGACAGGAGGCAATGAGCCATGGCAGAGGCGAGCCCATGGTGTCAATGGGCCACGCCATGGGCCGTTTTCAAGGAATTGAATTTAGGATTGAGCACACCAGGAAATTCATTGAGCAGGGCAGTGTCGGCGTGTAGAGTGTGGACCCCAAGTAGAGAGAATCATTGTTTGGTGGTTGTCATAGGGTACGTTTGGAAAATAGTGGCATTGACTAGCTTCATTCGCTTAACGTCACCTAGCAGGTCGTGGGACTGGAGGAACTCTGCACCCAAGATGGGCTGTGTGATGAAAGCCAAAATGAAATTGCAATGGAACACTGCCTCCCCTATCTTAATCGTGACACGGCGCTTGAAAAAGCTGTGGACAGAAGTCCCGTTCGCAGCTTGAAGGGGGAGTCCCTGCTGCTTATGTATCTTTTTGAAGTATGTGGGTGGGAGTAAAGTGAGTTCGGTGCCTGGGTCTACAGGAAATTTTGCTCATGAGCTTTGTCTTGGAGATAGAGGAGGCCAGTATTTGTGCCAGCTGCCGAGGTCACTACTGGTGGCTGGCTTTGTCATTTTCCAACAACTTTTCGGGCTTTTCATTGCTGCCATGGTAGCCACATGAGCACATGCATCTATGAGCATTTATCCCCCACCGGTGATGAAAAAAACCACCATTCTCAGCACCTACCTGTACGTTCGTCCCTTTTTGTTTGAACTGCAGCTACAGGCGGTGCGCTGGGCAAGGGAGCTGTCACTGCTGAGAATACGGGCTGTATATGGGCAGACTCTTGACTTTGCATGCGGTATAGTATGTCAGCCTCCTGTGCTATGTCATGGGGATGACTGAAATCCAGGATTTATAGAGACGTGATCCTGGAGCTTCACCAGGAATGAGATCTCAAAGAGAAAGCATTTGGAATGGCCATCTGCTCGTGCGAGCATTTCATTCATTATATTGGATGGATTTCTGTTGCACAGCCCTTCCATATTAAAGAGCCTCTTGCCACGATCGTGCCTGGTTAATTCCAGGGTGTCCAGGAGGAACCACTGGAACCTGGTGTACTGGCTTTCTGCTGGGGGGTGGGCAAAACATTTGCTCACCTTAGCTGCTGTAGCAGAGTCCAACACCCCGACAACATGCCAAAACTTTGTGTCTTCAGCGGTTATGCCATGGAGGCAGAACTGGATCTCAGCCTGGTTGAGCCATACTCAAGGCTGGTGGGCCCAGAAAGGGGGCATTAACTGCAGTTGTGTCAGTAGCTGCTGTTGCATCCATGTTAACTGTGGATTCAAGCTTTAGTTGAATCTTACAGATGGGGTCACCAATTGTGGTGTTTGCTGCAACAGCTCCACTAAATCAATGCACCAGACAGTAGGTAGTCAGCAATACTGTTTATTCAAAATCGCCTCTCTTTTTAAGACATTTCCAGCCCGGACACCCAAGACCAGGAGTGATGTCATCACATCCCTGCGATGCACATGAAGAGCACGGGGCTGAAAGTGGAGACAATGGGAGTTCCACGACATCTTATGGGTGAGTAGCTAACTGTCCTGTGTGTTCTGATTTGGCCCGTTGTTTTGCACGGGCAGCGGTTCAGCTTGTTATGTTACTCAGCCACTCTGCCCACTACAGACTTTCATTTTGACTTGAACCTATCTTTGTTGAACAATAAAGTCAACAAGCCCTTCAACCCAACTCATCTATGTCAACCAAGATGCCTGTTGTTCATGCCGTTCATGGCGATATGCTGCATCTGAAGTTGTAACACTTAGGACTGTAGTTGCCTGTGATAATCCATCATAAACATATGGAAGAAAATAACTATCTGTCCATGATGAAAGTAATTTGATTATTAGTCATCGAGTTCCCACATTGACTAAGTTGACTTTCAAGGCTGGTCTCATTTGTTGCCCTTTTGAATAATAGTATAACATTAGCCACTCTCCAGTATTCTGGTACTTCACCTGAGGATAAAGATGAAGTAAATATATAGTATCTGCAAAAGCCTCTACAATTTCCTCCCTTTTAGCACACATCCAAGGATGCATTTGCTCTTGCTGTGCATTGTTCTTTATCCAAGTGGAAGAATGATCCTTTCCTTGCATAGAAACCTTTGCCTAGGCCACTGTCAGTCTGTTTACAATCCAGATCAATATTTGGAAAGTGGAATTAAATATGATATTTTCAACTCTGCCAATGCAGCAGGATGGAAGTGTGGGTTGTGAGGATGATGTAGAAATGTTTTGGAGGCAGGAAAAGACCTGATGTAAATGGACAAGCTCATGTCAGCAAGAGTATAATGTGAAAAAAAGAGGAAGTAGTGCAACAATGACTAGAGGGACTCACTATGGGCATAAGAATGGAATGAATGTTTCATGTTTCACTCATTACAATAATACTTTTAACCACTTTTGTGCTTATCCCCAATGGAGATTATTTGCAGACATTTGAAAGGCCATATTGCAGGAACAAACATGAAACAGCATTTGATGTGTGCTGACGGCATCACTGACATAGAACTCTACAGTGCTGAAACAGGTCCCTTCGGCCCTTCTAGTCTGTGCTGAACCATTTTTTTTCCCTAGTCCCACTGTCCTGCACCCAGCCCATAGGCCTCCATACCTCTCCCATCCATGTATCTGTCCAAATTCTTCTTAAGTGTTAAAATTGAACCAGCATTCACCACCTCCGCTGGCAGCTCATTCCACACTCTTGGCTTCTTCAGGTGCATTCTCTGCTAAGAATGCGCCTGCAGAAGGGGAAGAGGACCTGTGAATTGCCATTCAGGTAGCAGCGCTAAAAGCGCAGCGCTGGCCATCTGAAAGGGACAGCTGCACGGGAGGCGCCTCAGAGCGCACTCCAGCTCCTGTCCCGTCGGGCTGTCAAGGTTGGGGTGGCCGGCGCGGTCTGTAGGGGTTGGGGCGGTTGATGCGGCTGTAGGGTTTGGGGCAGCTGGTGCAGGCTGTAGTGGTTGGGGCAGCCGACATGGGCTGTAGGGGTTGGGGTGTCCAGCGCGGACTGTCAGTGCTGGGGTGGCCGGTGCGGGCTGTCCCCACACTGACCCCACTGCTCTGCTCTCTCCCTATAGTCCCGTGTCAGTCCCCACACTGATCCCACTGCTTTGCCTGCGCCAGCTGCCCCTTCAGTGTTGGGACTGATACCGGGCTGTGGGGAGAGCATGTGGCAGTGGAATCAGTATGGGGACTGACACGGAGCTATGGGGAGAGAGCAGAGCAGTGGGATCAGTGTGGGGACCGACATGGGGCTAGTTTAATTGGGGCATAATGTTTGGTGCAGACATTGTGCGTAAACGGGCAGTTCATGTGCTGTACAGTTCTTTGTTTTAGATATTCATTATATTTGGTGTTTGCATTTCCTTCTGACAAACTCCCTAGGTTTTTATTTGCCACCCTGATGTCTTTTGCTAACTGGTTCATGTGTAAATTGTTCTGCACCACCGAGACCTTTGTGGTTATATATTTCTCCCGATGCCTCTACTAGTTCAAACTCTCTGCTGGTCTAATTCTTCTCTGAGCACTTAAGGTTTGCCGTGGCTATGGGCAGATTATCAACAAACATTTGGTGCTCGGTGCCTGCATTGGAAAGCAACAAATTAATCTGTCCCTCATAAGTGGGATCAGTATGGGGTCAGCCTGCGCCAGCTGCCCCAGCGCTGACAGCCCACGCCGGCCATCCCATACTGATCCCACTTATACCAACATGTATAATGAATTTGATACTAATATTTCACTATTTTATTCTGAATTTGGTATGGGAAAATGTTTCAATAAAAATTTCAAAAAAATTTCCACATGAAAGGAAGTCATGATTGGCAAATTTGTTAGTTGTTATTTGACAATGTAACTATGAGAATAGGTCATGGGGACTCAGTTGTTATGGTGCATTTGGACTTTCCAAAGACATTGATGAGCTTCAACAAAAGAAATTATTTACCAAAATCAAAAGATATGTTATTTAGGTTAAACACTGGCCTAGGTTCGTTTATGGATTATATATAGCTACAAGCCCCAGGAGAATGGACAGGTGGAAAAGGAGAATGCCACGGTCTGGAAAGCTGTCAAACTGGCCCTTAAGTCAAAAAGCCTTCCAGACTCAAGCAGGCATGAACCCCTCCCTATGGCACTCTTCTATGTACCATGACCAATGCTACTCCGCACAAGCTCCTATTCAATTTCGAAAGAAGGTCAGCATCGGGAATTACATTCTCAACCTGGCTCACCACTCCTGGTCCAGTTCTTCCAGGAATCACATGAGGAGAAGCAAAACCGACCCCTGGTGGAAAAGGTGAAACTGCTCCATACCAATCCCACATATGCTTATGTGGAGTACCCAGATGGCAGAGAGGACACTGTCTCCATCAGGGACTTGGCGCCTGCTGGAACAGAGGGTCAGTTGCCACAAGTACCCTGAGAGTCATGGAGCTCATTCTTGCTACCCCCAGTTAGGGCCTCAAGGGACCTGGTTCATGAGGAAAGTGCATCCCCCTCCACTGTTGAGTCAGAGACCCAGCCTGCCTCTCCTCCCTCACAAGGAGACCAGGAGACCCAAGGAGTCCAAGGTCACCCGGTGCTAAGGAGCTCCACCAGGATCTCCAGACCCCGGACCACTTAAATATGTAAATTTGTAAATTACTATATTTTTTCAACTTTTTTCTGAATCCATGTTCTCTGTCTTCATTCACAGACCCTAAATTCTACAGGAAGGGGTGAATGCAGTGAACTGGGATTCACTGGTAATGTGTTGTGGTAATGGCTGGCCCCACCTCCTGGCTCTGTCCCCATCTGCTCACATATAACCCTGGTTTCCCGCCTAAACCTAGAACCCTTCTGAAGACTACTTTGACTCCCTATCCTTAGTTATAAGCTAATAAAAGCATTTGTTATCCCTCCAGTCATCAGAGGTTTTATTCTCACTACATGGACAAATAAAACAAAGTTTACTTTTGTGTAGTGAGTTGTGGTTTATAAGAAATTTTTGAATTTTTTTCTAACTGCCTTTATTGTTCTAGATACTTGCTCAGATTTCAATTGCCATGCCAAAACTTTATGTGCCTTTTCTCCCAATTCATAATACTTTTGTTTAGATCTTTGCAATAAAATTTCCACATTGTAAGTTTGTAATGTATTATATTTCAATTGCTTAGAATCTAATTGTACTTTTTCTCTTTATCAAATGGATTCCTCTGTAACACTTTTTCCAAAATATTTATATCTTTCTCTAACATATCAACCTCAGCTAAATATTGCTTTTTAAGTTTGACTATAAAACTAAAAATATGACTTCTTAAATACACTTTTACAGCATCCCATACTACAAACTTGCTCTTCACATAATTTCTATTTATATCTAAAAACTGTTGTATTTGTTCATTAATATATTTACAAAATTCTTCAATTTTAATAATAAAGAATTAAACCTCCAGCGATATGTAGAGACCATTTTATTTGTAATTGCATATGTCAATAAAACAATTTCTTCCAAAATGCAACACCTCACACTTGTCTGCATTAAATTCCATCTGCCATTTTTCAGCCAATTTTTCCAGCTGGTCCAGTTCCCTTTGCAAGCTTTGAAAACCTTCTTCACTCTCCACAACACGTCCAATCTTAGTGTCATCTGCAAACTTGCTAATCTAATTTACTATAATATCATATAGATGAGAAACAACAATGGTCCCAGCTCTGATCCCTGAGTCACATCACTAGTCACAGGCCTCCAGTCTGAGAAGCAATCATCCATCACAACTCTGTCTTCTCCCATTCAGCCATTGTCAAATTCAGTTCACTACTTCAGCATGAATACCTAGTGTCTGAACGATCCTGACGAACCGCCCATGTGAGCTTTGTCAAAGGTCTTAATAAGGTCCATGGAGACAACATCCACAGCCTTTCCTTCATCAACTTTCCTGGTAACCTCATCAAAAAACTCTATAAGGTTGGTTAAACATGACCTATCATGCATAAAGCCATGATGACTATCCTAATTCAGTCCATGGCTATCCAAATAATTATTTATTCAGTGTCTTAGAACACCTTCCAGTAATTTACCTACAATTGATGTCAGGCTCACTGGTCCATAATTTCCATGGTCACTTTTGGAGCCATTTTTTAATCAATGAAATGACGTGAGTTACCTTCCAATCTACTGGCACAACATCCGTGGCTAAGGACATTTTAAATATTTCTGTCAGAGCCCCTCCAATTTCCACACGAGCCTCCCTCAAGGTCTGAGGGAATATCTTGTCAGACCCTGGGGATTTATCCGCTCTTATTTTCTTTAAGACAGCAAGCACTTCCTTGTCTTTAATCTCTATAGGTTCCATGACCTCACGGCTTGTTTTCCTTACTTTCCATGACTCTGTGCCCTTTTTCCAGAGTGAATACTGATGAAAAAAACCATTTAAGATCACTCCCATCTCTTTTGGCTCCATTCAAAGCTGACCACTCTGATCTTAAAGGAGACCAATTTTGTCCCTTCCTATCCTTTTGCTCTTACCATGTAGAAACTCTAAGGATTTTCCTTCACATTTTTGCCAAAGCAACTTCATTTATTTTTAGCCTTCCTGATTTTTTTTGAGGATTTTCTTGCATTTTTCATACTCCTCAAATACCTCATTTTGTCCATGTTCCCTATACCTGTTATAAACCTCTCTCTTCTTCTGAACCAACTCCCCAATATTACACAAAAACCAAGGTTCCCTATGTCTTCTAACCTTGCCATTGCTCCGAGCAGGAACATACAAACTCTGTACTCTGAAAATTTCACCTTTGAAGGTCCTCCATTTACTTCGTACATCCTTGCCTGAAAACATTCAATCCCAATCCACATATTCTAGATCATTTCTCATTTCCTCAAAATTTGCCTTTCTCCAATTAAGGATCTCAACACAAGGCCCAGTCCTATCCTTCTCCATAATTAACGAAGCTAATGGCAGTATGATAACTGGACCCAAAATGTTTCCCTACACATATTTCTGTCACCTGTCTTGTCTTGTTCCCAAATAGAAGATCCAGTATTCCACTCTCTCGAGTTAGTACCTTTACTTCCCTGAACATATTTGACAAACTCCAAACTATCCAGCCCTTTTACAGTAAGGGATCCCCAGTCAATATGTAGAAAATTAAAATCTCCTACTATCACAACTTTGTTTCCTGCTTTCTCTCTATAAATTTGCTCCTCCAATTCTTGTTGACTATTGGCCAGTGCATAATACAACCCCATGAGTGTGGTCATACCTTTCCAGTTCCTCAGCTCCATCCATCTACCCTCATTAGACGAGCCCTTTGTGACAAGCAAAGCTACTCCTCCCCCTTTCATGCCCCCCTCCCGTGTTTTATCATGTCTGAAGCAACAGAAGCTCGGAACATTGAGCTGCCAGTCCTGCCCCTACTATTACCAAATCTCACTAATGGCCACAATGTCATAATTCCGTGTCCCAATCCACACTCTAAGCTTGTCTGCCTTTCCTACGATACTCCTTACATTGAAATAGTTGCACATGAGAACATTTCCACCAAATTCAACCCATTGACTTCTAACGGTGCATGCAATTTTAATATAATATTTTCCCTCCTCCATGCCTCTCTTTGCTCTGCACTCTGGTTCCCTCTCCCTGCAAATCTAGTTTAAACTCCCTGGAGCAGCACTGGCAAACCTTTCCATGAAGATATTAGTCCTCTTCCAGTTCAGATGCAAACCGTTCTGTCAGAACAGGTCTCACCTTCTCAGGAAGTGAGCCCAATGATCCAGAAACTTGAAGTGCTCCCTCCTACACCATGTCTTTAGCCACATGTTGAACTGCATTATCATCCTATTTCTAACCTCACTAGCACACGGAATGGGTTGCAAATCTGAGATCACTGCCCTGGAGGTCCTGTCCTTCAACCTAGCATCTAACTCCCTGAACTCTCTTTACAGTACCTCCTCACTTTTCCAACCCACATTATTGGCCCCTATATGGATCATGACATCTGGTTGTTTACCCTCCCTCCTGAGAATGGCATGAACTTGATCTGAGATATCTCAGACCCTGGCATCAGGGTCCCATTTGGGATACTCAATTGCCTCCACAGAACCTCTTATCTGCCTCCCTAACTATGGAATCCCCTCTCACTACAGCTCACCTCTTCTCCTCCCTTCCTTTCCTAGCCTTAGGACCAGACTCCATGTTAGGGACTTGGTCACTGTGGATTGTCCCTGGTAGGTCTGCCACCAACTGTATCCAAAATAGTATACTTGTTGTTGAGTATGATGGCCACAAGGGTGCCCTGCACTGCCTCCCTGTTCCCTTTCCCTCTTCTGACCATCACCCATCTACCCTCTTCTTGTCCCCTACATGTGATAGTGTCCCTGTAACTCCTGTCTATCACCCCCTCTGCCTCCCAAATGATCCAAAGTTCATCCAACTCTGGTTCCAATTCCTTAACTCGGCTTGTGAGGAGCTGTAGCTGGATGCACTTCTCGTAGATGAAGTCGTCAGGGATACTGCTGGCCTCCCTGATGACCCACATTTTGCAAGAGAAGCATTACCCTGCCTTGGCTGCCATTCCCACTCACTATGACTGTATGAACAAAATATATGATATCTAACGAACCTGCCCTTACCTGTGCCTAACTGCTGAATCTTTTTTTGTTCCTTGAATAGGGTAGCCTTTTTTGACTTTCCAACTATTCCTCACCTCTTGCCTGTTCTTGCTGAAGCCTCTTGACTCTGACTCAGCACACTCCAACAATAACCACTCCTCCCTTTGTCTTTAACTGTTTAACTCGATTACCCAATATATCAATGATACAGACAAGGACTTCAATAGACCAGATAGAGTTTGACGATCTTAATACTAAATGAAGCCTGCTATTCATCCTCAGCTCGAATGTTGAGCAATCCCCAACAGCCCCACAAATGCAGGGCTTTGTATAGCTATTAGACTTGGTTGATTCCAGAATGAACTCACAGCCAGTTTCATCACCACATTTCCATAATGGTTTGATTGGCTATGGAAAGATCAAACACTGACTGGGTAACTCTGAACTTCCAATTGCCTGCCATTTTAATTCACAATCCCACACCCTCCTGCACTGATGCAACGAGACCCAATTCAAGCTTGGAAGGCATGCCTCATCTTCCATCTGGTAATACTGAAGCATACAGGACTCAATATTGAATTCTCCAACTTTAGGTAACTATTTGTCTTTTTCTCTAAATCAACAATTATGGCTCAGGTTTTTTCATTTTATTTGAACTGCCTGGTGTACTGGCCAGTTCCAATGGCATCTCTCACAACAACACTTTATATAGACAAGGAACCATAATATGCCTGTAAGTGTCACATTTATCTATTTGGTCTCAAAGATTTTTGCTTTGTTCCATTCATCTCTTACCCACCTTCTCCATTGCTGAAAATTAAATTGCTTTCCCCTTTTTCTTAAAGGTCCTGGGATTTGAAGTGTTAGCTGTTTCTTTTTCATCAGATGCTCTCTGGCCTGAAAGACTGCTTCCAGCAATGTGTCAGCTTCCACTGTAGGACCAGCATGAGGCACTCAACATCTGAAATGCTATATTAGAAGGTCAAACATCTGCTACCTTTTGGGGCTCATTTCTTCAAAGGGAATTCCAGAATTCAAACAAATAGCATTTTAATTATTTATTTTATTTTGGAGAGATAGTGCTCAGTAACAGGCCCTTCTGGCCCATAAGCACATGCTGCCCAAATATAGCCAGGTGACCACTTAACTTTTAAAATGTGGGGGGAAACTGGACGACCAAGAGGAAACCCACATGGACATGGGAAGAATGTATAAACTCCTTAAAGACAGCACCGGATTCAGACCCTGTTTGATGGTGCAGTAAAAACATCGTGCTAACCACTACACCAGTGATTTGCAAACTGCCCCCCTAAAGTCAAATTCCACCTTAAGTAATCCCTATACCATAAGTCCTCTGTGAGTAGTAAGGGATTGCTTAAGGTGGAATGTGAGTGGAAAGAAAAAAGTTTGAAAACCATCGTTTTTATCATACCTAATTGACTTGTTATGTGCATGGTTTCATAACTCCAAAGAAAATAGTCCAATGCCAAATTTTCTCAAGCAAAATATTTCAGTAACAATTGGGTGTAGAGCAGTGGTTCTCAACCTTCCTTTCCCATTCACATACCACCTTAAGTAATCTCTCACCAATCACAGAGCACTTATGGCATAGGGATTGTTTAAAGTGGAATATGAGTTTAGGGGAGCAGTTTGAAAACCACTGACCTACCCTAACCTTGCTGCCTTTTATAGTGTGATAAATTTCTAAATTGCTGAGAAAGTGGGAGAGTCGACATCAGCTGTTCTTTCCAAGAAGATCATTCTACTTGTGTTTTTGTAGAAAACTATCTTTCCGGATAGTCCACAGCCAAACTTGTCATGATTCTACAATCCAAAGTGGATTTTTAAGGCCTAGATCTACTCAAGGTCATCAAGGCTATTCCCAATTGTGTCTCCTATAAAAGTCAATATCTTTCTTAAGTCACAGTACCGCCACTGGGGCATCAAAAGTATAGATACTGAAGGAAGAGGTAATTTAACTTAAATTTGATCTGTAACATTTGGATTCTGAGTTCCTTTTATTTTTGTTTTATGACCAAGAAAATGATGTGATAATCAAAATCAGGGGAAAGATAAGAAATGCGGGACTATTAGTAAGTATGATTATTGATAATGGACCTTGTTTATGCCCCAGACGAAAGGACCATTGAAATTGTACCATCTCTTCCTCTTTGTCTGCTTCCATGGCCTTTGCTTCCTTTCCATCATATTCTTCCTTCAATACAGATGACAAAAAAAGTCTTCCACAGAATGAAAGCTTCATGAAAGCTGATAAAAAACAGGATATTAGAGTCCACAACACTCTCCCAATGCTCATAAACAAAGCAGATAGAATCACTCTTTTTCAGATAGGCTCTCTAGGGCTGATATGCAGAGCAATTTGCATGCAGTTCTGCAACACGAGAAGCTGACCGTGCTTTCTAACCCTATTGCTGGGTCTGAGTGCTTCATGGAAACAGGTGCATACAAAATCAAATTACCTCATTTTGAACAGAAAGCAACAATGACCTTTAATCGGCAATGAGCTGCAAATTATGATGTGTGACATGTTTCTAAAATCTCCATTGCCAATATATAAACAGTCAGAAGCACAAATGTTTACCGTCATGATCACCTTAGAACTTACTGCCAATATAGTTATTGTCTTGCTTTGAGTTTGATTATGGTTGCAGGAATTTGGGAGGTTCTGCGCAGACTTTTCAAATAAGGGACATTGCTGATGCTCAGTTCACAAGTACGTTCAACAAGAATTCCAAAAATGCTGTCATGAACACTCTTTTGGAACTGTAAAAGAACATAATGCCCCAACAAAATAAATCCTATTTTCACCTCACCTTGGAGATTTTAGGAAAGCAAAAAAAAAGAATTCTGAAAGGGAGAATTTGCATTATATATTTCAGACATATTAAATTTTAATTTTAGTATCTGTGTTATCATATATAATTCAAAATACTTTTTGGAATTCTTGTTGAAGGCATGCATACATAACAAATCAGGTTAGAATTCTCATATGATACCAATTATACATCAAAATATATGATTTACTATGTCTTTCAATAGCTTATCGAAATGATCTGAGGAAGTACTGCTGATACCAAACTGCTTTCTGTACTGCAGTTTATGTATTGATAATATTTCAAAGGAATTTTGATCAGAATTTCTGCATGCTTTTTCAGGCAGTAGATGTTGCATTTTTCAATACATACCCGTGGTAGTAAATATTTCATTATGCATACTGAAGTATTTCTCACTGGCATTCTCTCGCATGTTCTGCTTTTAGAAAATGCAAGCATTTGCACGATGTTATTGAATTCATTGTTAGCGTGCTGTCACATCAGTGCAAAGGTATACTATATTTTGATTCATTTCTTGACAAGGTTGCTCCACAATGACAGCATTGATGTATTTTAGCAACGGTAAGATATTTTCTCTTTTACTTCAATGAACTACTCTTGTTTTAGCACCACTTAAGTATGGTTCTTGACAAGTCTACATTATTTAAATTGCCTTTTCCCAGTCTTGACTTGTTGCTTTGACTTACAGGTACCTCATAGTTAATTTTTCTTTTTCAGTCACAGCACTCCCTTTGTTCATTATTTTTTTAAGAAGAAGAATGCCAAATGACATTAATTATATTTAACTTTTATTCATAATGGACGTTTCTGAGGATTTAAGTGAATTGGGACCATTGGCCCAGATTATGCTCCTTCTTTTTAGTAAGAGGTTCAAAAGAAAATTACACATCTAGAACAGAACATGCATCATAATATTCCCAGCATTGCAGTGTGGAACTAAGGAGCGTGCTGGAGATAGGTTGCCAGTGGAACTTAATAGTGCTGAGTAATTGGGCCATGTACACTTCATGCCAAGCCTTTTAGCTATGCAGCCGACATGTAATAGAGAGGGATGGTCCAAGTTCAGGAAACCAGGATTCCAAAGCCTTTGAGAAATAAGAAATAAGTCATTTGTGAACATGATATAGAGGTCTCCAAACAGCAACCATATGGTAGGACAGAGTATGGAGGAAGAAATAATGGGAGTTGTCAGAGAGTCAGGTTGGGTGACTGGAAAAATCAGATGGGCCAAGGTAACCAGGTTGAAGAGACTATGGTGGTTGTTATGTTATTATGCTTGTTTAATAAAGAACTACATTTCCCAGTTGGCAGGGGAACAAAAAGTAGACTTTGACAGAAGTCAAGTGCATTTTTGGTTCAAGCAGCTCGAAAAATAAAGTTGTTCAAGTGTTACATTTTTTTTATTTTAAATTTTTAAAATTTAGACATATTGTACTGTAGCAGGCCAATTCGGCCCGATAAGTATGTGCAACCCAATTTACATCCCATTAACCTACAACCTGGTATGTTTTTGAAGGGTGGAAGGAAACCGGATCCCCAGGAGAAAACCTACACAGACATGGGGAGAATGTACAAACTCCTTGCACACAGCGTGGGATAAAAACCACGCAAAGTTGTTATTCTTCAAGGAACAAACATAGCATGGTGTCAGAAGTGGGTGAGTAAGAAATGTCAATAGTTCCTGTCATGGATAAGTTAAGACCTCTTACACTGATGCAGTTTACTGACAATCTAACCAATAATTGGAAATACTTCAAACAGTGATTCAAACATTTATTTAGACCTGGTGGAGTGGGAGAGACAGAAAAAAAACCCCAGAAAACATTATATTTCTACACATGATGTGAAGATGCCTTGGACATCTATAACAGTTTTCAAATTGATGAGACAGGTTTCACATTGGAGACACTGAGAACAAAATTTGAGGAGTATTTTGTTGCAACTAAAAACGTTATGTTTGAGAGATTCAAGTTTATCTTCTGTGAACAGAAGCAAGATATGAGCTTCGACCAATACTTAGCAAAGCTTCACATACTGATTAAGTCCTGTGAATTTGGAAGTTTGAAAAAAAAATTAATTAGAGACAGAATAGTTTGAAAATTCCCAGAGAAAGACTGTTGTGTGAAAAAGATTTGACACAAGAAAAGGCTGTGAATATGTGTAGGGCAGCAGAGACCACATGAGCACAAGCTAAAGAACTGCATAGAATAGACAGAACAGTGCATGCGGTGAAAACAGAGAAGCAGAGCACCAGGGGTTTCCTAAATCTACAGCAAAGAGATAGGTTCAAAAAGCAAATGCAACAGGTGCAGAGGGCGACATATCCCAAAGATGTGCTCTGCCCATGGAAAGTCCTGCAATAAATGTGAGAAGAAGAATCATTTTGCAAAGTGCTGCAAAACAGAGGCTACTAAGAGAAAGGTACACACAGTGGACAAAGAAATGAAGGATTCACTACAGACTGCTGCTGTTGGTAAAACAGATTGGATCATTCCAGTGACTGTGAATTTAAGCTCAACACCAGAGCTCAGGTGAATCTGTTATCTATGGACAATTACAAGACTCTCAGCATAAAGAGCAAGTTTTATCCAGTGAAATTAAAAGTGACAGGCTGCACAAGAGAGAACATTCTAGGAAAAGGGGACTATATGGTGATTTTCAAACACAAACGGTGGCATCTAAAGTCACAACTACTGATTGTAGAAAAGAGGGTGTAGTAAATATGAGATCTGAGTGCATATTAAGAGCTCAACCTGGTGAAAAGAGTTTTCATAGTGGCTTCACAGACTGAAGATAAGCATACAACTCTCATGGAAGAGTACACAGATGTCTGGTTTGGATGTTTATCTAGTATACTCAAGATCAATGTAGATAAGACCATGGCTCCTGTTGTCCATACATGCAGGAAAGTTCCATTTCCACTTAGAGACAAACTTAAACAAGAACTAGCATGAATGAAATCGATGAAAATCAAATCAAAAATCGAAGAACCTACATATTGGATAAATCAGATCACTGGTCATCGTGCAAAAGTAAAATGGAGCATTGCATGTATATCTGGACTCAATAAAGCCATCAAGAGAGAATATTTTAAGTTGCCAGCATGAGAGGAAGTCATGACCCTGTTTGCAGATGCCAAGTGGTTTAGCAAACTCAATGCATCATCAAGGTTTTGGCAGATGAAGCTCAAGGAGGCATTTGAGACTATGCACTTTCAATAGTCCACAAGGATGATATTGCTTTCTTCAGCTACCATATGGGATCTTGTCCACACTAGGAGTCAACCATTAAACCATCCACATGATCTTTGAAAGTTTACCTGAAGTTCAGACCATGATGGATGATATCATTGTATGGGTGTCCTCCAAGGACAAACATGATGCACGACTAAGGCAAGTGTTTGATGTTACACAGAATGTCAATTTGAAATTAAGTAAAGAGAAATATGAATTTGGCATAAAGACACTGACCTTCTTAGGAAATGTCATATCTGAACAGGGAGTGAAGCCTGATTCAAGAAAGACATCAGCCATTGAAAATTTTGTGAGGCCCCAAAAAAAGAGGAGGTGAGACTTTTCTTGGAGACAGTGATTTACCTGGTTAAGTTCATCCCTCATCTGTGGACTGTGTCAGCACCATTTAGGTCACTCCTTGAGCAGAACCACTTACACCACACCCTGTACCAAACAGGCTATACTTCAAAACTGGAGTAAATTTGTTTGTCTGTAATGGAAAGAGTAGTAGTAACAGACTATTTTTCCAATTGCCCAGATGTAGCAACACTGCAGGCAATATCCATCAAAGCAGCTATTACTTTAATTAAAAATGTGTTTGGGAGGTATGGAGTTCCTTGTGAAATAGTATCAGAAAATGGTCAACAATTGTTCAGCAGGGAATTTGAGTCCTTTGTTAATACTTGCAGATTTCAATGCAAGTGCATAATGGATGAGAAGATTTCCACAGAAGTCTAATGATTCCCACAAGTGCGCGACTACAGAATGGCCTTTCTCCTGCCCAAATGCTAATGGGTCGAGGCATACGGACCAACCTTCCAAAGCATGAAAATCTGTTGACATCTAAAGTAGCACACAAGGTCAAACAGGCTAAAGTGGAAGAGAAAGTAAAACAGAAACAGTATCACAATAAGACTGCAAAGTATCACAATTCTGGCACAAGGTCTATGCAAGGATATGTGCAAGAGGAAATAGATCCTCATTCCTACCAGATCCAGACAGAGGGAGGGGCACCTCTGCAAAGGAACTACGTGGATTTATGACCGCAAGATTCAACCCATGGTTGTGACCTGTATCAGTACACAAAAGGGGCCAGCATATGTAGAAAAGGAATATGTTGTTCAGAGTTCATAGAAAGACACGAATACTAACACAGAAAATGCAAGCAATACACCAGTGGAAACATATAGCAGACCAAAAGGACTGTTAAACCACCTCAGAGACTGATGAATGGAAAGAGACTGGCCACAGAATGTAGATACCCTTGTTATATAGACATAGTATTGTGTTTGTATTTTGTATAATAAAGAACTATATTTCCCAGTAGGCATTTCACGTGGTTGGCATGGGAACAAAAAGTAGACTATGAGAGAAGTCGAGTGAGTTGTTGGTTCACACTGAGCAAAAAATAAAGTTGTTTAAGCATTAAAACTATGCAAGGTTTTCTTTATCAAGGAACAAACATAACAGTTTTTGTGATAGTTTCTCAGAATGGTGTATTGTTACTTTCCAGAGAGCAGGCCACACTAAATCTGATATTGGCTCACAATTTTAATGACCTGAGCATAGAAGTGAAATGAGATAATTGTGATTATAATATAATTGAATTTCACATTTATTCTGGGGAAATGATGAGTAGATCCAAGACGTTCGTGCAGAATACCTTCATACAAGGGGCTGCAGCAATACATTACCACTTTCTCAAGGGCATTTGGGCACAGCCAAACCAATGTTGGTTTTGGCAGATGTGCCTGTATTCCATTAATGAATAGAAATAACTCACCAGGTGACTTGTCACTCCACATTTAGTTCATAATGCTATCAGTTTTATGACATACTGTATATAAGCTGATGGAATAAACAGGAATACTAAAGGAGGAAAATAAGTGGATGTTGTGATGTAATATTTGTAGATGTATTTGGGAGATAAATTGGTAAAATTAGACTAGGTTACATACATACACACATTTTAAAACAGATCTTATTTGAAATATTGAAGAATTAATATTCAGTGACTTTACAGAAACTATGGAGAATGCTATACACATTTCACAAGTAGGTGCTAATTGAAATGATGTCATGAAATTAATGGACTGGAGACAGGTCATCTGTGTTTACAAGTCTTCTGAGCCTTCTGCAAAGTGCTTATTCAAAGGTCATTGAGAGGTTTGTTTACCTAAAACAACAGATGGGAGCAGAAGACTAACTCCTGTTGTTTAGAGAGAGAGAGAGAGAGAGAGAGAGGAGAGAGAGAGAGAGAGAGAGAGAGAGAGAGAGAGAGAGTGAGAGGACATGTAGCTGGCAGTTGGAATCTGAGATGGAGAGAGAGAGTCACAGATGAAACAAGCAGAAGAAGCTGGTTGGAACTGAAACAGAAACTCCAGAGTGGCGGATGGCTGGAAGTGCTATCTGTCTGATGTTTCTCTTGGAATACATGGAACAGAAAGGAACTCTGTGATAGCCTGAAAAAAAGAGGTCATCATCTTGAGAACCCTGATGGGGCAAGTTTCATCAGCAAGACATTGAGATGACTAATGGTGGTACCTCAGTTGTGGAAATCATGAAACAACAAATCTCTCTCTGCAAACCTACAATGAACCTTCCTGAGCAGTAAACATTTACCTTTTGAGCACCAATGTCTGGTGAACTTAACAGATGTTAAATTCTGTGCACAGTATAAGAATTGCCTGCAACCAGAGAACTTGGAAGAATGAGAAGTGAGATTAAACTGTAAACCAAATAACTTTTCTTAATTTTTCACACACATTACATGCACATGCGCTTAGAATTAGAAGGGGGTTAAGTTGGATTAGTTAAGTTAAAAGAGATAAGTTAAAGTTTGATTCTGTTTTCATGTTTAAAGATAATTAAAAGCAACTTTTGTTTAAGTAACCATTTGTCATGGTGAATATCTATTGCTGCTGGGTTTTGGGGTCCTTTGGGCTCGTAACAATGGACTTAAAATATGGACCAGCTATGGTCTAATTAAATGGCAGAACAAGCTCTAGAGACAAAATGGCCTACTCCTATGTCTATGTGCCTAGTCACTGAAGGTTTCTTGTTCATCACTGCCTTAATACATTTTCCTCTTCTTACAGGAATTACAATTTTAATCCAGTATTCTTCTTAACAGTTGCACACATCAGACCTCTATGCCCTACAATGCCCTCCATGATGTTAAAGACCAAGGCACTTTTTTCCTTTATTTGTCCCTGTACTCCGTAGTTTTACATTTGTAATCAAACAATTCACATGTGATCAAAGTGCACATTCCCGAATTTATTCAAGATTATTTGTTCACATTTTGGTTTGACCATATAAAAATTACAGCACTTTTATACATAGATCCCTCATTTCAATGTTAGGAACATTGGGCTTCACTGGTGATTTTGAATACTCATGTATGTTTACTTGCTTCATTGGGCTTGCTTCTAAGCTTTGAACTACTAACTTTGTAGATGCCATTTTTCAACATTTGAGCCAGAGTTGTGCCAATAAAATTCAGAAGCCATTATGAGGGTGAAAATAAAGAATAAAACAGTAAAAGACACTGTCCAAAGCTTAGGACTAACAAAATCAATTGTTTGTAACATCATTATGAAGAAAGAATATACTGGTGAACTAAATAAACACCGAAGGATTGATAGGCCAAGGAAGACCTCCACTGACGACAGAATTCTCATCATAATGAAGTAAAGTCCCTAAATTCCAGTCCAACAGATCAAAAGCACTCTTCAGGATGTGTCAATGACTACTGTCTGCAGACAACTTTACGAACAGAAATTCAGAGGGCACACTGCAAGATGCAAACCACTAGTTAGCCACAGAGAGTATTTAAAAGAGCCTGCAGAATTCTGGAAAAAGGTCTTGTGGGCAGATGAGACCAAGATTAACTTGTATCAAAGTAATTACAAGAGCAAAGCGTGGAGGCGTAAAGGAATTCCTCAAAATCCAAAATATGCCACCTTATCTCTGAAACATGATGGTTGGTGCTATGGCTTGGGCATGTCGCAAAATGAATTCTGTGGTGCATAGAAACATCTTATCTGCTCAAGTTCGAGCAAATACCTCCAAATTCATTTAGAAGGTGCATCATCCTCAGCAAGGTAATGATTCCAAACATACAGTTAAAACAACTAAGGAGTTTTTCCAAAGTTAAATCTGGAAAATTCTTGAATGGTCAAGTCAGCCATCTGATCTAAATCTGATTGAGTATGATTTCCTTATGTTGAAGAGAAATCTTTTGGGAGACAAAGCTGAAGATGGCTGAAGTAAAGGCCTGGCAGAACATCGCCAGAGTAGATACTCAGCAACTGATGATGTCTATGCTTTACAGACTTCAAGCAGGTATTGCATGCAAGGGATTTCCAACAAAGAGCTCAACAAGACTACTTTAATATACATACCGTTGTTATATCCCAAACATCATGGTACACTGAAATGAGGGGACAATGTATAAAAAGTGCTGTAATTTCTACATGGTCAAAACAAAATGTATACAAATAACCTTGAATAAAATCTGGAATGTACACTTTAATCACATGTGAATTGTTGGAATTTAAAACTGGAGCACAGGGGCAAATAAAGGAAAAAAGTGTCTATCTCAAGCATTGTGGAGGGGATATCACACCATGCCAATAATAATCACCTGATTAACAATACCATCCCTCGACCTTTTCTTTCATGAGCTAGTAAATATTCTTCACTCAAAACTTTTGTTAATCACCTAGTGTAGCAATCTGACAGTCAGCTGACAGTGAATTAACATTGAACTGATTGATCTAAGTATTTTCCTATTTACCTGCTCTGTACCCAGGCTATTGATTAAATCTTCGATCACAATTGGCTTTTATGAAGGCAGGGTTTCAATCTCCAGGCTCCGCAATAAATTCCAGGTATTTAAAATCGAATTGTGGCTACTCTTCTGATCAATATGGAAATGAACCCATAAAATTTGGTAGATTTGACACTGTGAAGCATCAACCAGCAAAATCAGATGAAAATTCAAGGTTGTGTTTCAGTTGCCACGCTAGTCTGCACTAAAATAATAATTTTCTTTTCTTCTGGCGAGATTTATAAGCAGCCAGAATCCTGCCAAGTTGTGAAACTCATTTGTGAACTATTTCCCTTGGCATAGTATAGGCTTTATTTCTTTAGAATTTAATACAACATGTGAAAATTGAGGGGAACAGGAAAATTATGTGCTGAAATCACAAGGCTGCATTAGAATTTCTTGCTTCCTTTCACTTGCAGGGACAGACACTGCAGTAATATATATATAAACTGCTGTATGTAGACACACAGGAAACGACTGACCAGAGTGAACTTCGGTCATGACTGTCAGTGGCTCTTCAAAATATTCGAGAATTCCTATTGTTTTTTTCTCAAGCTATCACCAAAATTTGGCCTGATCTTTTAAATAACTAAATCGACATCAAAATTAAAGCAATGAGTCAACCTAAGAAAATTGGATGTGTCCCTTTTGGGTTTTCCTAAAACCCATCAATTATTATTCTAAAATAAACAACATAAAAACTATAAAATCTAGGCTACACTTTGGTTGTTTTTCAGAACATCACCGCCATGATATTTCCAATGGGTTGGTTGTGTCATGGTCACACAATGGGACACGTAATAATTACCACTGGTCTTCTGTTTCGCTCTCAAGAGCAGCAAGTGTCTGTAATGCCCTCATGGTGGAATCTAGTTTCCTCGCTCTCAGAAACTTTGCATCTGAATCCTTGCAGCTCTATCGATTGAGACCTGTTGCTCATGAAATCTGGCTGCTCATTGTTACTCCACACACATCTACTAGTAAGAAAGGGAAATGTTCTATACTATTTCTAATAAATGGACTCTGGCATTCATGGAGCATGGTCTTTTGTCTGAATTCCAAGTGATAGTCTTTATCAAAGGTGCTCAGGTCTTTGCCAGCTCCTCTCCAGCAACTTCCTGCCATCCTACTCTCTGTTCAGAGGCTGTATCCTGCATGCTCTGACTTCTGAAAGCTATGTGGTTCCACTGTACCAGCAGCCACCTCGCCATTCCCCCCACCCCCAGAGCTCTCTGATCATCCTATTACTGTAGCATCCACTCACAATTTTCAATGCTCCCCAAAAGCTCACTGAGAGTGATTTGCATTGTGATGTAATTTCCCCCACTTAAGACTACTTCCAAATATCAAAACAATGGGAAAAGATTATGTTAATACATGAAATTCAATCCTAATTTCCACATATTCCTGAAACAGACTCATATTACACAAGACTGGTCTCCCACATCGCTTTGATTTCATGATTATTTGAGCTTTTTGAAGTAATGTGAAGGAAATAGTTAGTGCTAAAGACATGACATGGACAATTTCCAGATCATAATTTGTTGGACACCTATCAACTCAAAAGACGAAGACATTGAACATGCTTTGTGACAGTCAACCTCATTTCATTTTAGATTGAGTTTTGGAACAGGAGACTATTATACTTGACTGCCGTATTTTTCAGGCAAGCTCATGCATATTTTACAACATGAAAAACTTCAGTAGCAATGTAAATGATAACTTTGTTCCTGGTTCGTCTTACCAATCTTTCATTTCTTGTTTTTAATCTTTGGCCAATTGTACATGAGCAGTGCAAACTTGGAATGGTTAGAATTCAGACTGAGAATTATTTGGGTCGATTCACACATTTGATGGTGCAGAAGTCAGGCCAGGGAGCTTTAATGCCGAATCTACGCTGTACTGATTTGCATATCAATAGAAAAATCTTAGTGTGGGGTGCTATTAGTCACAGTGAAATACAAACAAATCGTGTTTAAAAATGTAACAAGTAGATAAATTAATTCTGAAGAGGTTATTGAATTGGAAATTCATTTCGCTGAACACTCAGTAGAAGAATGCTAACTTATCTCCCACCAGTGCTATCACTAGACATGTTGTCTTTCTGTTCATGTTTTCCATTCTCCAAACATTATTTCTTCTTCAGAGAGCTTATTTCCTGCTTTTATTAACTGACAAGACTATTATCATTCTTAATTTCTTTTCACCACTTCATAATTTGAATTTTACAGAAACAAGAACTGCAAAATTTGGTTGCACAGGAAACAATTATTTGAATTCTTATGTATGACCATTTGATGTATGATGCCTATCTCATTGTAACAATTATGGAAACCAGTCTGTGTCACCTTTCAGAAAATTCTATCAATCCCATTTCCCCACTTCTTCATGCATATCTGTAGCATAAATTGTAGCAGTCATCACTTTGGGAAGGAGTTTTAGACTCTCTTGCCCTCTGTAGGTAATGTTGTTTGAGGGGAGATGGAGATATCATGCAGTGTGGCCATAATCATCTCATTGATATTAATGACCTCATGAGAATCTACTGCCAAGTAACAGGATGGGGCCATCCATCTAATCTCTTCAGAGTATCAATACATTAGTGTGTGTGGAGAGATGTGCCAAGATCTCAGGGAGCCTTTTTTTGTCACCATAATACTACATAGAAACATAGAAGATAGGAGCAGGAGTAGGTCATTCGGCCCTTCAAGCCTGCTCCGCCATTCAATGAGATCATGGCTGATCTTAAAATTCATTACCCCGTCCCCACCTTCTCTCCATAACCCCTAATTCCCTTATACTGAAGAAATAGATCTAATTCCCTCTTAAATATATTCAATGAACCTGCCTCTACTGCTCTCTGTGGCAATGAAGTCCACAGATTCACCACCCACTGGGTAAAGAAATTCCTCCTCATCTCGATCCTAAATGGTTTGCCTATTATCTTCGAACCATGGCCCCAGGTTCTGGACTCCCCCACCATTGGAAACATCCCTTCTGCATCCATTCTATCCACTCCTGCCAGAATTTTATATGTCTCTATGAGATCCCCTCTCAATCTTCTAAACTCCAGCGAGTACAATCCCAAATTGCGCAATCTTTCCTCATAAGTTATTCCTGCCATTCCAGGTATCAGCCTGGTGAATCGCCTTTTTGGAGGGATATGGCTAAATGGCATTAGTTTGGTCAGCCTAAACACATGAGGCCAGATGGCCTGTTTCCATGCTGTAGAACTTTATGACTTTAATACTAGTTTCCCCAAATATAGTTATCTATTCCTATTCCTCCCAGAATGTAACATAAAATGGGGTGAGCAGAAGCTATTTCAAAAAAATCACTAATATGAATGGTGAGGGCAATGGTCAAAGGAAGAATACTGTCTTACTGAGAGAGGACAGCAGATTTATGCTCTGAGGAGCCACTTCATTCCCCTAGGGCAGCTGTCAGACTAAGATTGCTGCCTTTTTCTCACAGCCTTCCAACATACTAAGCAATTAACTGTGTAAACCTATCAGGCTTCTGCTGTAAGATGGCACAGCAAAGTCCTTAACTAAGTGCTTTGCAAGAAAAATCAAATGCAACTTCATCTTTGAGGGTCTGAATGGCAGAGGCAACAACCCTAAGGATGGTGGTGGAACCAGAAGGGAGCTCTGCAGCTGAAGGACACACTCATGTGTCGAGATGCTGGTGACTTGCGAGCAAGGAACCTACGCAGGCTGCGGGATGCTGGCGACTTGAGGTCAAAGGATTCACAGTAGGCTGTGGGGTACTAGAGACTGACTCATGAGAACCAGGTATCGAAACCAGGATTTGAGAGGATGCTGAAGGCAAGGAGAGCTCCCAAGCGGCCCAGGTCATTGAAGGCTTCCACATCATGTCAGAGGTTTGCATCTGTGCTCTGGTTGCTGATGGTTTGAACTGAACTGGAGTCTTATGTGGCTGCAGAGGCTGCAAGAGTGCTTGAGGCAAATCCACTGAGACTCAGTGGCTCTGGGCAGTCTCTCTTTTGCTTCTCTTTATCTGACTGTAATGGGCAATAGGCAATGTTAATGGTACTTCTTTGCTTTATGGAAGACTGAAGCCAATTTTGTGTAATATTACATTTCTCTTTTTTTTAATTACATGACAAAATTTAGGTATAAATTTTGAGATAGTCAAATGGATTGAACATTGGCTGAAAGGGAGAGGCCAGAGAGTGGTAGTGGATAATTGTCTGTCAGGTTGGAGGCCGGTGATCAGTGGTGTGCCTCAAGGATCTGTATTGGGCCCATTGTTGTTCGTTATACACACTAATGATCTAGATGATAGGGTGGTGAATTGGATTAGTAAATATGCAGACGATGCTAAGATAGGTGGAATAGTGGATAATGAAGAAGGTTTTCAAGGATTGCAGAGGAATTTGGGCTGCTTAGAAAAGTGGGCTGAAAAATGGCAGATGGAATTTAATGCTGATAAGTGTGAGGTGTTTCATTTTGGTAAGAAGAATCAGAACAGGACATACGTGGTAAATGGGAGAGCATTGATGAATACAGAAGAGCAGAAAGATTTAGGAGTAACGGTACATCGTTCCCTGAAGGTAGAAACTCATGTGAATAGGGTGGTGAAGAAGGCTTTTAGTATGCTGGCCTTTATCAATCATTGCATGGAATATAGGAGTTGGGAGGTGATGTTGAGATTGTATAAGACGTTGGTGTGGCCTAATTTGGAGTTCTGTGTGCAGTTCTGGTCGCCTAATTATAGGAAGGATATAAACAGAGTGGAGAGAGCGCAGAGAAGGTTTACCAGAATGTTACCTGGGTTTAAGCATCTAGAGTATAGGGAGAGATTGAACAGATTAGGTCTTTATTCTTTGGAGCGTAGAAGGTTGAGAGGGGATTTGATAGAAGTATTTAAGATTATGAAAGGGATAGACAGAGTGGATGTGATTAGACTATTTCCGTTAAGAGGAGGAAAGATTAAAACAAGAGGACATGAGTTAAGAATTAAGGGGCAGAGGCTTAGAGGTAACATGAGGGGGAACTTCTTTACTCAGAGAGTGGTAGCCGTGTGGAATGATCTTCCAGGAGAAATAGTGGCGGCGGAGTCAATTGTATTATTTAAGAAAAGGTTGGACAGGTATATGGATGAAAAGAAGATGGAGGGTTATGGGCATTGTGCAGGGAGGTGGGACTAGAGAGGGGTGTTTGGTTCGGTGCGGACTAGAAGGGCCTAATGGCCTGTTTCCGTGCTGTAATTGTTATGTTATGTTATGTTATAAATGCAGTAAAATCCCTGGTATCCAGCACCTATGGGCTGGATAAGCAAATTTTCTGGTTAGTTGAGACTGTGTGTTGCAAGGCAATTATAAACTCCATACTTTTTTACCCATTTATTTTCCGGGTTTTTTGCCAGTTGCTTGAATTCCAGATAACAGGGATTTTACTATAATATCTATATCTGTTCTGTTCTACGTGCCTATGTTATGAATTCAAGTAAAAATAATCAACCTAAGTGATCAAGGTCATGTGTTGCAAATTATATCCAGTGCAGTAATGAGACAAAAAAGTTACTGTGTTTGTTTTATGATTAGTGTATAATTACACCAAATGTACCCAGTCATTTACATTCATACAATTCCTGACCTTGAAGAGTGTAAACCAAATATTTAATTTGATGTGTTCTTGTAGATTTAATAACACCAAAACAGATACTATCTAGCTTAATATGGCCTGAGCATGCCCACATAGTTCAACCGAGGGAAGCAGGAGTGTAAGTCTTATGCTGCATTGAGCCTGGTTGCAGCTGACTGTTTTCTTATTTCTAGGTCAAACTGGTATGTCACTCCAACATTGGCCTTCAAGTGCAAAAGGCTGAGCAAGAGCCTGTAACTAAGGGAATTCATGCCTGCAAGGAGAGAAATAAGCATGAATATTTTTCTCGCAGTTGGACCTTTAAGCATTTGCAAATTTATAGCAGCATAAAAATCCTTACAATTGGTGAAATGTTTTACATAATCATGATGTACTTGGTCATTTCATTTGTCCCCAAAACTACTGGAACCCACCATTAAATGTATTAATCTTGAGCATAGTTAAAATGAAGACATTTTCACCAGCTATTTTTTTTAAGCTATTTTGTTATACAGACAGTGGGAATGTCAAAAACTATAATGATTATTTTGTTACCTGATAATAATTCTGATGATAACATCATGCACGATTCATTTTATTACTATAGCAGTTAATGTCACTGTAAGATACAATGTAAGTTAGCATTACATGTAAAGTGATTTGATCAGGAATTTTTTTTTGGCCTCAAGAAGTAGCTGAGGTTTGATGACTTACCTCAACTCTTCAGATTCGAGCACTGGCAGCACTTGACTTCCAGTCGCCTTCTCCACCTTGTAACCATATAACAAGGAATATAACCATATAACCACTTACAGCACAGAACAGGCCAGTTCGGCCCTACTAGTCCATGCCGTAGCAAATCCCCACCCTCCTAGTCCCACTGACCAGCACCCGGTCCATACCCCTCTAGTCCCCTCCCATCCATGTAACGATCCAGTCTTTCCTTAAATGTAACCAATGATCCCGCCTCAACCACGTCTGCCGGAAGCTCATTCCACATCCCCACCACCCTCTGCGTGAAGAAATTTCCCCTCATGTTCCCCTTATAATTTTCCCCCTTCAATCTTAAACCATGTCCTCTAGTTTGAATCTCCCCCTTTCTTAATTGAAAAAGCCTATCCACATTTACTCTGTCTGTCCCTTTTAAAATCTTAAACACCTCTATCAAGTCCCCTCTCAATCTTCTACGCTCCAGAGAAAAAAATCCCCAGTCTGCACAACCTTTCCCTGTAACTCAGACCCTGAAATCCTGTCAACATTCTCGTGAACCTTCTCTGCACTCTCTCTATTTTGTTTATATCTTTCCTATAATTTGGTGACCAAAACTGTACACAGTACTCCAAATTTGGCCTCACCAATGCCTTGTACAATTTCATCATAACCCCCCTACTCTTGAATTCAATACTCCGATTTATGAAGGCCAACATTCCAAATGCCTTCTTCACCACACCATCTACCTGAGTATCAGCCTTGAGGGTACTATTTACCATAACTCCTAAATCCCTTTGTTGCTCTGCACTCTTCAATTGTCTACCATTCAATGTATATGACCTATTTAAATTTGCCTTTCCAAAATGCAGCACCTCACATTTATCTGTATTAAATTCCATCAGCCATTTCTCAGACCACACCTCCAGCCTTCCTAAATCACTTTTTAATCTACGGTAATCTACCTCACTGTCCACAACACCACCAATCTTTGTGTCATCCGCAAACTTGCTTATCCAATTCTCTACCCATACATCCAGATCGTTAATATATATAACAAATAATAGTGGACCCAGGACCGAACCCTGAGGAACTCCACTAATCACCGGCCTCCAATTGGGCAAACAATTGTCTACCACTACTCTCTCACACCTTCCATCCAATCACTGCTGAATCCATTTCACTACCTCCTTATTTATACCTAATGCCTGCACCTTTTTTCCTAACCTCCTGTGGGGAACTTTGTCAAAAGCTTTACTAAAGTCCAAATAGACAACATCCACAGCTTTCCCTTCATCAACCTTTTTTGTAACCCCCTCGAAGAACTCAATCAGGTTTGTCAAGCATGATCTACCCCTGGCAAAACCATGCTGATTACTCCCTATCAATCCTTGTACCTCCAAAAATTTGTAAATAGCATCCCTCAGAACACTTTCCATCAACTTGCCCACAACAGACGTCAGACTTACAGGCCTATAATTCCCAGGTTTGCATTTGGACCCTTTCTTAAATAGAGGAACCACATGCGCCACCCTCCAATCCTTTGGTACCACCCCCGTGGCCAGTGACATCCTAAATATCTCTGTTAATGGCCCCACTAACTGTCCACTAGCTTCCCTGAGTGTCCTAGGGAATATTTTGTCCAGTCCGGGAGATTTATCCACCTTTATCCTTTTTAACACAGCCATCACTACCTCCTCGATTATCCTTATATGCTTCATGACCTCCCCACTATTTTTCTTTACTTTTTTTCCCTAATGAATACCGAGGCAAAGAAATCATTCAAAATTTCCCCCATTTCCTCAGACTTCTCACTCATGGTACATAGTACCCTCGCTATCTACAAGGGGTCCAATTTTATCTCTCACTAATCTTTTACTTTTAATGTACTTATAGAAATCCTTTGGATTTATTTCTACTCTGTCAGCCAAAGCCTCTTCATGCCTTTTTTTGGCCTTTCTAATTCTTTCTTATGATTCCTTCTACACTCCTTGTAGTCCTCCTTCAACTTCTCAGCTCCCTGCTCTTTATACCTCTTGTACACCTCCCTTTTTCTCCTAACCAAATTTCCAATATTCCTCGAAAACCAAGCCTCCCTATGACTTCCAGCCTTTCCTTTGATCCAGACTGGGACATAACTACTCTGTACCCTCAAAATTTCTTTTTTGAATATCCTCCATTTTTCATTAACATCCTTACCTGAAAATATCCTGTCCCACTCAATACTCCCCAAATCCCTTCTTATTCCTACGAAATTTGCTCTTTTCCAATCCAGAAGCTCAACTTTAGGCCTCTCCTTGCTCTTCCTTAAAACTACCCTAAAACTAACAGAATTATGGTCACTAGATCCAATTGGTTCTCCAACATTAATGTCCGCTACCTGACCTAGCTCGTTCCCTAACAGGAGATCCAGTATTACACCATCCCGAGTCGGTTCTTCTACTAACTGATTTAGAAAACAATCCTGAACACATTTAATGAACTCCAGCCCATCCAGCCCTCTAACCATATGGGTATCCCAATCAATGTGTCGGAAGTTAAAATCTCCCATGATCACTACCCTATGATTTTCACACATATACGTTATCTCCCTACAAATTTGTTCCTCTAATTCCCTTGGCCCATTTGGTGGTCTATAATACACCCCTATTAGCACCCTCTTGCCTTCTCCACCCCTCAATTCCACCCAAACAGCCTCACTGGTCGATCCCTCCATACCATCCTTCCACCTCACGACAGTAATGTCCTCCCTAACAAGCAGAGCAACTCCTCCTCCTTTTTTACCCCCTGATCTATCACATCTAAAACAAATGTATCCCGGAACATTAAGTTGCCAGTCCTGCCCCTCCTGTAGCCAGGTCTCACTAATTGCCATAATATCGTGACCCCAAGTATCTATCCATGCTCTCAGCTCATCTACCTTGTTCACTATGCTTCTTGCATTAAAATATATGCATCTCAGAGAATGACCCTCACATATATTCTCTTTTTTACCTTCTACCCTAATCTCCATCCTACCTTTCTTATCTTTTTTTATTCCTAGCTAGGTGGCCATTCTCCCTGGACACTGCTCTCACCCTCTGTTCCCCACCCCCCTGCCAAACTAGTTTAAACCTACCCCCAAAGCTCTAGCAAATCTACTTGCCAGCACATTGGTCCCCCTCCAGTTCAAGTGGAGTCCGTCCCTCTTGTACAGGTCCGACCTTCCCCAGAAGAGATCCCAATGATCCAGAAATCTTATCCCTTGCCCCCTGCATCATCTCTTTAGCCACGCATTCATCCTCCACATCCTCCTATTTCTACCCTCACTAGCTCGTGGCACGGGCAGCAATCCAGAGATTACTACCTTGGAGGTATGACTTGTCTTCTTCCACATGACCCATCTTCTTGCTTCTTTCTCCCTTTGCCTGGCACCTGCCACACCTTTGCCCCTGTCCATTATATTTCACCACTGCCTTTCTGGCCAAACCCTTGTGAGGTCTATGCCTCACCCCTTACACAATGTCCTCTTCACACAGCTTCTGAACTGGTTTTGACACAAAACATTGACTTTTTTTTCTCTCCCACTGATGCTGCTCGATCCACTGAGTTCCTATTTCAGATTGTGTTTGGCTTCCCTCGCTTAACAATTTGACATCACACTTTGCTTCATCACCACCCTCCTGTGATTCAGCTGGATCCTTAAAATAATGTTGCAAAGCAGAATAAGGATTATTTATCTACAAGGAAATGAATGATGCCTTCACCTGATAACGTAGCTAAATGTCCCAAGCAACACAGCATTTATGCTGAATCTTATATGAGGCAATTAGGATAGAAGTCTGAAATGTTTAATCAAAGTGGCAGACATTAAGCAGCAGATTGAAAGAGGAAAGAAAGATTGAGAAGTTTATGACATGAGTTCCAGAGCTTAGGAAAGGTGTAGCGAAATCAACTAGTAGTGGATCAACTAAGAAAGTGTAGGTTTACTCAAGGTGCTGGGAGTGGAAGCCAACAGATTCCTCAGAGGAATACCAGATTGAAAAAACAATTACAGAGATATGAGGAGGTTACCCCATTGGATAGCATTGAAAGTAGGTTTGCAAGCACAGGAGTTATGGCTGAACATATTTAGTGCAAGTTGTGATGTGGCACAGTTAGTGTAGCTGTTAATTTGATGCTATTATAGGACCAGTGATCCAGGTTTGAATCCAAATCTTTCTGTAAGGAGTTTTTACATTTAGCCTGTCTCCATGCATTTTCTCCAGGTACTACTGTTTCCTCCCACCATTCAAAACACATGGGATTGTGGTTTAATTTGGGTGTAATTGGGGGGTATGGGTTGAAATGGCCAGAATCAAATACTACCATGTTGTAAATAAAATTTACAATTTAAATTTAAATATAAAATTGTAGACATGTTTTGTGATAGTACAGATCTATCACCAATGTACATAGTGTATATAATTACTGTATCTAGACTGTGCTTACACCGATTGGCTGAGAGCTAAGCCTCGCCTATTGTCTGGGCCTTAAAGGGTTGTGTCCCTAGCCAGGTCGGATCATTCCGGACTGGTCGGCCACCTGTGAAGAGCTCCTGTCTTTTGCTAATAAAAGCCTTGGTTTGGATCAACAAGTCTTTGATTCTTTCGACGAGCTCTACATGCTTATACTACATCAAACTTTCCTACTTCCTGAAAGCATAGGGTCTGATGAAGTTATGAGAGAAGGAATGTAATTTTTACAATAAATTTATTCAACACAACACTCTCAGAATATAAGTTAATGAGTTTGCATGTTGTTATCAGTAACCTTGTTTCAACATGACCAAGAAATAGCTCAATCAATGTCTCTTAAATAACTTACAAGTCAAAACTCTTGGGATTGAGTTTTTCCTTCATGGGATTTTTGGAACTAATTTGCAATCCTGCATTTAGGTAAAATGAGCGTACTTCATTGATTGAGTTGCAACCTCATGTATGGAACTGACATCCAACACTGCTGCCTGCATCTTAACTTGCACCAAGTATGCTCACCCATAATCCCTGTTTGTGGATATTTATCTGTCTGGGCACACCCATTGGCCGACTGTACCTGTGGCTCCTCCCACAGACTCCTGAACAAAGGTGACCGTTCCTCAGCCCCCTCCTCAGTTCCGGACAGTTGACCAGCATGAATGTGCCTTCATTCTATTGCAAATCAAGCCTATCGGTTTTGCTCAACTTCTGTCTTTTGGAGTCATTGATGGTGCATCTCCAATATTTCTCTGAGGAATCTGTAGGCTTCCACCCTGGCTCCTTACATTTTTACTTATTGGTTGCTTTTGCTATCCATTTCCTAAGATCTGCAATTCACATCCTACATTTTCTTTCCTTTTTCAATCTGCTGCTTAATGCCTGCAACTTTCATTAAACTTTCAGCTTTCTATCCTAATGACTTCTTATATGATTCAGCATAAATGTTTTGTTGCATAATACTTGCTATGTGCCTTGGGACATTTAACTGTTATAAGTGGCATATAAATTGTGCTTGTATTCCATTGAAAGATATTTTTGATTCATCTCCTGCTATTTGTTTTCATTCATTTATTTTAGGCACTTTGGTAAACTTTGTTTCTTCATCACCAGTGGTGTCACTAGGGTTGGTGACACCCAGTACGGTAACTCGTGTATCACCCACTTTCCCATGATTTTTCTCCTTCCTTTCCCTTAGTTACTACTTCATTCTCAAATAGGTTCACAAATTCGGGGGGAGTCATGTGATGGAGAAGTGGCCAGTTGGGAAAACCAGCCCTCTCTAGGAAATTAGGAAAAAAATTAGGAAAAAGCAAAGCATAACAAAAATGAAATATAAGAAATAGAAGATAAAGATACAGAGAAGAGAAAGAAGATAGCTTCCAAGAAGGAGAAAGTAAAAGCAACTGGAAAAAAAGAAGTAGGAAAGTCGCCAGAGAAAATAAAAGAAGGCCTTACCTGTATGAAGGAACAAGACGCTGTGGTGGCGAGGAGCGCCCGACCCTCAAGGTCAGTGCCTGCCCTGGGGAGTCACGACCCACCAGCCAGTGCACTACAAAAATGACTCTCGGAGCCAAACAAAAGTGCGCAATCAGACAAGCAGCACAGGAGGGAAGGGCCAGCAACAAGAAGCCCAACAAGAAGAGACCCGACAAAGAGATACAAGCAGCTCATCAGGAAAAACAGAAGAGACACAGACACAAAGAAGAGAAGAAGAAGACACAAACATAGATACAGACACAGAAGAAGACCAAGATCTTCACAGAGAAATAGAAGGTAAAACTGATGGACAAAGAGAAATAAAAGGTAAAACTGATGAACAGAATAAAGTCTTTTTTGAAGAACAAATGAGGTCACTAAAAGAATGGTTTTCATTAGAGTTTAATGCAATTAAAAGGAAAATGAAAAGAACAGAAGATCAAATGCAAAGGTTAGATCTGGTAATGACAGAAATAGGGAAAAGAGTAGAGAGTGTGGAAGAGTGGGAAACGGCTGTAGAAATGGAAGTAAATGACTTAAGAGCAAAATTGGAAGAAAGTGACAAAAAAAATTAAAGAGCCACAAGAGTTGTTATCTCAGAAAATTGATATGTTGTAAAATTATAGTAGGTGAAACAACATAAAAATAGTTGGCCTGAAGGAGGGTGAAGAAGGCATAGATATGAAAGAATTTATAAAAGGATGGATCCCGAAGGTCCTGGGAACGTCAGAAATGCAGGAAGAAATGGAAATAGAAAGGGCACACAGAGCACTAGTTCCGAAACCGCAGACACATCAAAAAACCAAGATCCATCTTAGTAAAATTTTTGAAATATACGACAAGAGAAAATATACTGGAATGGGCAAGGAATAAAGTTAGAGAAGATAATAAACCATTGGAATACAAGGGTCAAAAATATTTTTTTACCCAGACATAAGTTTTGAACTCTTAAAGAGGAGGAAAGAGTTTAATACAACAAAATTGATTTTATGGAAAAAAAGGTTACAAATTCATAATAAGACATCCAGCCATGCTTAAAATATTTATACTCAGGGAGCAAAACAGATTGTTCTCAGATCCAGAGAAAGCGCAAGAATTCATAGAACGTTTGCAGGACAGGAGAAGAGATGAAGAGATGTAACAAGAATGAAGAATGGTGATAAAGTATATATAAAGATGTAAAAACAATGTATATGTAAAGAACTAGAGTGAAAAGAGAAGGCAAGGAAGCGAGTAAGGGGGGGGAAAGAAGAGAGAGAGCTTTGTTATATGTGTTTAAAAATGTGTTTTCTGGAGAGGGCTGGGTAGAGGGGAAATAACTGTCACTGCAAAATCAGTTGACGCTGCGAACAACATTGCAATCCAAATGAAAAGGGGAGTTGTGGTTGCCCAGCAAGGTATATGGGGCAACTCAGAGAGGGGGGAACTTTTGCGGTTAAGGTATTAATGGATGTAGGAACTGCGGTGGTACTTTATGTTTTAAATGTGTTGTCGTACATTAAGTGTAATAAGAGAAAACTAAGAGATGAAAATGGGGAAAAGGGGAATGGAGGTGGCGAAGAGGTGGAAAAGAGGTGTATGCAAGATATAAGATGGCCTTGTTGAAATATATGACTATAAACATTAATGGAATACATAACCAAATTAAAAGGAAGAGGCTACTAAATTTATTGAAGGAAAAAATAGATGTAGCATTTGTGCAGGAAATCCATCTAACTGAAGCGGAACATAACAAACTAAAGAGAGACTGGGTAGGACATGTAACAGCAGCATCCTATAATTCAAAAGCTAGAGGTGTAGCCATACTAGTTAACAATAATGTACCAATCAAAATAGAGGAGGAAATAATAGATTCAGCAGGGAGGTATGCAATGATAAAGTGTCAGATATACTCAGAATTTTGGAATTTGCTCAATATATATGCACCTAACAAGGAGGATCAAAAGTTTATGTAGGATATTTTTTTGAACATTGCAGACACACAAGGAAATATATTGATAGGAGGGAATTTTAACCTTAATTTGGATAAAACTGGACAAAAGACAAGTAAAAAGAATAACGTAGCCAGATTTATGGTTAAATCAATGGAGGAAATGAAACTTATGGATATATGGAGGAAGCAACACCCAAGAGAGAAGGAATTTTCATGTTATTCGAGTAGGCACAAAACTTACTCAAGGATTGATATGTTTTTGTTGTCAGCCCATATTCAAGGGAGAATTAGGAAAACTGAGTATAAAGCTAGACTACTATCAAATCATTCACCCCTATTATTAGCAATAGTACTGGAGGACATCCTACCAAGAACATATAGATGGAGGTTAAACTCCATGCTACTTAAAAGACAGGAATTTAGGAAGTTTATTGAATGCCAAATTAAAACATATTTTGAAATAAACACAGGAGAAGTGAAAGACAAATTTAAATTATGGGACGCAATGAAAGCCTTCATTAGAGGGCACATAATAAGTTATGTAACTAAGATGACAAAGGACTACAATCGGGAAATAGAGCAATTGGAAAGGGAGATAGTAAGTACAGAAAAGGAATTAGTAAAAAGGGATGATATAACGAAAAGGAGAGAATTGGCGGACAAAAAAATTAAATACGAAATATTACCAACATACAGGGTGGAGAAGGACATAATGAAAACAAAGCAAAAGTATTATGAACTGGGAGAAAAAACACATAAAATATTAGCCTGGCAACTTAAAAGAGAACAAACTAAAAGAACGATACTTGCATCAAGGAAAAAGGACAAACAAATTACAACAGAGATTAATGAAAATTTTAAGGAATTTTGTATCAAACTGAGAACGAGGGAAAAGATGATAAAATAGAGGAGTTTTTACCTAAAATTGAACTGCTGAAATTGCAAGAAGAGGAACAAAACAAGCTAATAAAACCATTTGAAATACAGAATATATTAAAAAAGCTGCCGAACAATAAAACACCAGGAGAAGATGGATTTCCAATAGAATTTTATTAAACATTTAAAGAGTTATTAATTCCTCCTCTCCTGGAAGTAATGAACCAGATAGAAGAAACACAAAACTTGCAAGATTCATGTAAGACAGCAATAATTACAGTAATACCAAAGACAGGGAAGGATCCATTAACACAGCATCATATAGACCAATATCTCTACTTAACTCAGACTATAAGATAATAGCGAAATTATTAGCAAATAGATCGACCGATTGTGTACCTAAAATAGCAAAACAAGATCAAACAGGATTTATTAAGAGAAGATGAACAGCGGACAATGTCTGCAAACTTATTAATCTAATCCACGCAGTTCAAGGAAATAAGAAACCGACAGTGGCTGTTGCTCTAGACGCAGAAAAAGCCTTTGACAGAGTAGAGTGGAATTACTTATTTAAAGTATTACAGAAGTTAAATCTACCATAAAAATATATAAATTGGATTAAAGCATTTATAATGGACTGTTGGTGAAGGTAACAGAAAATGGATACATATTGAGTCACTTTAAATTAAGTAGGTCAACTTGACAGGCATGTCCATTATCCCCCCTCATTGTTCGCCTTAGCAATAGAAACTTTGGCAGAACTGATAAGAATAGAAAATAAAATAAAAGGGATAAAAATAAAGGAGAAGAAGTATAAAATCAGCTTATTTGCAGATGACATCATAGTATACCTAACAGAACCAGAAGTATCAGTAAAAGAATTACATAAGAAATTGAAGGAATATGGAGAAATATCAGGGTACAAGATAAATGCAAATATTTGATCCCTATATATATAGGGATCAGGTTAGATAAAAACTTAAGCCACTTGTACAAACTAAATTATCAGCCACTAATAAAGAAATTGCAGGAAGACTTAGAACATTGGAAAGGATTATCGCTAAAGTTAATAGGGAGGGTAAACTGCATTAAAATGAACGTTTTCCCGAGGATACAATACTTATTTCAAACGTTACCAATTCCTTTAACAGAAAAATTATTTAAGGAACTAAAGAGAATAATAAGGAAATTCTGTGGAAAGGGAGGAATCCAAGGGTAGCATTAGATAAATTAGCAGAGAGGTATAATCAAGGTGGTTTGCAGTTACCAAATTTTAGAAATCATTATAGAGCTGCACAATTAAGGTATTTATCAGGTTTTTACCAGACAAGGGAAAAACCAGACTGGATGAAGATAGAACTAGATAAAATAGGGGAAAGGTACCGGAACATATACTTTATAAGTGGGATGAAAAGCTGGTGCAATATAAAAACTCACCAGTCATCATTTACTTAATACATGGAAGGAGATCCACTTAGAAAGAAAAAAAATGAATAATCAAATAACAAAATTACTATTGACGCAAAATCCACTAATCCCTTTACAATAGATAACCTTTCCTTTAGAAAATGGGAGAGAAAAGGAATCAAAAGAATAGAAAATTGTTTTTTGGGAAATAATTTATTAACATTTGATCAGTTGAAGTACAAATATGGAATAACTCATGGTACAATGTTTGCATAACATCAATTGAAAGCTTATTTAAAGGATAAATTGGGAAACAGCTTGAGATTACCTGAAGGAAGCAGCTTTGAATATGTGATTACAGACACAAAGATAATTAAAAGATTTATAACCAACATGTACATTAAGCTGCAAGATTAGGAAAATGAAATAAACTATAAACTTCCTTAAAGAATTGGGAAAGGGATCTAAACATAAAGATAAAAAATGAAGTATGGGAAAAGTTATGTTCTGAAACTATGGAGAATACAATAAACACAAGGTTACATATGATACAGTATAATTGGTTACACAGGGTATATATTACTCCTCAAAAATTAAATAAATGGGATTCAACATTATCGGATAGAGGTTTTCGCTGTAAGAAGGAAATGGGAACAACATTACATGTAATTTGGGCGTGTGAGAAAGTAAATACGTTTTGGGAAGAATTAAATCAGATACTAAAAAATTACAAAAAATAACATACCAAAAACCCAGAGATATTTCTTCTAAGTAACATAAGAAGTAGAGAATTAGGCCTCAAATTGGATAAAGTGCAAAAAAAAATTCATTATGATAGCCTTAGCGATAGCAAAAAAATGTATAATGTCAACTTGGAAAATGAGTATACATGGAAATGAATAAATGTATTCCATTGAAAAAAAATAGCATATCATTTAAAAAATAAAGTCACAATGTTTGAACAAATTTGGGAACCATACATGGAAGATATCAGAGAGAGCTTGCCTAGAGTAAAATGAGAATGAAAATGATAAGAAGACAAAATGACTAGATTCAGTGTGTAATAAATAGATGATGCATTTTTCTTGTTTATTTTCCTTTGTGTGAAGATATTGTTTTATGGTTTCATTGTATTGTATATGTTGAATAAACAGGTTTTGGAGGTGGGTGGGTAGAGGGGAGGGAGGGAAAGGGGGAAAAAATTGGGAGAAAAGACCACTGTGTAAATTCAATGAGAAACATTTGTACATATTTCAGTTGATATGGTTCATAGTGTGAAAAATAAAAAAAAATATTAAAAAATAGGTTCACAAATTCTAATTACCACAATATTGTAGCTAAAACACCAGAAAATTTGACAAAAGCAGTGACTATAAAAACAACAGCAGCATTGAAAACAACAGCGTGTGCTTGTAGCGCATGTAGACAAAACCATGTGATTCAAAGCGTCGTTGTAATTGAGGAATAATGATAGCTCTGAACTGAGCGCATTAGAAGGTTCAAAAAATAAATTAGCATAGTGTTAGCTTTGTAGGTATATTGACACATGTAAGCTGGGCTTACGAAAAATGTTTTTTGTTGTTATAACTCAGGGATATTTTTATAAACTCTGCACAAAAATTTTATAGACAGTCATTTTAGTGTAACCCCTCTGATGGTGTCACCTGGTGTGGTCTGCATTCCCCACACCCCCCTAGTGAGACCAATGTTTAAACCAATTTACCTAAAAATTCATCCCTAGTCAATAGAAATAACTGCTGTTCATCAGCATATTGCAACAAGTCTCTGAAATTCATTCCATTGAAGTCAAAGGAATTTCAGAGAACACAATGTGCTAATACAACAATGACATGCTTGATATAATGGATCTGGGATGAAGTTCAAGGTCATGATTTTTTAGAGGTTGTTACCATTTGAACAAAATAAACTACTGACTAATTCAGACACAAAACGGCGAAAATATCCACAATAATCATCCAAAGTTAACATCAGAAGTTCTGAAATTATGGTCTACAGATCAGTGCATGTTCAACTAAATATTTCAATTTACATCACCATTTATTGCATCGACTTAATTTGAGCAATGACTGATGAATAACATCAGGCAGAACTTGCAGGAATACTATTTATTGTACTTGAAATTATGATTTTTTTTAACCCTTGCTAACAAAAAAAACTAATAGGAATCTGGACTTGTGTAAATTAATCCAGCCTCCGTTGTGGTAATCAAGCGCTGCTTAATTGCTTCTGCAAAGTTGCACATTGGTTAACTTGGGTCAGTGGTTTTCAAACTGCCCCGCTAAACTCACATTCCACCCTTAGTAATTCCTATGCCATAAGTGCTCTCTGATTGGTAAGGGATTACTTAAGGTGGGATGTGAGTGGGAAGGTTGAGAACCACTGCTCTAGACCCAATTGTTTTCTTGAGAAAAATCGTCGTTGACCCATTTCCTTTGGAGTTATGAAACCATGCATATAACGAGTCTATTAGTTACCATTAAAACAGTGGTTTTCAAACATTTTCTTTCCACCCACATACCACCTCAAGCAATCCCTTACTAATCACAGAGTACCTATGGCATAGAGATTGCTAAAGGTGGAATGTGAGTTTAGAGGGACAGTTTGAAAAATACTGACTTAGGTGGTAGACAGAGCCAGCTCAAAAACAATGGTTGCAGCATATTGGTTTTCTCAAAATCAGTGAGATGATAGGGAGTGTATGGGTGGGGGGGGTGGGGGGGGTGGAGCACAGGGCTGAGGCTGCAATATTTACTCCAGGCTGATGCGACATTCTGTTCTGCTGTTTATTTTGGTTTTGCTGCAGCCTTCCATGGTCATGAATGCTTTATATGAGCTGGCATGGTGCATGCTCTTTTTCACCTGAGAAAGTTGACTTGGGTTGTACATCCAGTGCAGGACTTCACTTACAATTTCTCACAGTTGGTTTAGCCTTGGAGGAATGCCAGTGTTGAGGAATCATTTACCTCTTTTAAACAGAGATCCCACTAAATTTGCGTGTCAACGACTCATGTTTAAAGATAGGTCAGATCGGATCGGAGCATTCTTAATGAACCAATAAAAGCCAGTTCTGTGCTGCTTTTTACATAGGGACCTGGCATCTCGATGCAAAAGGAGGCAGGACCTGCTGCATTACAGCATTGGCATCCAGGGAAAGCAGGTAAGCCTTTTACACTGGAGCCAATGCGAAATGCATCAGCTCTGATACTACCTACTTTGGCGGGTAAGTACCGGAATGAAAATGACCCCCCCCCCCCATCCCAGTTTCATTGCGTTCACACAGGTAAGTGAAGCAGTTAAAAGGCGGTTAATTACTGTATTTCAAGGGCAGTGTAAAAGTGCTGTTCAGCACTCCTATTTATTTTCTTCCTGGAGCATCTTAAATTGATTAATTCATATTGTACTCAAAATGTTTTCCATTTACTGATAATTGAATCGACATCAACAGCTTCACTGCATTGAGACCACAGATATATTCCAGTCACCTGTGATGGGTAGCTCATCTCTTTCACATGCCCATCAACAGACTCCCAAAACACTTAATTGAGCTCATGAAAATGACCACATAGACAGAGAGAATGAATCAAAGGCATCTGAAAGTCTCCTTAAAGCAATGCAACATCCCCACTGATACGGAGGAACTTTTGGGGCATGATTGTTCTTAGTGGAGAGGAAGCTTTCAGTATGGTATTGAGAACTGAGTCCACGCATCGAGAGCATGCAGGAGAAATGAGAAGGAAAGCACCAGTTCACAAACTATTCACTCACCCACTCTCTCACCACCTCTTGCTACATCTGTGCTTTCTCCATTGGTCTGACTCATCCATCCCAGAACTGTGAGAGCAAGTCACCTTAAAGCAATGCTTAAAAAAAGAATTTTATTTTTTCCCAAACAGATTATTCTCATCTATAATATGACCATATCCTGAATTTTGCTTATCCATCTATTAGTTCTCATTCAATTATAGAACATAGAAATTTACAGCATAGAACAGGCTCTTTGGCCCACAGTGTTGTGACAACCTAATAACCTCTTAGACCAATTGCTCAGAATTTCCCTACTGCATAATTCTCCATTTTTCTCAGTCTCACGCCTACCTTGGGAAACACAGTTGGCGTAGCGGTTAGCGCAACACTGTTATAGTGCCAGCAATCGGCACCAGGGTTCCAATCTTGCACTATCTGTAGGGAGTTTGCATGTTCTCCCCATGTCTGCATGGGTTTCGTCCAGATGCTTCAGTTTCCTTGTACCATTCAAAAGTGCCAGGGTTGTAGGTTAATTGGGTGTAATTGGGTAGTATGGGCTTTTGGGCCGAAAAGGCATGTTACCATGCTGTATGTCTAAATTTAAATTAAATTTAAATTTAAAATTTAACAGCCTCTTAAAAATTGTATTGCACCTGCCTCCACTATCCTTGCCAGCAGTGGATTTCATTTCATTCTCCATGTGAAAAAGATACAGTTTACACCCCCCCACTCAGTACTTACTCCCAAGCATCTTAAAATTATGCCCCCTTGTGTTAGTCATTTCAACTCTGAGGAAAAGCTTCTGGCCACCCACACGATCATCTAAAACACTCAATCAGGTTACCCCTCATCTTTTGTCACTCCAAGGAGGAAGGACCAAGTTTGCTCAAGCTTTCCTCATTTGGCTTGCTCTCCAATCCAGGCACCCTCTTCTTAATCTCCTCCGCACCATCTCTATAGCATCCACATCCTACCTGCAGTGAGGTAGCCAAACTGAATACAATATTCCAAGGGGAGCCTAACTAAGTTCTTGAATAACTGCGACATTACTCACCGCTCTTGAACTCGATCACAAGGTTAATGAAGATCAAGACATCATAGACCTTCTTTACAACACTGTCAACCTGTGCAGCAGCTTTGAGAATACTATGAATATGGACCCCAAGATCTCTCAGTTCTTCCATTCTGCACAGAGTCCTCCCATTAATATTGTATTCTACCTTCAAATTTGACCTATCAAAATGTACCATTTCACTTTTTTCTAGCTTAAACTCCATCTGTGATTTCTCAGCCCAGTCCTGCTGTAACCTCTAGCAATCCACCAGATTATCTAGAACATCACCAAGCTTCATGATATTAACATCACTGATAGTTTTAAACATACATTACATATTACCATAAATTCTATTTTTAGCTGGCAAAATATTTGATTTGAATAATTCCAAATAATTGGAAGGTAGGGATATTGTGACAGTCTCTGTCTGATTAGTAATGTAATGGAACTTTTTAAGCACCTCAATATAATTAGAGCAGGGTCAGGGATTTCCTTCTTGCTTCCATTCCTAAATATAATTTCCAGTGAAATTAATGTGGAGGGAAGTTCCACTTTAGAAATCATACATATTGAGTGTTGAAGGAACATGAAAACATAATTAATCACACTGGACAACAAATAGTTTGCTTTCTGAACATTTTTGGGTGTATTTTTATGAATTTTGGGCTGCTGATCATGAATATCCCCTTAAAATGTTACTATCATGTACTTTTTTTTAAGATGAAACCTATTTTTGAGATTATCAGTCATATTTTGCAACTACTTTAAGCGTACAAAAATATGAACTAAAACATATCATTGATAATTCATTTTATCAATTCGGACTTGGACTTCTTCTGCGGTGATCTTGGTGCAGTCAGTGACGAACATAGGGAAAAGTTTCACTAGGACATTGTGAGCATGGAAAAGCAGAGTCAAGGCAACTGGAGTCCATCAATACTGGCTGACACTGACATGAGAGGCATCAAATGATGAGTACAAATGAAAATTAGTGGAAAAACATTTTTAATCAGTTGAACTAACGCAATGTGTCAGCATCATTCTTTTTCTTTCGGGTGGTGAGGTCAGCGTAGCGGTTAGCACAACTCTATTACAGAGCCAGTGACTAGGATTGGGGTTCGAAACCCATGCTCTCTGTAAGGAGTTTGTACTTTCTTCCCATGTCTGTGTGGGTTTCCTCCAGAGACTCTGTTTTCCTCCCATCATTCAAAACATTCCGGGGGTTTTTGGTCATTTGGGTGTAATTGGGTTGCCTGACCCCAAGGGCCAACATGTTGTATGTCCATATTTAAATTTAAATAAATCATTTTGTGATTAATTTACATAAACAAGGAATTAAGGGATATGGGTAAAAGGGAGATAGGTGGAGTTGAGTCAATGATCAGATCAATCATGATCTTATTGAATGGCAGAGCAGGCTCGACGGGCCGGATGGCCTAATCCTGCCCCTATTTCTTATTTTCTTATGTTCTAAACAAGCTCATTGCAATAAAAGTTCATTCAATGTTTCTCCAAATTTTTTCGATGTTCAGAAAATCTGAAATTATATTTGTGTTCAGTTTGAAGTTGCCTATCAGAATCGCCAATTTTTTTTCAGGAAGCAAACATTTTGAAAATAAAAATTGTTGTCCAGTGCTATCACTCAAAGAGCTGATGTTGTTATGCTTTACTTGATAGACTTGTTTGAAAGGGATTTGAACTTGTGGAACATAGTGTTGACAAAACACAACAACAATAGATGTAGAATTGATGACAATCACTGCAGATTGATGAAAAACAGCCAGGAAAATGACATATCTCATAATACAAAGCTGTTTATAGAGAGCAGCTTTCAAGATGGAGCCCTGATCCAAAATTCTGACCGACAATCTTTATTCATGGATGCACCTGACCCATTGAGTCCTTTTAATGTCTTTTTTGTTCACTCAAGATTCACAGCAGCTGCAGTATTTCTCTTGCATTGAAGACTGATGGGCAGATGTATACCTAGGGGAAATTAGAGAGTATGTTGTGCAGATTTTCTTCTTTGGAGAGTAAAAGGTATATAATCTTGAAATGTTACAGACTCATTGTGCTTAATTGTCTTCTATTATGTTTGCTTCCATAAAATACAACAAAATGCTCTGAAATATCTGGATGTCATGGTAAAAGAATTATTAACATATTATTTTGAAATTCAGAGGATAAGAAACTACATTTCAAGTCAGAACAAAAGCAGAATGCTGGAAGAATTCAGTAGGTTAAACAATGTCTGTGGAGACTAAAGGAGGAAGGTTATTTTTCAGGTCTAGACCCTGCAACGTGGCTGAAAGGGAACAGGAAAGATTGCTCGTGAACAGGAATACATAGGTGGTAGAGATGCAGGTGATAGGTAGAGTCAAATGGTGAGGCATGATGAGCAAATGGAACCAGATGAGGGAGAGAATGGGAGGGATGAAAGTGAAGTATGTTTAGAATGAGGACACCAACAAATTGGAGGCTAAACATGAAGTCTGTAGATGCTGGAGCTGATTGTGCATTGCACCAAGAGTATGGATAACCTGAATATTTATTCCAGGTCAGAATTAAAGATTGAAGCACTGAAACAGACCCTTAAACCCATTCTGTCTGTGCCAGCTGATGAGTACCCATGCCAGCATCAAAACTCTAATGCCTCTACTTGCACTTCCCATTCATCCATTAGCACTGTCCTTAGTGACCTCCACTGGTTTCCAGTTAAAAAAAATGGATCCTGACTAAAATTCACACTTTTGTGTCAAATTGTTCTGTGGTCTTGTCATTTCGTCTCTCAAATTTCTTCCAGCCTTGTAAATATTGCAGCTCCTCCAGGTCTGGGCTTTTGTACATTCCTAATAGTAATTGTTTTTAAACTGCAAATTCCAAGCCTTAAACTCTTGAATTCCCTCCTAATCTGAGCCGACTCTGTTATCCCTGAAGATGCTCTTTAAAACTTATGACTTAGCCTTTCATCACATGGCCAACTATGCTCTTGCATGACTAGGAGACAAATGTTGCATACTAATGCCCCTGTGAACAATCTTATCATGTTTTATAAAGTGAAAGGGAGTGATTGAATACAAGCTATTTTATTCATTTTAATTTGCTCTCAACATTAGCATCAAAATCACTCAAAACCTGTGCTAATTTATTTTGCCATTTATTGCTTTATTTTAATTATTTGTTTACTGCATGGTTTATAAGCAAAGTAAATGCTTCAATAATAATAAAAAAATAATAATGATAATAATTGTATTACTATGAAGAAGAAGAAGAAGAAGAAGAAGAATTTAGAACAGAGAGTGGTGTATCTGTAGAATTCATTGTCATGGACAACTGTACAGATCAAGTCATTGGATGTATCTAAGACAGAGGTAACTAGGTTCTTGATTAGATAGGGAATCAAAGGTTACAGGAAGAAGACAGGAGAATGGGTTAAAAATATAGTAAACCAGTCATGATGGAGGACAATGAGCCAAATGGCCTAATTCAGGTCTTAATAAGGACCATGGTCTCATCCATTGTAAGTTTTGTGTATTATTCTGGTTGTCAAATTCAATTAATCAGATCAACAGTCATTCACTGTCCGTGGGAAGAAGCTATTCCTCAGCCTGGTGTTTCTAGCTCTGATACTTTTGTATCTTTTTCCAAAAGGGAGTAGCTGCAAGATGCTGAGTGCAGGGTGGTAGTGGTCCCCCCCTGATTTTATAAGGCCTTTTTAAATAACAATCACAGTAAATCACTGCAATGGAGTGGGGGTTGTGGGGGGGGGGGGTGGGGGGGGGGAGAAGAGACGTGACTCCTCCTCTGTGGTCCTCTCAATTCATAAGACAATTTACATCATAGTTTTTCTCTTTAGATACCTTGTTACTTCACTGTTTAGTGGAAATGTGACTGTTATCATCCCTATTCCAAATGCCATCTAAATTTAGGCCTTGACATAGCTCTCCTTTGCCCCTTCTGCCATCTTTCCCAATATTAGAAATGTTTATAGAGGCTATAGATGCACAAAGAGAAAATTATGGTTTTCATTATGGACAGCCCCAACCATAAAATTAATTGGATATAAACTTTCATGTGTCAAAAACAAAAGGTTGAAATTGTGACTTTAAAAAAGGTATTGGTTAGTATTTATTGGGCTTTTAAATTGGTTGGGCCCTTTGGATGGCTTTTTTCCCAATTTACTCCATGCCTCCAGAGGAAGACTTCTCCAGAGAAGATATTTAGGTCTTAGCACAGATTGCATGTTAATAGAACTCACTGCACAGATGCAATCTGTGCTAAGACATAAATGCCTTCTCAAAACCCTCTTCTGAGGCAGAAACCTGATATGTTGAACATGCATGTTATTAACATCAGAACGAGCTCAAATTGACATATCAAGGGCAGAGGTGCTTCAGCACTCCTGGACCTGCTCAATTTGGTCCTCTGAAGTTCATCATTAGGTTTTTGTTGCTTCTTTTTCCTGACTGTTATTTATAAATTTAAAAAAAATAAATTAATGACACAAACCTACATCATAAGCCCTTATTTTAAGAGCCTCTTAGGGCTTTCTTCTTCTGCTACAGAAATGTTGAAATAAAGTCTATATGAAATGGAATGACTGCAAATTTCGGCAAGGTTAAATCAGCAGGTTTAGTGAAGTTCCAAAGATATTCCCCCTCTAACATACAGCAGATGTTACCACACATCTTATAACTTCTTTGAGAGCATGAAGCTTTGGAATAACAAAAAAAAACACCTAACGTGTGGAAACTGAATTTTATTTCAGTTCAAGGAAGATACTGCCACAATAAGTGCTTAAACATTCTTAGCTATGATTGCACTTTCATCTCAGAGTTACAATGTTATGAGTTAAAGGCCATATTGTGAGCATATCAACAAAAGTAATATTTCAATTCAATCTTGGGAGAGTGCTGTATTGTTGATGGCACCATTTTTCACATCCGCTGTTAAACAGAAACCCTCTCTCAAGTGGACATAAAAGTTCTTTGAGATGATCTGAGAACTCATTTAAAACAAGAGTAAACATTGAATTTTTTTTTTCATATCCCTCAAGATGTAAATACATTGTAAATGTTTCCTGATATAAATACAGATTCTACCATCCATTTTCTGCTGAATAAATATTACAAGATAAATGAAGAGGTGGTGACTATTTAATGTAGTCCCTGGCATACATACAAATTACTATATTTTGCAAAAAAATTCTCTTGTGTTTTCTAATCTAGAACTATTAACAATGCATCTCATTTAATTAAAATATGATTATAAATTTAATTTTATGACTAAGACATGAAAAATGGGACATTTGGGAGGAAACAACAACAGCCCCTTCGCTACTGCACTTAAGTCTATTTCCTTAATATTACTTGCTCGAGATAAAGGAAGTGAGTGTTGTGAGGCATAGTCCTTTGATAAACTCAGTGCAAAGCTGCTTATCACAGTTTTTAGCTCTACCTGAGCTTACTGTATAGTTTATCATTCAAAGATAAGAGGAGTGATCTTCAGAGCTTTTGTATATTGTGCCCCTTAACTAGGATCCAATATTTATAGCATTGAATTGTCTTTTCTATTTTACCTCTTGAATAATATAACTTCAGAAATCATTTTATTTTGTATGACATATCAAAATTAATTTATTCCTTATGTTACGTAGAGAAATTAAATGATGCGCTTAAGGACATATCCGCCCATGTATTCAATGTTTTTTTTTCTGATTATACTTTGACCTTGAAAGCTGTAATGACTATTAGAATTTGAAGCAGATGAACAATAAAACCAGTCTCCATACTGTTACTATGGCGATGAGTCCTGTAGCTGACTGCACAGTGTATTGTTCAATCCTATGTCTGTCTGACATGATTTTCTTTATGCAACAAAGATTGTAGCCATGGAGTTGTAAAATATTATTAAAGGAAAACTAGTTGGAGGCTTCTAATTGCCCTCAGGAGCTAGCTGTGAAATGCACATTGCTTAGTGTGCAATTGTGTAAAAATAAAATGAAAGAGTAATCATTGTGTTTTTGATCTGCACAGCCTTGGTAACCTTTGATGCATCAGTTCCCACTGAAGGGTCCATTACTGGCAGTTTTCCAACAAATTTAATAATGACCAAAACCTTTGTGACCGGTATCAAAGAATGGTGCGTGGACTCTATATGTAATTTGCCCTTCCCAATTAAATAACATTGGAGCATGTGGCCAGATATCAAATGAGAATCTCATTTCTATGCTGTTTCATATTATTGTGATGAAGTTTATCATATCCTTCTCTACTTTCTTCCTTTATTTGTGCTTTGTTGGGTCTCACCTCATTCAAATCTGTCCAGCTCCTTACAAGAGATTGATAATTTGATAGAAACAGGTTCCAAGGAAATGAGAGCAGGTCACATCATGTTTTGAATGTTACATAATTACATTTCAACAAAAAAAAAACTGAATAGTAATGAAAATTGCAGATTTTTCTTGCCAATCATTAAATATGTGAGTTTCATTCCTACTTCCATTGTAGACACTCCTGCAGAAACAGGCTTACAACACACCTGTGAAGATTGTTTCTGCACGAATTTACTGTTTCAGTGACCTATTTCCACTTCAGTGCTGCAGCCCTGACACAGGTGGTCCCTTTTTCAGATATTTATGTATTGGCTTTCCTTTAGCCTTCTCCCAGCAAGGTACAGACATACACCATCTCACCTGGCCCAAATCCATTATCCACAGGTCACCTGAGCAGAACTCCCACCCTAGCTAATCGCCACAATTGGCTATTTGGCCCATCAAATCTGTTCCGCCATTTGAATCATGGCTGATATTTTTTTTCCTTTCAATCCCATTCTCCTGCCTTTCCCAATCATTTCGGATTAACAACCCTCTGAAGAAATGTCAGCTCATCTCTGTTTGAAAGGGATGTCCTTTTATTTTGAGACTGTGCCCCTCTGATCCTAGACTCTACCACTATTATTAATATTTTCTCCATGTCCGCTCTATCTAACCCTTTCAATGTTCAGTATGTTTCGATGATATCCCCCCTTCGTCCTTCTAAACTCCAGAAAAAACAGGTTCAGAGCCATCATTCACTCCTCACATGTTAACCTTTTCACCGCTGGGATTAATCCCACCTGGGCCCTCTACCAAACAGAATATTACATGTTAAATTTTAAAAATTTTAAATGTTATTTTATTTACAAAATGGAAGAAGCCAATTCTAGCCATTTAAAGCGGTGCAGCCCAATTACACCCAAATTAAGCTACAAACACCTATGTTTCGGAGAATGGGAGGAAACCAGAGCACCCGCAGGAAACTCAAGCACACACAGGGAGAATGTACAAACTCTTTACAGACAGAGCAGGATTTGAACCTAGTTGCTGGCACTCTAATAGCATTGCACTAAGCACTCTGCTAACTGTGCCGCTGTTGTTCCTCTTTTGCTCAATGACCTTTCAACTTTGAAATAAAAATAGGATCAAAAGCTGCCTAACCTGTTGAGTGTTTCCAGCATTTTCAGGTTTTATTTCAGCTTTCCAGCAACTGCAGTTGTTTTTATTAATTTACTGTTTTTAAACTTGGCTTAACACATGGAATAACAATTACATCACTATGTTAAGGAAAGGATATAAAGTTGTTGGAAAGTATTTAGAGGAGATTTTAAAGGGTAGGTCCATAACTCTGTAATCATCCGTTCTAGTAAAGGTTGAAAGCCTAATTGACGGAAGGGGGTCAGGACCATGAAAACTACAAACTGCTGCATCTTTTACAGCATTGTTGCATTTATTGCAGTCACAAGAACATTCTCAGAACAAATATCACAAAAGCAATGAAGATGTATTTGAAATATATTAATGGAAAACATTTGAACTTTTTTTCCTCATTGCTGATGGAGTCTGCTTCTAATGGTTAATCAGATTATCACCATTTCCACAGATCTTCTGCTAAAAGATGATGCATAGATCAGTGATAGATATTTAGTACTCCTTAGCTTTTGATTCCTTCAAGGATAATGGGCTGCTTGACTGTAGCCTTTTGCATTAGGGATTTCAATGACCACCTCACACTTGATGCTGTAATGAACAGTCCATCCATGTAATTTGCTAATATCAGCAATAAAATACTTGCTTTCAGTGATCTTTTTTCACACAAACTGTACCAGGTACTTAGAGAGCTCTCAATCGATAAGGCTTTATGCAATCTCTCGAGTTCTTGAAGGAGAACTTACTGGATTCATTGTCCACCCTCATTAAAAATAGTTCAACTTTGCTGAATAAAAATAACAGTTTTGCATTCGCAGTATTTTTGTAACAATCGATTTTGTGCTATTACATTTTTCTTTGCACTTGCTATCTCATTGTTTAGAAAATAGAGCTCAATGTTCTCTTAGACTATCAGAACAATTAAAGATCCTGATGCTGAGCAATTGAAATCCCAAACCCACCCAATTTATCTCACATTTAATGAAATGCAATTGAAAAAAGTGGCAATGCTCAACAGGCTAGACAACAACTCTGAAAAGAAAAGCAGAGTGATGGCCTTCCATCAAAACTGAGAAATTGTTGAAATTGAACACGTTTCAGTTGCAGAAAAGGGGGAATGGCTGTGAAAACAAGAAAGAATCCCTGCTAAAAGTGGAAGTCGAAAGGGACTGAATGACACAAAAGTGATTGTAGCCCCGTTTAAGAAAATGCTTTCTTCCTGATCCATAAAATAGGATCGATAAATGGAAAGAGATGAATGAAATTAGAAGAAAGAAGGAATTAATGGAAAACAAAATCAAAATCTGCAACTGTAAGACCAATTGGAGAATTATACCATTTGGAATGGTATAGAAAAGAAACAAGATGGTGGAAATACGCAGGAGGCTGGAGCAGCCAGAATCTGAAGCCAAAAACAGTCTAATGGAGAAACTCAGCAGGTCGAGCAGCATTAGTGGGGGAAAAAAAATTGTTGACGTTCTGAGTCAAAACTGTTCATCGGGATAGAGAAAAGTCAGTGAACATTGCATTTCCTAATTTTGAGTAATGAGCCCCCCTATTTTTATCTGTACTCCTTCTGCTCTTCCCCTTCCCCCTTTTTGTCCCTCTTCCCAACCATCCCAGCTCCCCACCTATTCTCAACTCCCCTCCACTTTGATTCATCCTCACCCCATCTCCTTACTGGATTCTTCCAGTCTCTCCTCTTTAATACTTGCCCCCTCCCTTGGGTTCAATTGGTCTCTCTTTGTACCACCACTGTCACTTTCTCTTCTTATCAGATTACAGCCATGGCAGCTTGCCTTCTAATCACTCACTCAACCCTTTGTGACAGTGACTCATCTTCCTCTACCTGACCCATTTATTTATCTTGCCTCTATCTCCCTTGTTTTACCCCTGCCTAGTTGGCCAATCCCATGTGAGGCTCCTGCCTCACCTCTCCCACCATGCCCTCTCAACACTGCTTCTGTACTAACTCCCCTCAGTCCTGATGCAGAGCTTTGGCGCAAAATAGTAACCAATCATTTTCTCCCACTGATGCTGCTCAACCTTTTGAGCTCCTTAAGTAGATTGTGTTCAGCTTAAAACTGCTGAAAATATTTTGTCATTAAGGCAGCACCAATGGGAGAAAAATGCTAATGAGTTAATGTTTCCGATAAATGAGCTTTCATCAGTTTTGGTACAATCTAGACATCGTTGAATTAGTCAAGTCCAAAAAGTTTCTATATGGCAGGTCAGAAGATGTGATCCTGTTACTCTAACTAGTATAACACTTCACTAAAGCATTGTAAGAGCTCAAGATCCAAGGTGGGAGTAAGATGGAGAATTAAGGTGATAGACAGCGGTAATATCAGAGTCAGGTGGATTGAACAATGTTGTTCTGCAAAGTCATCATCCAATCTCCATTTGTTTTCCCCAACATAAAGATAGCTACATCATGACCACCAGATGCACTATACAAAATTGGATAAGGTGCAAGTGATTCGCTGCTTCATTGGGAAGGAATGTTTCAGTTCCAGATTATGAGAAGAGGAAGTGAGGAGTGCTTACTTTGCAGTTGAATGAAAAGGTACCATTAAAAAAAGGGAGATGCAGGTATAAGACCAAACTTTGCAGAGGGAACAGTCCATTCAGAATACTGTAAGGAGAGGGAGGGAAAATTGCATGTGGTGCTGGCATTGTGTTGAAGATGATGGAATTTTATAAAGGAGATCCTTTGAATGTAGAAACTAATGGAGTGAAAGGTGAGCTAAATGGGAACACTAAACTGGTTCTGGTTGAAAAGAAATGAAGTGCAGGAACCAAAGCAAATCTAGATGAGAGCCCTGACAACCATGCAGAGAAAATTCTGGTGAAAGTTTGCAAACCTATAATATTTACTTGCTTTCTCTTTGCATGGATTTGCTGAATACTTTCCATATTTCCCTCTTTTATTTCAGATTTCCAACTTACACAGTTTCTTAATTTTCAATTTGATTAAGATTTTCATGAGTATTGGAATGTATGGAACAGAAGGAGAGAGCACCATGCATTCTTGGAGACTCAAGGGACTGGAAATGCTGGAATCAAGAGGGGAAAAAAATCAAACTGCCCTTCTCACTCCAATTATCCCACAGTGACTTCCTGGTTCATTCTTCCTTGACCCTCCTCCTAACCCTAGCCCTCACTCTGAGTTACTCCAGCAGTTTGTTTTTTTTACCAAAAATTCTTGTGAGAGGACAGTGGTAGGCACATATATCCTTGAAACACGGGGTGAATATGCTGTGCTTACAAATAACTTCAGAATTAGACATGATCAAGTCTGTGTGGTCATCCCATCAACCTTTTAACTCTGGAACCTTTGGTGACTGTTCAAATGAACTTCACCTCCAAACTGAACAGAAGAAATATAGGCTGGTAAAATGTTTACCAGAAAAAAAGTTTCATTACAATAAAAAAACAAATTGGAAAGAAAAAAAGGAGTATTTTATTTGAGAAAATTCAATGAATTTAACAAAGCTGCCAAAAGGAATCATGATGAAAATATTTTAAAATCTTTGTCACTTATTATGGTGAATAATAATTACAGATTTAGGACCATTGGTGAATATTTACTATTACATTATGAATTGCAGACCTTTTCCAAAAAAGAATGAGATGAAGAATTTAGAATTCCACAGAGTTGCCACCAATCCAAAGGTCACATCTATAATGATTGGTTTGAATATCCTAAATGAAAAGGATAAATCTAAACTGAGCAGTTTGCATTTTTTGTGCAATGGCTTGGAGTTACAGCTTCTATTGTAGGATTTTCAATTAAGAAATAATTATAAAATCCCTGTGGGCAAACATAAATTGCAAATGGTTAAGATGCCCAAGAAGCATTGTTATGGCTGGAACAAGAGGTTAATACAACTCAATCTCGTGACAGAAAAAAAACAAAGTATTTATTCCGTGCAACTTTTTTCTTATTCTCATTGAGAACTGTTTTTCTGTACACAAAAACAGAAGGTTGTAATAAGGAGTCAAAGTCAGGTCATAGGCCTTCAAAGATAGCTGCTTTCATATAAAAGATGGGTCGGTGCCTGGAACAGATTGCCATGTGTCATGCTGAAGCAGAGACAATAGTAGAGTTTTAAAGTGTTCTGGATCGACACGTGCAGGGGATAGAGGAGTTGCATCATATACAAGTGGCAGAGTTTTAGTTTGTTGGGCATTATGTTCAGGCAGATATGTGGATTAAATTGTGTGTTTCTATGCTGTACTATTTCAAGTTTCATGTTCAAAATAACTGGATAAGAAGATTGATTATCGTACAAAATTTGAAAATCTTACAAAACTTTATATTCAAACACCCTACGATTACCCCTACCAGGAAATCCTAAATTTCAATAAAAAGTTACCAATCATTTACTAAACTTCACTCATTACTGAGAAACATGTTTAACAGAAATCTCCTCAGAGACTATCCTGGGCAAATTATCAACAGGAATTTTGGCTGTTGACTGTACTTGCCTCCTGGGCCTCAGTTTAGTTTACACATAGAACGTGTGGAAGGGGATGAATGCAACTAACTAGTTAATCACATACACTTAGTTCCTGTCACAAAATATAGGTTTCTGCAGAAGAACTTGACAAATAGGAGCAGGAGTCGGCCATCTGTCTTGTTGAGCCTGCTCTGCCATTCAATGTGATCATGGCTGATCTGATGGTAGTCTTCTCCACCTCCCTCCTATTTCCCCATATCCCTTAATTCCTTTACTATGTAGAAATCTATTCAATCTTTCCTAAAATACATTTACTGATGTCACCTCTACTGCTTCAATAGGCAGCAAATTCCATAGATTCACCACCCTCTGGGAAATGAAGTTCCTCCTCATCCATGTCCTAAATTTACTACCCTGAATCTTCATGCTATGTCCCCGAGTTCAGGTCTCACCTACCAATGCGCAGAATTTACCAGCCTCAATCTTATTTATGCCTTTCATAATTTCATATGTTTTTATAAGATTCCCTCTCATTCTTCTAAATTCTAGTGAGTAAAGTCCCAGACAACTCAATCTCTCCTCATAGACTAACCCTTTCCTTCCTGGAATCAACCTGGTGAACTCATCCAAAGCCAGTACATCCTTCCTCAAGTAAGGAGACCAGTGCTGCTTGCAGTTCCCCAGATGTGGTCTCACCAGTGCTTTGTACAGTTGCAGCATTACCTCACTACTTTTAAATTCAATCCCTCTAGCAATGAAGGCCAATATTCTATTTGCCTTCTTGATAGCCTGCTGCACCTGCAAACCAACCTTTTGTGATTCTTGCGCAACCCCTCCCAAATCCTTTTACGTCAGCCTGCTATAATCATTTTCCATTTAAATAATATTCTAATCTTCCATTCTTCCTTCCACAGTGGATAACCTCACATTTGCAAACATTGTACTCCATCTGCCAGACCCTTGCCCACTCATTTAACCTATACATATCTCTCTGCAGATTCTACATATGCTCTGCACAATTTGCTTTTTCACTCAATTTAGTGTCATCAGCAAATTTAGATGCACTAGATTCTGACCCCTCTTCCAGGTCATTTATGTATACTGTGAACAGTTGTGGGCACCAACCCCTGTGGAATCTCGCTCATCACCAATTGCCAACCAGTAAAATACCCTTGCACCCCAACTCTTTGCTTTCTATTGGTTAACCAATCCTCTATCCATGCTAATACATTCCATGCATTCCATATCTTCTGTATGTCTTTTATGCAGCACTTTATCAAATGCCTTCTGGAAATCTAGTTAAACAATCTGCACTTGCCCCTCTTTATCTACTGTGCTCATTATATCCTCAAAGAACTCCAGTAAAATTTGTCAAACAGGACTTGCCTTTTCTGAATCAGTGCTGCACCTTCTTGATGGATCCATTTCACTCCAGATGCCTTACTGTGGATCCATTTCACACCAGATGCCTGGCTTTTTCTTCTATAATGATAGCTTCAAGCATTTTCCTAATTACAGATGTTAAACTAGCCTGCCTATAGTTTCTTGCCTTTTCCCTACTTCCTTTTTTGAATAATGGCTTGAGATTTGCCATCTTCCAATCCACCTGGATCTGCCCAGAGTCCAGAGAATTTTGGTAAATTATCACCTAAGCTTCAACTATAACTTCTGCTATTTCTTTCAGTACCACGGGATGCATTCCGTCTGGACCAGGGGACTTATCCAACTTCAGACCCTCAATTTTCTGAGTAAGACCTCTTTAGCGATAGCTATTACATCAGGTTCTCACCTCCAATCACATTCATAACATCTGTCTTTGGAATGGTAGAAATGTCCTCAAAGCCTCACACATTTCCTCATTACCCAATATCAATTTTCCTTTCTCATCTTCCAAAGGACTAACCTTCACTTGAGCCACCATTTTGCTCTTTTTATATTTATAAACACTTTTATTGTCCATTGTTATATTTTGTGCTGATTTTTTTTCTCATAGTCTACCTTCCCTTTCCTTATTTCTTGCTTTGTGGCACTTTGTTGTTTCTTAAAGGTTTCCCAAACTTCTTGTTTCCCACTGGTCTTCAGATGTTGAATGCATGAGCTTTTATTCCGATCTAGTTATCCAAGGCTGCCCCCATCCTTACTGTCTTTGTTTTTAACTGGAATATTTTTTTGTTGAGCAGCATGAAAAATCTATTTGAAAGTCCTCTACTTTTCTTCAACTGTCCCTCAATATAGCCTGCATTCCCATTCTACCCTAAACAAATCTTCCCTCATCCCATTGCAGCTTTCGTTGTTCAGGGATAACACATTGCTTTTAGACCAAACTATTGTACCCTCCATTTGAATGAGAAACTCAGTCATACTGTGATCACTCTTTCCAAGATGATCCCTAACGGCAAGATCACTAATTTTACCTGTTTCATGCACAGGACCATATCTGCATTAGCATGTTCCCAGTTAGGTTCAGTAACATGCTCTTCAAGAAAGCCATCATGTATGCATTCTATGAAGACCTCCTCAAGCTTGCTTTGACCAACCTGATTCACCCAGTCTATGTGCTCCCACTATAACTGCTCTTCCATCCTTACATGCCTCTGATATTTCTTGGTTTATTGCATATGCCACTGTAATGTTATTATTGGGTGGCCTATAGACAACCGCCATTCGTAATTTTTTTCCCCTTTACTGTTCCTAATCTCTACATAAATTGACTCAACATTTTCATCCATAGATTTTACATCATCTCTCACTATTGCCCTGATTTCATCCTTAAATAATAGTGCTACCCCACCTCCCTACCTTCCTGCCTGTTCTTCCTTATTACCTGATATTTAATTCCCAATCCTCTCCACCATGTAACCACATTTGTGTAATGATCACTAAATCATACCCCTTTGTACTGATTTGTGCCACAAGTTCACAGACCTTGTTTCAAATATTATGGGCATTCAGATAAAGTGCCCTTATACCATTGTGCTTTTAAAATTGGGTAATCTTTGCCTCTTTTACACTTGACTTTTATTCCCCTCTACTCTTACTTTTTAAAAACTTTTCCATTTACTTTTTCCACATTCTCTCTTTTACTTCATCCATCGCTCCCCAATCTGTTGAAGCCACCCATTTGCAACCAACAGATGACTAAGCTATTATTCACCCATTATTATAATCTTGGAATTCCTGAAAGTATAACAGATTCAGATGCCCTAAATTTATTGAAGTTATCAAGGTTGTATATAAAAAGAGGATTATGACTGAAAAACTACAGTGGATGGAATTTCTCCTGCTCTATAACTGTATCATCAGCTGGCATTTGCTCTGTGAAAAAGAGGGAGAAGCTCAAAATTATTTCTGTAGACCTTGGAAGTTATAAAGCAAAGTTACACCATCCCCTTGGCTGCCACAGACTTACTTTTCATGTGGGAAACTGAATATGAAATATTTTGAGCTTATAATAGTTATTGAATCAAATCATTTATTATTCCTTCTCTTTACATCAATGTGCTTGGGCAAAGTGAAAATTATGATTGCAATATTGAAACACCTCACTTCTTTGGAAACAATAGGGCTTTTTACACAGAGATCCCACAATACTGCTTTAAAGACTTATCATTACACTAGCTTTGGTCATTTACCCTGAACCAACCAACCCACGTTGGCATAATGCCAGGCCAGTGTGTTATTTCACACAGCAAGCTGGTATTCTGGGAGCTAAAGAGGCGTGATGTGTAACACAGCAGCGGCAATGTCGGCACCTAGTGTGACATATAACATAGCATATTTGAAGGCATATAAGACCCACTTTTTTCCCAAAATACACTCAAAAATATCCCCCGGGTCTTAAATGAAAAGTTGAAATTTGGGTGATAATGTGAGTAACGTCGACAATGATCAACGTCGCTGTGTGGCTCACTAGCATCTCCGCTATCTATCGTTGGAGGCTGGTGGCAGGCTGCCGAGGGCCAGCAGTGCAATGAGATCAGTATGGGGACTGGTGTGGGCAGTTGGGTAACTCTCCCGGCAGCATGCTGTTGGTCCACGCACTGGTCAGTGTTGTGATGAAGAAGTGTCAGGTTCAAGAAAGGAGAGTCTGGAGACAATGGTTTGCAATCAAACATAACTTTTATTAACACACAACAATTAATAGAAAAGCATGGGACAATCATGAGCACAATTTATAAAAGAGCGTGGAAAACTACACTTGCGCAATTTATAAAAGAGCATGGAAAAATACATGCAAAATTAATAAAACATGCATGTGCAATTTATAAGAGTGTAGGAAAATCATAACAGGAAACAAACAGGGAAGAATGTTAAACAGTATATGCCCATTACAATATTCCATTGTGCAGCATATTTGCACGATAATTTTTGACAATCTTCTAGTTGCAAGTTAATCTGAAATTTCCTGGGAATCCATTGAGCAAACTTTGGGAAACAGAACATGATTTAGCAAATGTAAATTAACAATAGATACCAGAAAACAGGAACTGTATATGCTTTTCACTTTTTAATGCAAATTAATTGGATTGTGGAATCCGCATGAAAATTCAAATGATACATTATTACTGTCAGCCATGAAAAATGAAAATGGGTTCTAAAAATTAAACTATTAATTTAATTTGACCAAAAGTAGCTTAAATGTAGGAATTGATACAGTTTTGTACTTTATAAAATTCATGGAATATGGAACTAGTGCAGGAAATTGGCACCAAGGTACCGGCAACCACAGCATCATTGATGGTAAAGCAGGCAAAAAGGGATAAATGGGTGACTCTGATTTTATTGAGAATGTCTTATAATGAGTTTGAAAAAAAAACATGTACTCTTGTGATATAAAGAAGTTGTGATTCCTATATATTTCACATAGATTTATTTATATATATACATCATTGTTTTTAATTTTCAAACTTTTTCTTTCCACTCACATACCATCTTAAATAATATCTACGCCGTACATGCTCTATGATTAGTAAGGGATTACTTAAGGTGGTATGTGAGTGAGGAAAAAAATGGTTGAGAACCATAGCTCTAGACCCAATTGTTACTGAAACATTTTGCTTGAGAAAAATTGTCATTGGCCCATTTCCTTTGGAGTTATAACAATTTTTCTTTCCTTCATGTGATACCTTAAGTAATCCCTCACATACTATGTAAGTGGAAGAAAAAGTTTGAAAACCATTGATCTATAGCAATACTACGGCTTAGCTTCAGTGCAGTGCACACCTTATCTGCGACCCTTCCAACGACATCCACAGTAGCGACCTGGCATCGAGTGGTATCCGGGGCTATCACCATGAATGTGGGAGGGCGTTCTTACATGCCCGTGGGTCTTATATGCTGTCAAAAATAGTATATATACACATCCTTTCCCGATCTGATCACGGATGTCGATTCAGCACTGTGTCTACCTTTACTACCGACTTAAAGGTGGGACTGGAATGAACGCCCCCCACACCACAATTCCGTGTTTGTACCTTTTACACAGAAGGGATAGCAGAATAAATATGCAACATTCCTGCATAGAAGTGGCTATGTAAAAGGGGCTAATGATACCTTTGCCTTTCAGTATGAGGACAAAAAGATCAAAGTTACCACATCAAAGCTTTTCTCCTTTAAAAGAGTATGTCAGATCCAAATGCTTTATTCTTCACGTTGATGCAAGAAAAGATGGGATGCTTAATTATAGTGTCTATTTACTTGAAAACCATAATGAAGTTCATTGATGTTGATAATGTAACAATGCTTTCATTTCCTCTCATTTCAACACATTGCAGCTCATTTTAGGTGTTTTTTTTAGCTGAAATTAAGATTTTTTTTGTTTTATACAATAATATTTTTCATATACATACCCATTTGTCTATGTATTCTATATAATATTATTTAGCAAAAAGCTGAGCATAAAAATGGAAATCATCAAAGATTACACCTTGTAGGCAACCTAATTTATTCAGAGGTTACTCTGCTTTTTAAATGACCCCAGCATTTAAAATAAACCATCAGAAAATCATTTTTAAAATACGTGAATTATGTGTGCATGTTTCTTGGCATCAGTTCTAATTTTCTTTTACTCGCTTCTACTATAATCCTAGATTTTTGGTTCAACTTGAAATACTTAAGAGAATGAACCCCTTCTCTTTGCATTTTAACAAAAGGCATAAAGCCCTCTCCAATTTGTTAACTTTATTAACAAATTGAAGTTTAAGAAAAAGACTCGAAGTTCCCGAAGCATATCCATGACTGTGTTCACAAATAGTCACTGTGGGATTGATGGGCGGTAATCCCAACAATTAAAACTTTTTGCATCAAATGGTATATTCAGATATGATGGGATCAGAGTGTTGTATAATTTCAGAATCAATTCCATAAATCAAAACTATATCAATATGCTTATACAGTTTAATATTATGTTTGTTTTGCTCCTAGTTTTCCTCCAGTACAGTGGTTCTCAACCTTTTTCTTTCCACTCACATACCACTTTAAGTAATCCCACTGCCATCAGTGCTCTATGATAACAAAGGATTTCTTAAGGTGGTATGTGAGTGGGAAGGGAAGTTTGAAAATCACTGCTCTAGACCCAACTGTTACTGAAGTATTTTGCTTGAAAAAAATTGTCAATGGACCATTTCCTTTGGAACTGTGCACATAACAAGCCAATTAGGTACCATAAAAACAGTGCTTTTCAATTTTTTTCTTTCCACCCACGTACCATCTTAAGCAATCCAGAGCATCTATGGCATAGGGATTACTTAAAGTGGTATGTAAGTGGAGAGAAAAAGTTTGAGAACCACTGCCTAGTAACAGGCAATTCTCAGAGCTTGCCATAAGATGGTTCAATCTCCTTCATTAATATGCAGTCAATCTTATGCAAGATCTTATACTTACTATTTTAAGAAATCTTGATGTTAAACTCAAAGATTTGGCATCATGCATCATTATCAGCTATTAAATGATCATCAGGGGTACATTAAAAGGTGGACCAAGAAAATTTGGCAGGAGAATGGAGCCAGCTACCATAGAAGAAGCAGCTTCAACTACCAAGCAAGAAGAGAACCACGATAAGGTACTGCAGACCTCATTCACTGACTTGGAGGTTAGTGGAACTGGAACAGATTAATGCACTTTGCAAAGCCCCACTGGTGCTGTACTGAGCAAAATACTGAAGAAAGAGACTCAATTAGCAGTATCTGAATATTCAGATGCAAATCCTGATGATCGTATTTCCAAGGGTATGAGAATAGGAAGGCCTTCAAAGTCATTTAGACCAAGTACAGCTTTGCATGCTTTAAGCATATCAGCTATGCATGCTAAGGTGCATGCAGACTTGGCTACTATTTATGCACAATGTGAGTGGTTTGAGAAAAGACATCCTTTAGAAGATATGGAAATTGAAATGAAATCAGCAACTGAAGTTACAAAAGGCTAGTAAAGAACTAAAAAAGATTATTGAATGGACAAAATAAAAGACTAGAGCTTGAGGAACAACATGCTATGAATATAGCCAGAGTAAAAACATTAGCTCAGGCTTCTGCAAGATCTATCACTCAAAGTGAAATACCCAAAGGGCTAGCACCTAACATTCCAGCAGATCAATGGGTACCGCAGCCACAAGAATCGAGTATTCTTGAGCAAGTAGCCATGGGTGCTAGTGCTCAAATGATAAGGACCAACCCTGTTGAAAGAGCTAGTGACATTCAATCTTTTTCAAGCAGATAATTTATGAATCTTCCCAAATAAGAGTATTTCAAAAAGGTTCAACCATGCAAGTTGATCATACTCAAGAACTGATATCTCTTCATGTTGCTGAAGAATCAACAAGTCGAGGATCTCCACCAATTGCCATCACTTGCATACCAACGTCCTACAGCTATGGCGCCAGTTCAAGATCCGTTTGCTCCATTCACAACAAGACAACCAGTCACAAGCCATGGTGGACAAGACAATATATTATCACTCATAGCAAAACAAAATGTTAAAACGTTTTGTAGTCGACAGATGTTTTAAACCCACAGACTTTGGAATTGCCACATTTGCTCAGTTACACTATTTTGGTGACGTAAGCGAAGATGGTTTTGGTACTGTCAGTTATTTAGTACTGCAAAATAACCAAGGGCGAGTACATTATGGATTTGTAATGGGAAAAGCCAGAGTGGCACCATTAAAGCCGATAGCCAAACCTCGAATGGAATTGACGATCGCTACTTTGGCAAGCAAAATAGACACTGTGTTAAGAAAAGAATTACAGATGGAGTGAGCAGATTCTAGGTTTTGGACTAATAGTACATCCGTGCTTAAATACATTAATAACAAAACCATAAGGTTTTGTACCTTTGTAACTAACAGAATTAATGAGATCGAAAATGTTTTGTACGCTAATCAATGGAAATATGTTAAAACAGTGGATAATCCAGTTGATATGGCTTCGCGAGGATCAAAGATTCAATCATTTCTGAAAAGAGCCAACATTTGGGTGTTTGGTCTTCAATTTCTTTTGCAATCTCAGGAAGAATGGCTTCAAAATCTAGATGAGTTAAAAGAATTTACGATGGAGGATCCAGAAATCTAAAACACTACTGTGAATACTATTCAAATATCTACTGAGAAAGATTTGATTATTCAATTAATTTGCTATTATTCTTCATGGTTTTGTTTGAAAGGCATGAATTGTTAGATTAAAAATTATGTTTTGACATCATATCAAAAAACAAAATCTGAAGTCTCAAAAGAGCTGTTACCTATCAGCTGATGAATTGGCCCATGCTGAACTGGAGATAATTCATTTTTGTCAGAAAAAGGTATTTGATAATGAGATATCAAAATTGAAGAAGAATCTGAATGTTACAAAAGCAAGTTGTGTTTACAAGATGAATCCTATTCTGGTAAATGATGTATTGAGAGTAGAAGGAAGATTGGAGGTGAAACATCCAATTTCCAATTTCCAATTTCTGAATTGATTGCTTGACATATACACGAGAAAAAAAGGTCATCGTGGTTGTAATCACATATTATTAGAATTACACCAGAAATATTGGATACTTGGTGCTGCAACATTGATCAAAAGAATTATATAAAAATGTGTTAATTGTCACCATGCAAATGCTAAATCTGGACAACAACAAATGGCGGATTTACCACAAGAGAGATTTCGCCTGATGAACCCCCATTTACATACGTGGGAGCTGATTATTTTGCATGTAAAACACGGAAGAAGTGTTGAAAAACGATACAGAGCTATTTTTATTTGTTTGACTATGAGAGCAATACATATTGAAGTAGTGTCATCGCTTGATACAGACTCTTTTATCAATGTTCTTGACGTTTTATCGCCAGACGTGGTCAAATGATGGAGTTACGTTCTGATAATGAATCTAATTTTACTGGACCTCAATTAGAGTTACGAAAAGCAATTCAAAATTGGAATCAACTTTAAATTCATAATTCATTACTTCAGAAGGAAATTATTTCAACATTTAACCTACCCACAGGATCACATCATGGTGGTGAGTGAAAAAAGAATCATTAAAATATTCTTAATTCAATTTTGAATAATCAAATACTGAATGAAGACAATCTTCAGACAGTATTGTGTGAAAGTGAAGTTATTTTAAGCAATCGTCCAATAACTAAAATTTTTGTCGATTCAAATGACATCGAGGCACTTACACCAAATCATCTCTTACTTCTTAAATCTAAACCTTTTTTAATACCTCTGGGTCAATTTCAGAAAGAAGATATCTATGCAAGACGATATCTATGCAAGACGCAGATGGAAACAAGTGCAGTTTATTGCGGATTTATTGTGGAAAAGACAGATTAAAGAATATCCTTCATTATTACAAGAAAGACAAAAATGGTCTGAAGCTAAATGCAATTTTGTATGCGGAGACATTGTAATTAACATGGATGATTCTGCACCAATACATTTTTTTGCTGGGAAGAATCATGGATACAGTTCGAGACAAGAAAGGTTTTGTTCGGCAAGCACAGATTAAAACTAAGACTGGTTATTAAATTGACCTATTACTAAAATCTGTCTTTTACAAGAAGCAGAAAGTTTTGATTTCTAATTTTATACTTACCATATTTACTTTTGTATCTGTATAATAACATCTATAATAATAATTAGGGGCCAGAATGTAAAGGTTAAAACCTTGTGTTTTTGCTTCTTAGCAATTTTGTGCCTATCTCTTTAAGGATAAGTATTGTTTGTAGTGTTACCATAGTTACTATGACATCATATGTCATAATATCCGTGCAGACTCAAAGCTTGCTTTTTCATTCCTCGTAAAACCATGAAAGGGATGCAAGCTCAAAATACTTTTCTTTGAATTCGTCTTAATCATTTTTCTTATCATCTTAATTCGTCTTATCATCTGATATCATTATGTCTTCAAATATAACCGGATGCTTTGTTTATTCATCATTATGAAAATCTTGATGCAAAGTTATGCAAAATGTTTACCCATTTCTATCAACAAATTAAAGCTATGTAAATTTGCATCTACAGAGTTTGGTTTATTGGATTGATAAGATTGTAATTCGGAATATCATCCTTGCATTTCTTTGAAGATGACACGTTTTGACACCCTCCCCATCTTCACTAGGATACCACAACCATATTTATGGTAAAGTATTGGCTGGAATGACCTTGATATTAACCTGAAAGTCAGTACTATGCAGGCTTCAACTCAGAAAAGCACTGCAGAGAAATGATAATGACAAATTTAGACTGTGATAACTCAGGTCCTCTCATTCTCTGAATCTCTGAAGCAAATGGTTTAAGAAACAGCAAAAATGTATGCTTTTTTAAAAGATCTCCAATAGAATGTGTGTGTGTGTGTAAAAAAAAAGGGCAATGCCTTCTCATCTTTAGTTTCTTATTGATTTAGATTTAGATTTTATATTTTTTTATTTCAATTCATTAGTATCACGCTATTGTGATATAGAGAATTTAGGTTAAAAAGACTTAAGTTAAAATGTGATGATTAATCATAAACAGGGAAGCCAGAACGGACAGAGAGTTTACTAGCAGTCAAGGACAGAAGGAGCTGCTGAATATGTTTTTTTAAACCTATCTTTTCATGGTCATAGTGAGAGACATGCAGGAGACAAAGGATTGATAAGAAGTATGAGAAACAGAATTCAGTGAATGTAGAGTTCACAGCGTACGTAACGAACGTGATAATTAATAATGCAGTTATACTTAGAATGTTTTTGTAATACTAACCAATTAAAACAGTATTAATAAGAAGGGGAAGGGCAAATAATAAAGGTATAAAAATCAATGCACTGTATGTATCGGGGCTTAACTGGTGAGAAACCAGTTGAGTCCAACTCTGCAGACTTGTAAATAAAGCTTGTCGTGTCATCAGTTTTAAAGAGACTCATGTGTGAGAAGTTTTATTTCTGACAAATGGGGGCTCGTCCGGGATCTACACTCCGGCCGTGAGGGGAGGCGAGAAGAGGGACATCGGAGGCGGTGCACCCCGCTGAGTTCAGCGGCTCCTAGTCCCTTGCTCGTCGCTTCGGGCGGCTTGAGCGAGTGGTATCCGGACAGGGTGACACGACAAGACGGAGAGGAGAAGGGTGACTGTTCAATCCCCGGGAAGACACCGGTAAGTGACGACTTACGATTGTGGTGTGGGGATTGGGTAACAGGTGTAACGGGATACACCTGTTTGGATAAAAACCTAACGGAATAGATTAAGTATAGATCTTTTGTCGTTGTGTGAGGACCCTGTCGCGGGACTCTAGGATAGACCCCAGGGAAACCTCGGCGGTAACCGAAGGAGGGACAGCACCTCCGACGAAGTGCCGAGAAGAGAGGGGTCAACCCCAGGAAAACCTCAGCGGTAACCGAAGGAGGGACAGCACCTCCGACGAGGCGTCTGAGAGGAAGGGAGTAGGGTCCAGAGCGAGAGGGTCCTCAGCAACGATAAACAGATCTAGGTGGGAAAATGGGAGGATCAAAATCTAAGGGCTCGTCTGAAAATTCTGGACAATTCCTGGGAGTACCCCTTGACAGCCCTTTGGGGAGAATGTTTGAAAATTGGGATAGTAAAAGATATCGGGACAAAAACAAGAAAAAGATGGTCCAATATTGTCTCCTTTGGTCAAAACAACCTATTAAAGGTTCCTCGGTCTGGTGGCCGAAATTTGGATCTGATGAGGATTGGGTTAGACAAGCATTAAACATATATGTAAATTCGAGACCAAAGGTGAATCAAGAAGAGTCAGCATATGCATTTTGTTGGGTTCCCTGGCCAGGATCCTTAACAGAATGTTTTAAATTGAGAGTGGCAGGAGAAAAGAAATGGGAACCTCTGGACAACCTTCCCCCTCCTTATATTCCCCCGGTGCCTACTGCGCCCGAGGAAAGCTTATTACCGGAGGGGAAAGGTGATGAATCTGATTGCGCCGAAGGGGGCCGGGATAAAAAGGATGAATTAAGGGAGTCGGACCCTAAACTTCCACCGGTAAACCGACCCTGGACAAGATCCCAGACTGGTCCAGGACCATCAAAGTTTTCAATAAACCTAAATCCCCTGAGAGAAGTTCCTATGGGAGGACCGGGAGGGGGAACGGGATATGTGAATGTTCCCCTAACTAGTACAGAGGTGCGGGGATTTAAGAAAGAAATGAAAAAGTTATTGGAAGATCCTATAGGACTGGCTGAACAGCTTGACCAATTCTTGGGACAAAACACATATACGTGGGAAGAGATGCAGGCAATAATGGGAACATTATTTTCACCCCAGGAGAGGCAGATGATTCGACGGGCTGCCCTCCTCATGTGGGAATATGAACAACCTGGGGACCCTAGACCCCATGAACAAAAATATCCCCTAAATGAACCCAGGTGGGACAAACGAACACCCGAGGGATTGGCAAGTATGAGACAATATAGAGAGTGGACAATTAAAGGGATACGGGAGGCTGTGCCAAAGGGTCACAATTTTACCAAGGCATTTGGGAACCACCAGGGGAAAGACGAGTCCCCTACTGATTTTTTGGAGAGGGTGAGAAAGAATGTCCAACAGTATGCTGGTGTGGACCCTAGTACACCAATGGGTGAACAGCTTATTCGAATTGAATTTGTTTCCAAATCATGGCAAGACATTAGAAAGAAACTAGAAAAGGAGGAGGACTGGAGTGAAAAACCCCTAAGTGAACTGTTAAAAAAGGCACAAAAAGTATATGTGCAGAGAGAAGAAGAAGATCAAAAGAAGGCGACAAAGGTTATGGTACAGACTATCCGACAGATGAATGCTGAATCCAGAGGGGAAAGAAAACAAAACCTTCCTCTAAACAATCCAAAATATCCAAGAGAGGGAAGACCCCGGAGATTCGTTAAGTGCTATTACTGCAATGAGGAAGGACACTTTAAGAGGGAATGCCCCCGATACAAGAGGGAATTGCGTGCCCTCGAACTTATGGAAGAAGATTAGGGGTGTCAGGGGTTCCAAATGTTAGGGACCAAATATAAGAGGGAACCCCTGGTAAAACTAAAAATTGGTCCCAAGGGAGAAGAGGTGGTGTTTATGGTGGACACAGGAGCGGAACGAAGTAGTGTAATAACTGTGCCAATCGGAACTGAGCCTATAAAAAGTAATTTGACAATTTCTGGGATAGAAGGAGCTCCCAGAATGGTATCAATAATTCCCCAAGTAACAGTGAAACTGGAAGAAAGAGAAGGGGTACAGACCTCTTGTTATTACCTTCGGCTGGATTTAACCTCCTAGGAAGGGACTTACAGGCTCTCCTAGGTTTGGGTGCTCTCCCTGTGGACGGAGAAGTGCGAGTCCACCTCTGCGCTTTAAAGGAAGAGGATGAACGGCAGATTGACGAGAGAGTCTGGTATAAGGAGGGAAATCGAGGAGGTCTGGACATCCCACCTTTACATGTCACATTAATACCAGGTCATCAGCCGGTAAGGAAACGTCAGTATCCTATTTCTTTGGAAGGGAGAAAAGGGCTACAGCCGGTAATTGAGACTTTAATACGAGACGGACTATTAGAAGAATGCATGTCACCTTATAACACCCCTATACTCCCAGTAAAAAAGTCAGATGGATCCTATCGCCTAGTTCAGGATCTAAGAAGTTTGAATGCTATTGTTCAGACCCGCCACCCAGTGGTGCCTAATCCCTATACTATTATGAGTCGGATTCCCCCAGACCATGAGTGGTTTAGTGTTATCGACTTGAAGGATGCCTTCTGGACTTGTCCGATAGAAGAGGAAAGTAGAGATATGTTTGCGTTTGAATGGGAAAATCCATGGACAGGTAGACGGAGACAGTTTCGGTGGACTCTATTGCCCCAAGGGTTCACTGAATCTCCAAACCTGTTTGGACAAATGCTAGAACAAATCCTGATGGACTATCCACAATCTGATGATTCCCAACTAATGCAGTATGTGGATGATTTACTATTATCAGGACCCAAGGAACAAGAAATGAGGAGAGAGACCATTAGACTCTTGAATTATCTGGGGAAAAAGGGTCTACGAGTGTCCAGAAACAAGTTACAGTTTGTTGAGAAAACTGTGATATATCTGGGACACCAGATAAGTAAAGGACAGAAACGGATTACCCCTGAACGAATTGCGGGAATCACTAGAATGCCTTTACCCCGTTATAAGAAGGAAATAAGACAATTCCTGGGACTCTTAGGATACTGTAGGTTATGGATAGAGGACTACTCAGTTTTGGTGAAGTTTATGTATGATAAACTGACAAATGAAAATGACTATCCATTGAAATGGACCCAGGAGGAGGAGGGATGGTTCGAGGACTTGAAACATCGCCTAACACGAGCCCCAGTGCTCACTCTGCCCTCTTTAAAACAGCCCTTCCAGCTATTTGTCACTCATAACCAAGGAACAGCTGTGGGAGTTTTAACACAGGAAAAAGGTGGTCAGCGACACCCAGTAGCTTTCCTTTCCAAAATGATGGACCCAGTGTCTCGCGGATGGCCGACGTGTATCCAGGGAGTAGCGGCTGCTGCTCTGTTGGTAGAGGAAGCACGTAAACTTACTTTTGGAGGAAAGATGACTGTGTACACCTCCCATTCTGTAAGTGTTTTATTAACACAAACTGCCCATCGATGGCTGACTGATTCTCGTATATTAAAGTATGAAACCATTTTAATGGTTGGAGAAGATTTACAGTTTGCAAAAATTAATAGCTGCAACCCAGCTCAGTTTTTATACGGCAGTGAAACAGAGAAAGAGGTGGAGCATGACTGTGTCGAGTTGACAGATCTTCAGACCAAGACCCGAGAAGACCTTTGCGATACTCCGCTGGGAGAAGGATATGAATTCTACATTGACGGCTCCGCCAGATGTGTTGACGGAATGAGAAGAAATGGGTATGCTATAATAGAAGGAAATACTTGGAAAGTAGTAGAATCCACGAGACTACCCGGAAGCTGGTCAGCACAATCCTGTGAACTATATGCCTTGCAGAGAGCCCTCAAAATACTGGCAAAGAAAATTGGAACGATTTACACAGATTCCAAATACGCATACGGAGTAGTGCATACCTTTGGTAAGATCTGGAAGGAGCGTGGTCTAATTACATCAAGAGGAAAGGAATTGGCACACGAACAGATGATTACTCTGACTCTAGAAGCCTTAACATTACCCCAAGAAATAGCAGTGGTCTACATACCAAGCCATCAAAGGGGAGATAACCCGACAGCAATTGGAAACAGACTGGCTGATGAAGAAGCCAAAAGAGCAGCCATGCAACAAGAAGTCCGTTTGTTGACTTTAATCCCAATAAGGCAAGGCATAAAGACAGCTCCCATTTTCACTGCTAAAGAAGAAAAGAACATGGATCAGCTGGGCGCAAGCCAGTTACCTGATGGAACATGGAAAACACCAGATGGAAGAATTGTTCTAAATAAAGAAATAACTCGCAATATTTTAAAACACCTGCATCAACAGAGCCACTGGGGCACCCAAGCCTTATGTGACACAGTGCTTCGAGAATATGTGTGTAAGGGAATCTACACCTTGGCCCAACAAGAGGTGCAAAATTGTTACCTATGCACAAAAATTAATAAGAAGATAATGAGGACAGGGACCATGGGAGGTCAACCATTAGCCATACGCCCTTTTCAACGTATCCAGATCGACTTCACAGAGTTACCTCAAGTTCAAAGATGGAAATATCTGTTGGTGATAATAGATCACTTTACCCGATGGGTAGAAGCCTTCCCAACAATAAATACTACAGCCTCTACAGTAGCTCGCCTCCTCCTAGAGCAGATAATCCCCAGATATGGTATAATGGATTCTATAGACTCAGACAGGGGTCCACATTTTTCTTCAAAAATCCAGCAATTGATTTGTGATGCATTACAGGTCTCTTGGAAATTACATACCCCTTGGCATCCACAAAGCTCAGGGAAGGTCGAACGTATGAATGGAACACTAAAAATCCAATTGACAAAGTTAATGGTGGAAACTAAAATGCCTTGGATAAAGTGTCTGCCCCTAGCCTTATTGAGAATTCGTACTGCCCCACGAAAAGATGTAGGGCTGTCCCCTTATGAAATGATGTTTGGGCTTCCCTTCTGGAGTACAGTTGAGGGGTGTCCCACCTTGGGGGAAGGGGATATATTTGTTAGGAACTATTTACAGGCACTGTCACGCTCTCTTACAGATTTACGAAAGAGAGGACTATTGGCACAAACACCGCCTCTAGACTTTTCTTTACACAAAGTGGAACCAGGAGACTGGATTCTTATCAAGACCTGGAAGACTGAAAAACTCCAGCCCCAGTGGGAAGGTCCATACCAAGTTCTCTTAACTACAGAAGCTGCAGCACGAACAAGAGAGAAGGGGTGGACACACGCATCCAGATTTAAGGGACCTGTAGAGGCGCCACAGGACCCTGATACGAACTCAGATTGGACTTGTATTCCTGGAGAAAAACCTCTTACCTTACGATTTCGCAAAAAGACTTAATTCACAATGTTATTGTTATGTTCTTTGATTTTTCTTAGTTTGCCTATGTCTTTATCAGGTGTGAAATGTAAGAAATGCAGAGATACAGTGGTCCTGTTTCAGGACCACATTTGGGGAAGAAAGGAAGGTAATTTCATTTCCCATACCTCAGTTCCTGAGAAATGTTGGGCAGAAAATACCACCCAACATCCATATACCCCTTGTGTGGAAAAAGAAGGAAATAATTATATACAGATTCCTAATACCACTCCTTTCCCTCTTAACGGTTGGAAAGGTGACTCAAGCCCACCATGCCCTGATGGACTCTGGTTTTGCATACACCAACGTACTGTTCCAATGAAAAGTTACACTCCACACTTGAAATTGCCTGTCCCTTTAAGACAGCCGGACTTAGTTCGAGTCCATCCAAATAACCATGTAAGTTTCGGTAATGCAATTGGGGGAGATAACCTTTTTGTAGATCTAGCAACTAAAATTGCAGGAACTTTTAATGTAACCAATTGTTGGGTCTGCGGGGGTCCACGGATGTCAGAACAATGGCCTTGGTGGGGAGAACCTCTCATTTCATTGACCATGATTTCCCGCATTTGGACAACTAACCGAACGAGATTAAGAGAAACCTGGTCTCTCTCTAATGTCCCCTCTGGTTTTTATTGTCTCTCACGAGCCGGCAAATACCCAGTAGGAGAAAGTCCCTGCAAGGCTGTATGGATTCGCATTTCGCCTGGTGTTTTCACTTGGTTTCCTAAACCTCAGACTTGGTTCTTATCTACTGTTTTTAAAACTAATTGCCTACCCCTGTCTAATAGCAGTATTCAGTTTTGGAATTGTACCACTTCCACCATCACAGGACCATACCAATCAAATCCTGTTCTTAAAAGAGTTTGGGAAAGGGGGTATGGAGTATCCCCAAATGGATTATTCTGGGTATGTGGTAATAAAGCTTATACTCGTCTTCCCTCACAGTGGAGTGGAACTTGTTTCCTAGGAATAATCCGCCCAGAATTTTTCCTTCTACCCCACGATCACGGTCATAAATTAGGCGTGAAGGTCTTTGATACATTACATCGTGAACCCTGCTCTACCACGGTACATTTGGGAGAATGGAGAGATGATTGGCCTCCAGAGCGCATAATTCAATATTATGGTCCCGCTACATGGGCTCAAGATGGATCTTGGGGTTATCGTACTCCTATATATATGTTAAATCGCATAATTCGCTTACAAGCAGTGCTTGAAATTGTTACAAATCAAACAGCTATAGCCCTGCAATTACTTGCATCCCAGCAAGGTCAAATGCGCTCTGCTATATATCAGGACCGTCTAGCCCTAGACTATCTCCTAGCCACGGAAGGAGGTGTATGTGGCAAACTTAATTTGACTAACTGCTGCTTACAGATTGATGATAATGGAAAAGCCGTTCGTAAAATCGCTGATAATATTCGTACATTGTCCCATGTACCGGTTCAAACCTGGCATCCTTTCCCACAATTTAATTGGATGGACAAATGGTTTGGAGGAACCTGGTGGCGTACCTTCTTGTGGGTCATCGGAGGTATTTTATTCCTCCTACTTATTTTGCCCTGTATTATTCCCTGTCTACGCAGCCTGGTGATTTCCATGGTCGAACAAGCTATGCAACCAGGGGGGATGGGAGACCCTGTAAGACTTTTATTTCAGCGTGAGATTAATGTATCATAAAACATTTCTCTTCCCTAGCTTAGAATCCCCATTCATATCTATACATATATTCAACACATTTTAAAGAGAGAAAGGGGTGGATTGTGATATAGAGAATTTAGGTTAAAAAGACTTAAGTTAAAATGTGATGATTAATCATAAACAGGGAAGCCAGAACGGACAGAGAGTTTACTAGCAGTCAAGGACAGAAGGAGCTGCTGAATATGTTTTTTTAAACCTATCTTTTCATGGTCATAGTGAGAGACATGCAGGAGACAAAGGATTGATAAGAAGTATGAGAAACAGAATTCAGTGAATGTAGAGTTCACAGCGTACGTAACGAACGTGATAATTAATAATGCAGTTATACTTAGAATGTTTTTGTAATACTAACCAATTAAAACAGTATTAATAAGAAGGGGAAGGGCAAATAATAAAGGTATAAAAATCAATGCACTGTATGTATCGGGGCTTAACTGGTGAGAAACCAGTTGAGTCCAACTCTGCAGACTTGTAAATAAAGCTTGTCGTGTCATCAGTTTTAAAAAGACTCATGTGTGAGAAGTTTTATTTCTGACAGCTATCATTTGTAACACTGTTCAGTGAGGTATCATTTATGATTGGGGTAAAAATAGCTATAAAAATTTAAATTACCAGGTTTGTTGACTATGATATGTTTACTCATCTCCGATGCTTTGTTGTGAACCTCTGCAATATTTACAGTGGCATCCATGCATAAACATTAATCCCACACTGAGCAATGATAGTCTACATCATCTTATCTGCCTCTTCAATGCAATATAGAAATATAGAAAATTACATACAAAAAAGCAAAAGAACTAGATGAAATGTCAAAAACCTAAATGCTCGAGAATGTGGTATATAGCATATGCAAGTGGTGAATTCTCTCTATCTTCTGCAACAGCAAGAAACTCCTAGTGGGCAACCATTTTAATTCCACCCAGCACTACCACATTGACATGTCTTTACATGGCCTCTTACCGCCAAATCGAGGCCACCTGCAACATCTTGTGTTCTGTCTTGGCAGGCTCCAACCAGCTATCCACTATCAACTCTCCAATTTCTGTTAAGCACACCCCCCCCAGTCTTTCTCTTTCCTTATCCCCAAGTTCTTTCCTGCAGCTTTCCACCCACTCCCCCTCCTTTTCTGATCAAAGAACTAGCTACCCTTTTTAGCACTTCACCCACTCCCCCATAACTTCTCAGTTTCTTTCTCTTCTACCCTCCCATCAGTGTCCACCTACTCCCTCTTAAGTGCTAACCTATGCTCCTCTCTTTTTCCCTTCTCTCCTCCCACTTTTTTTATTCAGGCATTGATCTATTTGTCCAATTTCCTCTTGAAGGGCCCAGACCTGAAATATTGGTTACCTTTTACTAAATATGAATGCTGAGTGACCTGCAAGTTTGTCTAGCACATTTGTGTATTGCACTCAACCCCAGTGTCTGTACATTTTCATCTTTAACTCCTTTAGTTGAATTCTCTGACAATTTCAATGTATTTGTGGAATTTCAAATTTTTCAGCATCACCAAAGGGGCGGGAAACACATTGATTCAGATCCCCTGCCCAGATGCTGCCACTTACATTTTGACTTGTTTGAATTTCTCAGCTTTGGTTCAGAAATCCAGTACTCTGGAGTGTAGAAGATTGAGGGGGGACTTGATAGAGGTGTTTAAGATTTTAAAAGGGACAGACAGAGTAAATGTGGATTAAGAGTGGGGGAGATTCAAACTAGAGGGCATGGTTTAAGATTGAAGGGGGAAATTATAAGGGGAACATGAGGGGGAATTTCTTTACGCAAAGGGTGGTAGGGATGTGGAATGAGCTTCCGGCAGATGTGGTTGAGGCGGGATCATTGGTTACATTTAAGGATGGACTGGATAGTTACATGGAGAGGAGAGGACTGGAGGGGTATGGGCCGGGTGCTGGTCAGTGGGACTAGGAGGGTGGGGATTTGTTACGGCATGGACTAGTAGGGCTGAACTGGCCTGTTCTGTGCTGTAAGTTGTTATATGGTTATATGGTAAGTGAGGGATGAAGCCTGTGATGATATTTTCCCACCTTAACCACTTTGTTGATGGCTGTTCCTGTGTGACATCAATAGATTCCAGACAGCCAGTGTGAACCTCAGCAGACTTGCCAGGTCTCAGGTTTGGATACCTGCTGAGGCTGTACCAAACACATCAGCTTCATTGAAATCAATGAGAAGAAACAGCTGGCTGCTAATCTTGGAGATCTAATCCATCATCAGAAATACGTCACGTATCAAATTGATAATCCCTAACAAGTACTTGATAAGATTTCATTGAATTAAATTAAAATGCAGTGACCACTTATAATGCTATTCACAGTCTTCATTTTCAGATCTTTCAGTTCAACTTATAAATTATGAATTGTCCTCGAGTCTAAGTAAAATTACATGTACAGCAAGTGATGCCTGTAGTTACTTTGTTTCTTCCAAAATAATCCACAAAATATTTACAAAATACCCAATGAATTATGGTATAGCTTTGTTATACATTGTTCAGTCAATTTGGTTACTCTCTAACTTTGTTGACTTCACACTAAGAAATAGTCGTTTAATAAAATAATTTTCACCTGTGATTTTGCTCCAATCAGTGAGGAGGAATCAAGTTACTAAAACATGGTTTCTTCTGACGTGATGGTATTTATTTGATCTAACTGAAAGTATGCGGCAGATCAAATTAGAGGCAGAGAGAAATAGATCATAATATTACACCAGTATTCAATCTACTGCAGAAATCCCACCACCCAGCCCTATATTTAGTTGATTCCCTTTGCCATAGAGAAACACAGGAAGGGAAGAATATTCAGTAACTAAGGCTTGTTTACATATGCGTGGATGTCGTGAATCTCATGAGCTTCTAAATTTCACAAGCAGTGAGCCTTTGAACAAAGCAACTAATTTGTTGGCCTTCAGTGATCTGGCTGTTGAACAAGATGAACTGGGCCATAAACTGTTCATTGTCAGGCCACAAACTTCTTTATGGTTCTGAAAAAAAAAGCACTGTAATTTTATGAAAATTCTTTTAATCTTATGAAATATATTCTATCTGCTCTTTCTTTCATTATTTCTTCTGAATAAATCTACCAGAAGTTGTCATCTGACACATATGGCTATTCGTTCATCAGTTAGAGATTCAAAGTACATGGCATTACATATAGGTTTGTTCACCTTGCGCTTTCAGTTTCCAGATCCTATTACATATCAGGTCATGATTCAATTGATATGAAAAACTGAACTTGTCTGTGAAAGCATTTTTTTTAAAGGTGGAAACGGTCTTCAAAAGTTCATAACATATGTGGTAATGTTACAGCATGTTACATTTCCCACCCTTACTGATTCTTGATTATCAATTCCAAATTATTCCCAATAAGTTTGCAATTATCTTGAGATAAGCACAAACCTATAAATAACATTAACAATGATTAAAAAAACCTTTACCCATATAATTATAGTATCAACACTTGGTAAAATAGTCATAAGGTTTGCTAATATTTTGTGAAGAACTATAGATAAACATCTCCAAAGCAGTAAGCTCACCTCCGGGAATTCACAAACCATCATCTGAATTCCTTCGTTAGGTTTCTACCTATAATTGGATCGTTGCTATTTTATATTTAATATATACACACAATGTATGACAATGAATTCATTATTACTTCATTTAAAATACAGACAAATGCCCAGGGGAAAGTTAGAATATATGGAAATAACTGATGAAAATTACTTTATGCTATCTACCTCAATGCATGTATGCACTTATGACAGGGGATAGCTCATTCTAATGAACACTTGTCTGACGTCTCGAGCCCAGTTTAATTGTCTGTCTTGCAAATTGCTCATAATGTCGATTCATTTGCTCACTGATATATAAGCGATGATATGATAGTATCACACACTGATCATTTGAGGACTATCACACTACAGATAAAATGACATATTACAATTGACAATTTTTCAGCACATTGCATGGATATAACTCCATGAATATTATATCTCAGGTATACTGCAACAAATGCTATAGAGATGCAATTCTTTTCCAAGTCTCTATTAACAATAAAAACAAATCTAAAGGCAGCAATTTTCATGCAGTGTAATTTTTTTTTTCTCAAACAGGATTTAAGTAAAGTTGTCTTTACCATAAATTCTTCTGATTCGCAGTCTAGAACAAAACGATTCCCTCCAAATAATGCTTATGTGTGTTGGGATGCTGTGAAAATGTCTGTAATGGGAACAATCAAATTTATTTAGACACAATTACCACAATTAATCTGCAACTTCAACATCCTGTAGCAGTGTTTCTTGAAAGAAAAGAGAAAATTTGAGGTATCAGTATGTTTGTAAAATTCTCTGTAAGAATGAATAGTTTTCCCCCTGCTCTTTATTTGGAACCACTGATTGCAATTAGAAACCATAGTATTTCAATGCAAACATTTGACTGCAACAGAGCATCAAAGAATAAGCATAAATATTAGCCTTGATTTTAAACCTAACTTGCTGGGTGAGAGCAGATTTAAACAAAGAAAGAACAGAAGTACAGGACCTTTAGCCCACGAAGTTGTGCCAACCTCTGTAAATTTATTCCACATCAATGTAACACTTCCCAACTTCACACCCATAACTCATTACATCTACGTTATTAAATGTTATTATGATACCAACCTCAACCACCACCAATCTCCCTTTCTTCACTGGGTAAAAAAAAATCACATCTCCCCTCGACTTTTCTCCACTCACCTTAAACAGATCTCCTCTGGTATTGGTCATTACTGCCCTGGGGAAAAAGGTTCTAGCTTGTCCACTCAATCTCTCATAATCTTGTACACTTTTATTAAATAGCCTCTCATCCTCCAATGTAGCAATGCGAAAAGACCGAGCTCTCTCAACATTTCGAAGGTTGGGTTTTGTTTTGGATCAGATGCCTGATTTATATCCTGTCAAATTTCAAGTTTGTTAAAGTAAGGTAGGCAAAAAATATGAGCTTTCCTCTCTACATTGCATTATCATCACAAGGTATGTTCTGCTAAAAGTCGCACATTTACATGTCTGACCAAAATAGCAGCTAGTAAATCAAACCGAGAATGTTTTAGAAAGGTGCTGATCAAGAATAGTTTTGTGAAAATAATATTTAGACTGAGAACAATCAATATGCCATGAAAGCACATCAATCAGGGTGCGATTAAGCATTTTGTCACATGTAAAGAATTGGAAGAGTGCTAGGTTAGAAAAGTGAGAAATCATTTTTTAATTTCTTTACCAGACATATTGAAGCATAAAGTGATTTGAGAACAGGTTGAATTGATCTGTCCCATGGAAAGGGTGTTGAATATTTGTTGCATGGCACACCAGTGATCATTTCCTTCACTTTCTCCCATTGCAAGCTTCAATACTGAGCATGATTGCTACTGAATTGCTGGCTGCACACCTTCCACATGCACTGCAGAGCATGGGGTAGAAAGCATGCCAAATGTAGGACTGGCTCAGAAAATTGGAGCGGAAGAGGACGGATGGTCAGAAGCCTGGCTTGTGGGCATGCACAAGAGGTCGGAAACTGGGTCACCTAATCAGGATCTGGGCATGTGAATGCAAGGAAAGCAGGTAAGTTGCAAACATCACACGGGGACCTGAACTTGCAAACAGACTGGACAATTGGGAAAGGATGGTGTTTCCTTCCTAAAGGGCATACTGAACCAGAATTGTTTTTGCCACATTCTGATAACTTTGTTGTCTCTGCTACTAATGTCATTATTTTTATTCTAAATTATTACCTGGATGTAAACTCCATAGCTGCCATCATGGGATTTGTTCTCATAACTCACAGAAGGCCTGCTCTCAGTAGCATTCAATGATAGGTCCTCCTGGAAAAATGAGTCCCATTTTCCAGGGAAATGCAACACACACTCCAGACTTTAGTAGTCAGAATGGATGTCTATAATAAGAATATTTTAAAAATTAGTCCACGGTCATTTCCAAATATTGTTTTTTTATTTAAAATAAACTAAGAAAAGATTGGGCAACTCCTACTGGGCCCCAAATCCTGCCCCTATGCACCCATCACTCCTCCTTCCCAGGCTGCAATCAATCAGTGCAAATTCATCACCCTTTTCAAGCTGCCACTACCTCCTTGATTGATATCAGAGTCAGTATGTTAGAACCTCAGGTCTCACATTAGCCCCATGGATATTAGTTGGCATGGACAACTTGACTTTAACTCTATGACTGTGAATTTTTTAGTCTTTCTTCGATGGATCTATGGCATTAACATAGTGCTCTTTCTGCTTCATACAAAGGATCTGGACGTCCTCAAAGTGATGCTTCTCCATCACATGACTTTTTGTTAGTTTGTCACCTGGTTTTTGAATTTATAGAAGTGTATAGGGATTAGGATTGCATTAAGGGCCTAAACTTATGTCCTTCCATGGCAATAAGTGACAACCTATCACAGAGAAACTGTTGAATGCATAACCTCAAAGCAAATATGAGCAATTCTGAAACAGGTGGCGGCTACAGCAGAAGATCCCTCAAGAATCTTTCCCTCAAGCGATTTTCCCCATCTCAACAAATGGAACATTCTCATCCCAATTATTTCCCCATGCCAAGCAAATCCTGTTTTAATCTCCATGCAGACCATCCTGCTGGATGGCTGACGTGATCTTCATATCCTATCAAATCCAGGCAAAGTATGGAGGACTAGATTATGATCTAAACTTGGAGTTCATCAATTTGATATAGATTCAGATTTCATATTTATTGTCAGAGTATATACATGATATCACATACAACCCTGAGATTCCTTTACCTGTGGGAATGGCAGAATTATCACAAATTGGTAGTGCAAAAAATAAACTGTACAGTGTAGACATGTAAACAAATAAAAGAACTGTGAACAGAAAATAAATGTGAACAAACTGACTGTGCAATACCGAGAGAACAAAAGAAAATCAATAAAGTGCACAAGAGTACTTAAATGTGTCCCTGATTGAGTTTGTTGTTGAAGATTCAGATGGGGGAGGGGTAACAATGTTCCTGAACCTGATGGTGTGAGTCTTGTGGCACCTATACCTCTTTACTAATAGCAGCAGCGAGAACAGAGTGCGTGCTGGAGGTTGTGGGACTTTGATGATTGCTGTTGACCTCTGACGACAGCGCTCCCTGTAGATGTACTCAATAATGGAGAGGGTTTTGCCTGTGATGACCTGGGCTATGTCCACTACCTTTTGACTATCAATCACAAAGCAGTTTGAATGGTGCTGGTCAGATTTGACTGCCCTCCTAAAAAGACTTCTTTATGATTAGCTAATATTCACTGTTTTCTGCAGGTTACTATACATTTAGTTGAAGTATTATACAAGATGGTACATAGAAGAAAGCATTTAATGTTATAGTTTAGTATCAAAATCAGTTTCAGTTATCTAATTTACAACAGAAGCTGCCAGTTGTTTAGAACATAAATTATCACCTTGGACAGGACAGGAATAGATCTTTTCGGCCAAGATATCTGTGCTGATCATGGTGACAAAATTAAAACTAATCTCTGTTTATTTATGTGCCTGTCAAAATGCCTCTGAAATGTTGTTATTATATCTGCCTCCACCTCCAGCTCAATCCCAACCACCTACCACTCTGTATAAAATAAACATCTCACAAATCTTTTGTTAAACTTTCCCCTTCTCACGGTAAAGCTATATCTTCTACTATTTCACATTCACATCCTAGGAAAATAACTCTGATTTTATGCCTCTCATAATTTCTAGGCTTCTATCAGGTTTCCCTTCAAATTTTGAAATTCCAGAGAAAATAATCCAAGTTAGTCCAAACGCTTCTCATAGCTAATACAGTTTAATCCACCCCACATTGTGGTGAACCTGTTCAGAACCATCTCCAAAGTCTCCACATCCTTCCTGTAGTGGGGCAATCAAGAAGTACACACTGCACTCCATATGTGCAACATGACTTCCCAACCTTCATACTCAGTGCTTGACCAATAAAGGCAAGTGTCATGTTGGGAAGAATATCAGATTTGGTGGGTTCACAGAGAGACGGGTCTGGACACAAGTGTTACAATAAGCAAATAAATCGCCTCGCCAACTCAGCTTTTTCCAGCATGATGTAGACAATTACTTCAACAACTACTGAAGATGTAACCAATACTGTTACAAGCAACACCATGGTTAAGCAAAAGCCCTATTCTTTATTGGGGGGGGGGGGGGGTGGAAATACATGTGTCAATGGCTTTATTTATGATTCCTTATTCAACTTGCATTAGGACAATATGAACTTGTCAAAAATTCAAGTCCAACACAAGCCATTAAAAACCTGTACGTCAGTAGTTGGACTGGGTGCAGAACCCTGCAGAGAAGTGATGTTCCTTCTTGCACCCCCCTCCCCCCCACCCCGGCCTACCCATGGGTCTTCCACACTAGCAGTGCTGCCATTGTACAGATCCAGCAGAGCCACAATTTTTTTTTCCCTGTGGCATTCTTTGACAACAAATGTATGACACATGCTAACTACATTTTCATTTTATCACACAGTGATAAAATATACGCAGGTGTGTATATATACAGGTTGTGTGTGTGTAGATTTAAAAAAAATATATATATATATTCGCAAAGAACATAGAAAAATATTTGAGATGAAATAATGAATCTATTAAAAATAACACTTCTCGAAAATGTACCTTACTCACAATTTCAGAACAAGTGCTTCGTTTCTCTTTATTTGATCTCTTGAGAATTTATTCATGGAGAGAGTCTGTGTTGTCATCCCATTCCCCTGTCTAATTTCAAAATGTACTTTAACATTTTTTTTCTAGGTTAAATTCATGCTCTGCTTTCAAAAGTGAGAGAACTGTGTGCCAAGAGGTTGATAATCATTAATGAGCAGGAAACTTTCATAGTCAAGAACCAAAGTTAATTCAGCAATACAATATTTTTAGAATTGTGATAAAATATGAAGTGATAATTAAGCAAGCTATGTGGTGATTCATTATAAGATAAAAGGCTGGGTGGGGGGGGGGGGGGGGTGGAAATCAGAAATTTGCAACTTTTTTCAAGAATAATTACACCATGAGTAAAAAGTGGAGGTTTCTGCTTCATGTTAACACATTATTTGCAAAATGATGAAAAACATTGTTACTTCCTTAACAGCATGTTTTCAATGAAATTTAGCTTTCTCTGATTTTTGTAACCCCACACTTAGGTAATTGATTCATAATTATGAAGTTTCAACAATGTTGTGGTTTCTCCAAATGTTGTCATTTCACCTACTTTATAATTTTAGAAATTTAGTCTGTAATTAACATAGAATATAATAAAGTTAACTGTACAATAACAGCAGAAATGTAAACAAAATTAATAGAAACACATCTCAAGTGCAAATCTCAGATATTTTCAAATGCCAGAGAAATACCAACGATAATAATCATTTCCTCATATTGTGCCTTTCACATAGCAAATCTTCTGATGGCACTTAATTGATCATGTTATTAAACACAATTAGGCACACATTCAATTATGGAAAACTCATTGGCAGAAAGAAAAGTTCCATGGGATTTCTGTTAACAGAGAAAAGGTAGGACAGAGGCACAGCTGTTCAGAAAGGGAACACAGCTGAAGGCACAGATGTCAATGGTGCATTTTGTTGTTGTGGAATCATACATCCTGGAAACAGGGCCTTTAGCCCACTATGTAAAATTGGCAACTATCAAGTACTTTCTGTGCTTATTCCATTTTCCTGAAGATAGATTCAAGTGCTCGTTCAGATGCTTCTAAAAAATGTTGTGAGAGTGTTTGCCTTCACCATCTTTTCAGGCGGTGTAGTCTTCAAACATCCATCAGGTGATTAAAAAAAATCTATGCCAAACATCTGTTGCCTCATTTTAAACCTATGCCCTCTGCCACACCTCTCAGAAATTCTTGCTCAACCTCCTCTGCTCCAAGGAAAATAAACCTAGCCTATCCAATTTCTTCTCTTAACTGAGACATTCTATTCAAAGATCAATAAAAATACCAGGAGAAATTTTAGAATCCTCACTGGGTAATTTTTAAATGTAAAGATATAAATAGTCTTGAAGCTGATACTAATATGGGAACACAAACAATTTCACTAACCTAACATTTATATGAACAACACCAATAAATTAGTGGAGAGGAATTTGAGACAAACATGCAAATTATTCATTTATCATAATCAAACTTGTTTCATTACACTCCATCCTGCAATGATGTTGACATTATTTACCCAAAACATTTAAAATTGGTCCACTGGTACTGATGTAATTTGCTTTGATGAACATATGGGCCAGAAATAAGAAAGAGTAATGTTTACAACTTGCTCCATATTGAATAATCTTGAAAACTTTTTAAATTGTTAGTTATTGGAAAATTAACCCAGACTTCCTTAGGCCCACAAATGTTACTTATTTGTGCGCAAATTTATGATGTGGATTTCATGACTGGCATATACTGTATATCATGTTGATGGTTCTCAGTATTTGCACTGATATATGGTATCAGAAGCCAAATGGGTTTTAATTTTGTTCTGTGAAGATTGAAAGTGACAGTGAGGAATATTTTATGTCATGCTGCTGGCCCAAGGGGGTAATAAAGTCTTCTGTAAAATTTAATAAATTATAAATGTTATGATTACATATACCTAGCAAACAAGTTTAAATGTAATATGCCTGAGTATAAATGCCTGGCAAATAAGTTTGAGTATAATCTTTTCCATTTTGTTTTATCGAGCAATATTAGCAATTCTTTTATCCAGCATCTATCCAATTATTGTTCCAAAGGAACTTGACCAGATATTCTATTACTTCTGATGCTTCCAATATTCTATCTGGCAATGTTTAATCATGAATTTTACTGATGTCATAAAACAGACAACATTGTCAAAAGCAAAGCAGGAATTAAAATCATATAAGTAACTGTTTTATATTTCTTTGAACATATCTCTATTAACCAATAACCTCTGTTTATTTTAACCCTGTTTTGGAGCAAAATATTCATTTTCAATAAATTATTTTCTTCCATTTTTTTTCTCTTTAAGATATGGAGTTCACTGACAAGACCAGCACACATTGTCCATCTCCAGGTAATATTGAGAATATGACAATGAACTGTCTTCCTGAACCTTAGTAGTCCTATAGATGAGGGTCGTGAACCAATGGAAAGTGTTGCCACAGATAGCCATAGAGGCTGTCATTGGACATATTAAAAGCAAAGATTGATAGGTTCTTGATTAGTAAGTGTGTCAAAGGTTATTCAGAGAATGCAAGAAAATGGGGTTAAATGGAAGAGCATAGCAGTTATGATTCAAATGGAACCAGGTGAGGGAGGGAACAGAAAGAAATTGAGTAACTGAGGAGAGTGCAGAGGAGTGGAGAAGGAATTAAAGGGGAGAGAAAAGAACAGAGGGAGTGTGGGTTACCTGACGTAGAAGATTTAATATTCATGGCATTGGGTTGTAGACTATCCAGGCCTAACTGGAAAATGAAGATTTTACTTCCTGAACACTTTTGGGTGCATTTTATGAATTTTGGTCTGCTGATCACGAAAATTGCCTTAAATTTTTCCTATCATGTGCTGTTTTTTTTAGATATAACCTATTTTTTTGTGATTTACAGTCATTTTAAGTTTATTTCAAGCAGACAAAACAATGAAGGGCACAGAAAATTCATTTTCTGCATTCACATTGGACTTCTTTCCTGTTGATCTTGGTGCAGTCAGTGACAGGTTTCACCAGGACATTGCATCCATGGTAAAATGGTATCAGAGCAATTGGAATCCATCAGTCCTGGCTGATTATTGTTGGACACTGACACAGGAGGCATCAGATGCTGAGTACATACTAAGCAGCAGTGGAGGAGAAGCAGCAGCAGCAGAGGAGGAGAAGGACCAAGTAGGCATGAGGATTGGAGTCAGCATGGAGTCAAGGCTGATGCTCATCAAATAGCAATGAGGACTCCAAGCCTGGTGAGGTCTGGTTTGAAGCAGCAGTAATGGCGACACAGAGCCAGGTTCGACAAGTCCCAGTGGGAGCATTATAGACCATCTAATGTGGAGATGGAACTGGAGGAACAAATTTGTAAGGAAATAGCAGATATTTGTAGTAAGAACTGTGATTGTGGAAGATAAACTTTCCACACATTCACTGGGACGCCCATATTGTAATTGGGCTGGGTAGTTTGGAGTTTGTTAAATGTGTGCAGGGTAGTTTTCTAGATCAATATATTGAGGTGTCAACTAGAGAAGGGGCGGTGTTGGATCTGCTATTAGGAAAAGAGATAAGTCAGGTGGTGGAGGTGTGCGTTGGGAAGCACTTTGGTTCAGTAATCACAATAATATTAGTTTCTAAATAATTATGGAGAAAGATAGGTCTGGACCCAGGGTTGAGATTTTTTGATGGGAGAAAGGCTAATTTTGAGGAGATGAATGTGGACTGGGATAAATTCTTTTATGGGAAGGATGCAGAATGAAAATGGAGGGCATTCAAAGGTGAAATTTGAAGGGTACAGAGATGGTATGTTCTTGATTGGATGAGAGGAAAGGTTAAAAGTTTTAGGGAGCCTTGGTTTCCAAGAGTTATTGGAAATATGGTTTAGACAGCATGAAATAAATGAGGTGTTCGAGGAATATAAAGAATGTAAAAATATTCTTAAGAAGGAAATTATAAAGGCTCAGAAGAGATATGAGATTGCTTTGTCAAGTAAAGTGAAAATAAATCCAAAAGGTTTCTATAGATATATTAGGAGCAAAAGGAAAGTGAGGGATAAAATTGGTCCGCAAAAGGATGAAAGCAGATGGCAATGTTTGGAGCCAAAGGAGATGGGGGAGATTTTGAATAGTTTCTTTTTCCAGTATTTACTAAGGTGAAGGATATTGATCTGTGTAAAGTAAGGGAAATAAGTCGGGAAGTTATGGAAATGATGAAGATTAAAGAAGAGGAAGTACTGGCGCTTTTAAGAAAAACAAAGGTGGATATGTCTCCAGGTCCTGACAAGATATTCTCTAGGGCCCAAAGGGAGGTTAGTGTAGAAATAGTAGGGGGTTTGATTGAGATATTTAAAATGTCATTAGTAACAGGAATGGTGTTGGAGGATCGGAGGGTAGCTCATGTAGTTCCCTTGTTTAAAAAAGGTGCTAGGATTAAATCTAGTAATCATTGGACTGTAAGTTTGACATCAGTGGCAGGTAAGATCATGGAAAGTATTCTTTATATATAATCTAAGAATCTAAGACAGATAGACAGGCTTTGATTAGGAACAAACAAAGTGGATTTGTGAGGGGGTTTGACAAAACATCAAATATTTTGAGAAGGTTAGTAGGAAAGTTGATGAGGGTAAGACAGTGGATGTCGTATATATGCACTTTAGTAAGGCCTTTGATAAGGTTCCTCAGGGAAGGTTAGTTAGGAAGGTTCAATCATTAGGTATTAAAATTGAAATAGTAAAATGGATTCAACAATTGATGAATGGGAGATGCCAGAGTGTAGTGGTAGATAACTTTTCAGATTGGAAGCCAGTAACTAGGGTTCAGTGATGGGTCCATTACTGTTTGTCATATACTTTAATTATATGGAAGATGGGGTTGGAAATTTGATTAGTAAGTATGTGGATGAATCTAAGATAGGTGGAGCTGTGGATACTGAAGAAGGGTTCAAAGTTTGCTGAGGGATTTTAGCCAGTATTAAGAGTGGGCTGAAAGATGAGAGATGGAATCTAATGCAGATAAATGTGAGGTGATACATTTTAATAGGGCTAATCAAAATGGAACATATATGGTGAATGGTAGGGCATTGAAGAAAGCAGTAGAACATAGGGATCTAGGAATAATGGTACATCATTCTCTGAAGATGAAGTAACATGTGGATAGTGTGATGAAGAAAACCTATGGTATGTTGGGCTTTACAAATCACAGCATTGAATATAGGAACTGGGATGTTGTGTTAAAATTATACAAGGCATTGGTGAGGCCAAACTTGGAGTGTTGTGTACAGTTTTGGTCACCAAAGTATAGGAAATATATCAACAAATTGGAGAGAGAGCAGAGAAAATTTACTACAATGTTGCCAGGGTTACAGGGTCTAAGTTATAGGGAAAGGTTAAATAAGTTTGGTCTTTATTGTTTGAAGCATAGAAGGCTGAGAGAGGATTTCATTGAGGTATTTACAATTATTAGAGGTATAGAGTTGATGTAGAATAGCATTTCCTTTAAGAAATGGGGAGATATAAATGAGAGGACATGAGTTGAGAGTTAGGGGGCAAAAGTGTCAGATGAGGGGGGTCTTCTTTACTGAGAGAGTGGTAGGTATGTGGAACGAGCTTCCAGACGAAGTGGTGGAGGTAAGCTTGATATTAGCATTTAAGAAGATAGATATGTATATGGAGGGGAATGAAATGGAGGGTTACAGGTTGAGTTTAGGTCAGTGGGGTTAGGTAGGAGAAAGTGCTCGGCATAGACTAGTAGGACAAAGTTGGCCTGTTCCTATGTTGTAATTGTTATATGGTTATAAATCAGCAACAAAACATTTTTAGATCAGTGTCAGCATCATTAATTCAATTAAACATGTTAAATTCAATAAAAAAAATAATTTTTTCCAACTTCCTATGCGATACAGCAAATTGGAAATCATTTTTAAAAATATTTTATTCAGTACTCCATACATGCAGTATCTACAATTATTATAATATGCAGTTTTTCAAAAAGAATAAATAGTTTTCAACCCATCCCAAAACCCTTCCACCCAACCTCCCACCCCTCACCAAAAAGAAAAAAAAATACAAATTGAAAAAAAAATATATATAAAGGTAGAAAAAAAAGTAACAAAGAATCTTGAATTGCAGAGAGAGATGTCATGCAGTGCAACTTAGCAGTTCTAATGCAAAGATATATAGGAGGATTCTTCAGGATCAGAAGGGTTAAAAAGGATATACTCATTAACTGAGTATATGGTGCCAAATTTGCAAAAACAGGGAATATTCATTTCTTAGATTATAATATTTTTTTTTCCCCAAAGGGATATAACTTTGTATTTCAGCATGCCACCTTGGCAATGTTAAAGACATATCCAATTTCCAAGTAATTGCAATAGATTTTCTTGCAATTGTTAATGTTAATTTAACAAAGTTCAAATGATAAATTGATAATTTCACTTTAGGAGTTGTTCATTCAATATTTCCGGATAAAAACAGATCTGGATTTAATGGATAACCAGCTCCTGTAACTTGTTGAAAATTACTTATAGACACACAAAATGGTCTCACATTTGGACAAGACCAGCAAATCTGAAATTATCGTTGTGTTCATTTTGAAGTTGTTTATTATAATCCTCATTTTTTTTCAGGAAGCAAAGCTTTTGAAAAAAGAAATTGTTTTCCAGTGCAATTTGCATTTGGCCTCACCCTAAAAGTGGAAGAGATTGTGGACAGACAGGTTGGTGTGAAAACTGGTTGGGGAGGTAAAAGATCTTGTATGTAGGAGCTCAAGATGACCATCACAGACAGAGTGTATGTGCTTGGCAAAGTAGCTGACTCGCCTGTGTTTAGTCTTGAAAATGTAGCAGAGGCCCCATTGGGAGCAATGAATGAACTAAAGAAGGTTAGATAGAAGGTTATGGGATATGTAAGATCTCCCATATAATGTTGGCCACTTGTAGTCATTATTCATTAATGTTGCTGCAGACAGCTCCAGTGACCCATCTTCAATTTGATCTTGGGTACTTTTTCTTGTGAGTTTGCATGTTCTCTCGTCCCTACCTACAATGCAAAGGCATGCTGGTGGGTTTGTAGCCCACTGTAAACTATACTAAGTGTAGGTGTATGTTAATGGACATGTCAGAGAGAATAGTGCTCAAGGAAATAAATGGCAGAATGAGAATGATGGAAATGTTCTGAGAACCTGCATAGACTCACTAGACAAAATGGTTTCCTTCAATGCTGTATGAGAAATATAAGCCAATTGTTTGGTAAAGATGGGGCTCAATATAAATGATTAAGCTAATTTTATTATGTTGCAAATTAACACAAAGAGCAACAATTGTGATCAAGGTCACAATTAAACTTTCCTTCCTGTGAACACATCATGGTACAGGAACAGCCCTGCCCAAGACCTCAAAAAATTCCAGAGTTGTGAATGCATCTCCAGCCTTCACACAAACCCACCTCCACTCCATCTACCCTTCCCACTTCCTTGGGAAAGCTGAGAATATATTAAAGGCATATCTCTCCCTGGTCACACTTTCTTCTCGCCCCTCCCCCCTATTGTACAGAAGATGCATGAATTTGAAGACACAAACATCCAGATTCAAGGAGAGTTTCTTTCCTATTGTTATCAGACTCTTGAATGGACCTCTCATTAATTTAAGTTGATGCCTTGCACTGTCTAACTTTACTTTTCCCTTTAACACAATACACTGTACATTTGTGCTGGAACACCAAACTGGCAATTCTGTTTTTTTTTGTAACATTATCTTTTTATCCTTGCAGTACCTGTTGTACTACACAGAGATCAACTTGCTTAAATAACAAGCAACACAAAGTTTTTTCATGGTATCTCAGTACATGAAACACATTGCAACAAATAATTCAATCAATTTTTCCTGAGTTGGACAGCTAATTTTGGACTCTCCTATTTGCACTCGTGTGATAATTTTTCTCTGGAGAAATTCCCAGTTATAAGTTGATTGCAAATGCAGCAATGCTGTACTTGTCTTGTTTCAGTTTATGCCACTCACACTTGATACCAATGACATTTATTTAATAAGTGTGAATAAACTTTTGTTATTATTTACCAAAATAAAGTTTTTCTCATTAAGTATATATGAAAATAACCAAACTAAATAGTTACCATTAACTATCATATCAGACTTCTTTGTTAAACTAATATTGCTTGTTTAATTTCATTACCTGGTATAAATCTATCCCCAAGTGAAACATGAAAGTCTGCAAACACTTTTTAAAAAAAAACACAGAAATGGTGGAAGAACTCAACCAGTCTCGCAGCATCCATAGGAAGTAAAGATATATTACCAACATTTCAGGCCTGAGCCCTTCTATAATGTATAAGCAAATAGCAGGAAGGCATCGGAATAAAGATTGAAGAATCGCTGGGAGTGGAGTCCAGACCAATAGTCAAAATGTGTTAATTAAATATCATAAGGAGGAAAGGTGAGAATTGATTTTGGCTCAGTGAAAGGAGTTGGGAGGGCGGGTGGGAAAGAAAAAGAGAGTTGGGGAAAGGGGGGGTAGAAGTGGTGTTTAACAGAAATCAAAGATGCCGATGTTAATACCATCTGGTTGGAGGATGTCCAGATGGAAAATAAGGAGTTGTTCCTCCAATTTGGAGGTGGTCTCAGTCTATGGACAGATAGATCAGCAAGTGAATGGGACGGGGAATTGACATGGATGGTCACTGGGAGATCCACTCTATTGTGGTAGACAGAGCTGAGGTGCTTAACAAACCCGCCTCTCTGATAGAGATAAAACCACAATGGGATCATCAGATGCAGTAAATGAATCCTGCAGATTCACATGAATTGTTGCTTCAATTTGGGGCCCCGAATGGAGGTGAGGGAGGAGGTGTGGACGCAATTGGATAATCTCCTACAGTCAGAGGGATAAGGTGCCAAGGGGATGATTTGTGGGGAGGGAGGAGTGGACAAGGGAGTTACAGAGGGAGCAGTCCCTGCAGAAGGGGGGAGGAGGAGAATATGTATCTGGTGGTGGATTCATGCAGGTGTTTAATATTGGTGACTGCTGGGGAATTTCTTCCTCTTTGACTTTGGTGATTTCTTCATTTTCATTTACATAAATTACATGGATAAAAGCATAATGGAGATAATTGAGTCACACATGATGAAATATGAGTGTTTTATGTCAAAATTACATTATTTTTCTAGAATAAATCTCACAGTAGGTATTTATGTAACATCTCTATGCCATATAATTAATGTTCAATAAACTATTTTTCCTCATATGGCCTATTATTGCAGTCTTTCACCAGCCTCTATGCTCATTAACTGTTGAACAACCAGGAATTTTATGATACCATTGGTCTCAATCAGAGCTGATGCTGCCAGGATTTTTGAGTTTGTTTATATCAGCTGCAATCAAGCTTCTAAGAGGAGTTGTAACTTTATTATAATGGATACCCCTTCACTCTTTGGATGGGACACCACAAAGGAATAACCTCCATGTTTTCCCTGATGGTATGTACTCAGGATGTCATCCATAATGACCCATCAACCAAGCTAGATAACACCCAACACCACTTTCATCTATCATTTTCTATCAGTTCAGGAAATATTGCCAAGGTGACTTTAGCTTTTGCTTCCTTGCACACAACATTCATTTCTACCAATAGTATATTCAGAGACTTCAGAAGTGATATCACAGATATTTCAGCAAGCCTTTGTGGCCAAGCAATGCCTGGTCCTGTATATAGAGAACCATGATTCTTTGATGCAAACTGTGATAATTTCTACTTTGAGAAAGATCTATTTGACAATTTCAAGGTCAAAAGAACAACTTTATTTGGAACAGTAAAAAACACACACACACCTTCTTCCTCTGTTGTTTCTCCGCTGCACACAGCATAGTCACCAAGCTACATACAAGCCACACAGGAAGTGAAGAAGACAGACAGGAAGTAAACCTCTCCCAAACTCACTTTAAAAACAGCTTACATTGCAACACAAACCTTATTCTATTTTCTAGTGTGTAGGTTAAGTTATGTTGATCTCAAAGCAACATTTAGCTTTCAAATTCAGCAAAAAAATTTTTAAAGAAATATTTCTTCAAAATTGTACTTTTTTAAGCATATATCATGCAAAATTAGTCAAACCTGTGGAGAGATTAAACATTTTAAGTACAAATTACATCAATATGGATATAGATTCCACAGATCTTTCACAGTGGATGCAAGTGTGCCTGCAAAACTGCCCAGGCTTCTGATCAAATTAATGAATCTAGCAGATTTTAAGAGGATCCTTTGGAAAAAATTAGGCTTGGCACCTCTAAACATTTTTCTGTGAATATACCAAATATATGAATACTCATGAAGGTGGTGTATGGTTCTGCAGAGTTCACAGTTAACAAAACCAAAAAAAGGGGGAAAGGGTAAGGAAAAGGAAAAGAGCAGAAGTGATGTGGAAGAGAGGAAAGGGGACTAATTACCCGAAATTAGAAATGTGGATGTTCATTACATTGGGTTCTAGACTGCTCAGGCTGAATACGAGATTTTGTTGCATTAGTTTATGTTGGTCTTCACTCTGAAGTGGAGAAGGCCTAGGACAGATGGGTCATTGTCAGATTGAAAGGAGACTTGAAATGACATACAATTGGTAGCTTAGGATAGCCACTATGGACAGAGCATAGACGCTCTATGAAACAATCCCCAAGTTTGCACTTGGTTTCATATCTTCATAAGACTTGAACTCATGTCTTCCGGTCGATAACTCAATCCTTTATACTGATGTTCTAATGACATGGATGCTAGGTTAATGAATTCCCAATGCTTAAGATCTTAGGCAGTAAACTAATAACTTTTGATGTCCATTTCTAGCTAAACTGCATGGGGACACTGTTGAACACTTTCGTGCTGATTTGCACAATTATTTATTTCTACTTGTCTTGAAGGTGTTTGTCACCATCATTAGTGTGGTACAAAATTGTAAAAGATGATGCTATTAATAGTTTTAAAGGGTATTGAATTGTTACTCAATTCCATCTTTTCATTCCGTCATTTGCAAATATTTCAAGGCATAACTAGATAACACAAAATAGTCATAAATTGAGCCATAAAAGAGTAAAATCCTTCATAAATTAATATTTTTGACATTCAAAAACATAACAAATGCAATAACATGATTTAGTTAAACAGAGACATCCATGATTAAATTATCCATCTATCCATTTGTTAGCCTGATAATATGTAGATCTAATCAAAACCATTTTTGCTCTTGGTTCTTCAGGTCTTTAAAGAGTTTTATAATCAAACTCTAAATCCATAAATGGTTTCCTCCATTAGTTAATGAAATCAGATAGCCCTAAATATAGCAAATTGATTGATGTCTCTGAGATAGATTGCTGAAAGCACATGGATATAAAAGTTGATGGTTTCAATCATTTGAAGTCCTATGGGCAAAACAATTGATACAAGTTTCATACTGAGCAGAATGAGTTTCTATATCCTTCAGCTATGACACAGGTCTGTCAGGGTTCATCTTCTGAGTAATTGTTGTAACTGGGATACAGAAATTCAGATGACAGTTTTGATTGTTTTGGATTGCTGGTGAAGTTGCTGTACATTCTGATCTATTCCACATGAATAATAGCCAGTAATATTTATTGATATCAGTTTAACCCTCCTGATGATTTACATGTATAAATTGTGGGGAATTATATCCCCACAATGCAGCTGGTTCATGCACCACTGCTGTCATCCAATGGTATTACCAGTTACTGCCACTGCAAGCTCCTCACTGTCAAGTAGAGCAGGCAATAATGGTGCATTACTCTTTATGTTGCTTCGATGCACTTGTTGATATTTTGATCAGTTTCATGATCATCTAAAAACAGGCATTACTTATCACTATAATTAATCGTGGCAAATTGTACTGGTAGGGTATTGAATGTAATTGTTTTATATGTGATTTTAAATTAGACTGGCAGATAGAATGAATGTTTGCATCTTGTGCACAGTGGAAAATGTGTTCTAAATGGTAGTAATTACTACTAATGTTACAGGAAAATAATCACATTGTTGTTATTGTAAAAGATCCAATCAGATCAAGTTCCATTAATGCCCTGTAAGCTGGGAAAATATAATTCCACACTTGAAATTTTTTGGCATTGCTTGCTTCCAATAAGACAATAAACTGAAGGTGAATGGAAAATATTCAAAGATACCAAATGGGAATGCATTAAATCCCATGGTCTCTTGACATACAGGAACAAGGACTGGGGGAAGAATGGGATCCATTTGGACACTGACATGGTAAAGGTGGCATGAAAGAAATAGAAATGGAATTTCCGGTTCTTCAGTCAGATTATTTTTCAAATATTTTCCCTTTTGATGATGGACTCCTCCAGTATGTTTAAATACTTCTGGTTATTTCTTCAGACAGCATTTTCCAGAATCCCATCGGAGTCACTTTAACCTAACATACATAAAATGAAATAAGCCTCTGGCTGAATGCTTTCATGCTGTATTCTGAAACATACTTTGGATGCTCCTTGACAGGGCTCAAAGGATAGATGCAGGACTGGTTTCCCATCACTGCTGTGTCCAGAACCAGGGAAATCAGTCTCAAAATAATGGGTCAGTCATGGTAGTGAACCTCTGAAACTCTTTAACCAAGTGACCTGTGAAGTTTCAGTGGTTGACCATATTCAAGATGGAGATTGACAGGTTGTTAGATATTGTGGGAAATGGGTTTAATATTGGAAAGTGGTCTAAAGTAAAAGATCATCTGTGATCTTATTGAGTGACAGAGCACAATGAAGGATCAAATGTCTTACCATCTTATTTCTTGAGCCATTCCTTATACTAGTACCAATTTTGCAGCCATGTTGAGGTACACAGCCACCTATTTTATACCTGTTGAAACATGACTGCCTCAAATGAGTAAACAATTCATGATTTTGAGTCCCCTTTTAAATCTCACCTTCTTGGCTCTGAGGGAATAAACTCTAGTCCCTTTCATATTCCATTCAGTTGATGTCTTGGGCACATGATACCATTTTGATAGGTGTCCCCACCCCATCTTTAAGGCATTGGCATGTTTTCTGAAACGTGGTGTCAGGAATTAACCGCTATACCTCAACTCAAGCCAAACCAGTGATTTATAAAGATTTGATATAACTTGTTTTTGTACTGTCTAAATGCAGGGATCCCTTATTGTTTTCACACATGATCATTTTCAAAGATGTGAGCTATATGCCCACTGTTTTTTGTCTGATCTTCCATCCTGGCGTAATCTTTGTGGTTATACAGAGAATGATGAGCTGGTTAGCATATACTAGGTCAATGCATGCTGAACAGCTGAAAAGCCAGAAACCAACATACAATCCAAGTAGGCATTTAGATTTTAGTGAAATAGTAAACAGAAGAAACACAGCTGGATAACCTAATTTAAAGCTGGGCTCTAAGTGGTAATGAATAGCAAAGAAGATTTAATTTACATAACATTACATTAATTGTGCAAGTCTTAACCTAATTGTTGGAAAGTAAACTAGTTTAGTGCTTATGGGGGTAAACGGAAAAAGAATATCTGAGCACAGACCAATGTCAGGAATCATCTTGTTCCATGCAATGTGCTCATAAGACTGTGTCTGACACAATGGTTTACGGCTGAATATGAGTATGATGAATTTCATCTTGCAATGGCACTTTGCTATTTGGTGCCTTCTATCACTGCTGCCAAGCCCAAGGTTGTCAACTTGATTTCTATCCTTAAGATCTTTAAGCTTAGCTTATGAACCTTTTGAGATCCAGCTGTGTTCTTCACTTGTAGTTTTAATGGGCTGATGAATTATAATAGATCTATGTGTAATTTTGTGTTAGATTTTTTTGTTATACATTCAAAAGAAAAGCAAACAACTAGCATTAAATGTTTTGTAAAGATTCACAGCCATCAAGGTATTTCTCAGGGCCATATGGCCAAGACTGAGAGTGTGTTCAGTAAGAGGCAAATCTATAATTTGTCCAGAATATCTCCATCAGAGGCTATAAGTTAATGAAACTGCAATATGGCACTTTCTAGATTGTGAAATATTCAATATCATAATATCTCAATCAATAATGCTTGAAGACTTGTTTAGTGACCTTAAGCATGAAAAAAACGTGGATGCCGGTAAGGGAGGCACTTCATTTAATTCTCTTGCTTTGTGGGTTGGAGTGCCTTTCACTGGATTCCAGCAAATGCAAAATGCTGTATCGTCTCTGGTATATATTCAAATAACACTAGACTCCAATCAGCTTGGCTGTGTTTGACGGAGTTGGCCTACATTCGCTGAAGTTGGTAACCATTTATCATTCATTATTGAGGGAATGTTGCCAAGTCCACCATTAGACAACATATAGATTCCCACAGGAAGGAAAAAAAAAGGCATATCCTTTTGGGATAGGTCCAAATTGATTAATATTTCCACTATGCATTTTGTTTAATATTTCTAGTCACATTAACACTGCTATTAGTTTTAGAATCCAAAGATAATATTCAGACCATCCACAGAAGAGCAATGAACAGATGGCCTGCACAGCATTAATTCATCCTACTTATTCATTCCAAAGCCTTAACATGATCGGCAATGACTGAGAAAGATCATTATTATTGTCAAGCTATGCAGCCAAATTAAGATCTTGAAATTAATCCAGGTCCAATAATTGATCAGCTCCCCAGTTAGTAAGCCAACTGTACATCTGGCAACATCATAGAACCACCAATAATTTGAGGCACCTGAAACCAAACAGTAGAACAGTTAGAATATATAAAAGAAACCTTTGCCACATAAAACTGAGAAAGATAATTATGAGTAAAAACTGCAGAAAACAAAAAAAAACATAACATGAGCTGTTCACCAGTGCTCAGGTTCTAATTCTCTACAAAGCTGAACAACCCTGTCAAAGATCATAGAATTCCTTCTATTACTCCTGAACGAGAGATTGCAATTAACATTCCATGCAAGTATTGCGCTTCTTAAGTGAATTAATAGGTATTTTGAAAATTGTTTATAAATATCATTCTCCTGGATTCTTGCTATTTTAAGCCTTCCTCCTGTATGTAGATACTGAGAATGCTTTAATCTCATACTAATCTAAGATATCACAGATTAGAGTGCCACATTTATTGGTAGGACCTTGCTAGCTATGGAAAAGTTCTTTTCCATTAAATGAGAATGTTTTGGTCATTCTAAGGATTTTGAAGGGTATGTGCCCAAAATAAAATCCAGTCAGAATAGGAGTGAACAAAGCATTTCCATGAAATGTTGCCGGCTTATTCTTATGAATAGCTCAGGGCAAAGCTCTTATGTTCCTGGAAAAGCAGGGATAGAGTTTATGCCTGGGGTACAATCAGGATTCCTCATGCATTCTATTCAAATTTGCGTTGTGTTTGCAAAGTGAAATTGGGATCCAACTTTCTCATTTGTATAAAATGAGAACACAACATAAAATCTTCCATAAATCAATGTAATTTGGCAACATTTTAGTTTAGAAAATTTGATTCTGAGATGTTATTTGTCCAACATATCAGTTGTTACCAAATTGAATTTCAAGCACAATGTGAGATCAGTACACAAAATACCCTATAGAAAGGGTCATCAACAACACAATAACTCTGATTCTCTCTCCATGGGAATTGGCTGACCTGCTGAATATTACCAGCAGTTGATGTTTTGATTTCAGATTTCCACCAATTTTACAGATGTATATTTAGGCAATCCATTGGTTCTTACCTTCCACTGATTCTATTTGATTTAGCATTCCTGTACATTGCTGCTCACATATTTGCAGGGTGGTTAGAAGAAGGGTACTGGAGGTTTCAACGGGAGAGGCTACCGGAAGTCTTTAAGGATAACTAAGAGCAGTATGTGGCTTTAGATTGCATTTACTATGATACTGCACACTAAAGGCACTGCTGTAATCGTGACAATGAATGGAGTGATGGTAAAGATGATAAAGCTTGAGAGGTATCTGGATTGCAAAGATTCATTCATCAGGATGCTCTTTATTGACTACAATTCAGGATTTAACACCACCATCATCCCCTCAAAACTGATCAGCGAATTCTAAGACCTGGGACTCAACTATGTAATTGGATTCTGGATTTCTTCACCTCTGTACCATAATCAGTAAGGATTGGTAAGAATGTCTTCTCCACAATCTCCATCAGTACTAGAGCACCACAGGGCTGCATTCTTACCCCCCGCTTTACTCATTTTACACCGATGAATGTGTGGGTTGGTACGACAGCAACACCATCTAAAAATTGCCAACAATACCACAGTAGTGGATTATATAAAAAAGGGGGTGTTTCAGCATATGGGATGGAGATTGATAACTTGGCTGAATGGTGCACCAACAACAACCTTGCATTCAATGTCACCAAAATTAAGAAGCTGATTGTTGACTTCAGGAAGGGAAACCCAGATATATGATCCAATGATCACTGGGGATCAGAGGAGGAGAAGGTGAGCAAATTTAAGTTCTTGGGAGGCACTATCTCAGAGGATCTTTCCTAGACCCAACATACTAATGGCACACTGAAGAAAACATGTCAGCACCTCTACTTCCTCATGAGTTTGCGGAGGTATAGTATGACATCAGAAACCCTGGCAAATTTCTGCAGATGTGTGTTGGAAAGTGTGTTGACTGATTGCATAATGGTCTGGTATGGGGACACCAATACCCCTGAGCGTAAAGCCCTCCAAAAGGTAGTGATCACAGCCCAGGACATCACAGGCAAATCCCTCCCCACCATTGAGAGCATCTACAGAGAAAAGCAGCAATCAACAAGGATCTATACCATCCAGCATAAGCTCTGTTCTCACGTTACCATCAGGAACAAGGTATAGGTGCCACAAGACTCACACCACCAGGTTCAGGAACAGCTGCTCCCCCTCCACCATCAGACTCCTCCACACCAAACTCAATCAGGGACTCATTTAGGACTCTTAATTTTGCACTTCATTGTTTTTTTTTAATTCTCTCTGTATTGCAGTTTGTTTACATTTAGTTTGTTATCTGCCTGCAGTTCATTATTACATGTATACATTGTGAACAATTTTTTGGTTGCACTACCAATAAATGGTAATTCTGCCTCTCCTGCAGTTGAAAGAACCTTAGGGTTGTATGTGATGTTGTATATGTACTCTGACAATAAATCTGATTGAAGGGCAAATGGCCTACTTCAGTTTTCTAATGGATTCTCTAATGTTCTCCTATACAGGCAACATCAAGGCAAAAATTATTAGCTGTCTGAAGAAAAAAAAAGAAAGATGCTGTGACTGTAGTGAGCAGAGAAGGCAAATAAGAGCTGTATACTTAGTATGACTGCAATCTGAAATCAGAAGAGATTATAGAATAAGAGAGAATCAGGTCCATAAAGGATAAGCCACAAGATTCCATTATTTTCAATTATCTCTGTATTGCTGCTGTCTGTAGTCTTCGTGGCTTCTACATCCTAATAATTAGCAACACTCTGTTTACCAACTAATGACCTGAAGGATGTGACCCCTATTTTTTGTGGTGCCAGTTGTGTTGTATTTTCTTCTGGAAGGAAGAGGGAATTTTACGTGCGCGCTTATGCGCGATGTCCATGTCTTTTATGTGAGAAGTGAATGTGAGCCTTGATGAATGTATAGTGGTGATATTTATATTAGATAGGATTTGTGTGTGATAGATGCTATTTTTTAATATATGAATGGAAGGGAACAGGCCTTCCTAGTGCATCCACTATGTACTCAGCTTCAGATTGTTACCAATTCATTTTCATACATTGTGGATGATGAAATGACATTTCATTAACATTGTTGGTCTTGTGCATTAGATGTTTCAGCTGGCATTCTATCACACTTCAAAGAAAAGCATAATGAACAAAGGAAGTCTTCAAGGGAGCATCAAAATCATGAGAGCCAGGCTGGGAAATAGCTTATTCCCACATTCTGTGGGATTTGTGGAGTTCACTTAAATTGGTGCGGACTAGAAGGGCCGACATGGCCTGTTTCCGTACTGTAATTGTTATATGGTTATATGTTATATATGATGCTATATGTTGGCATGGAAACTCCAAATATACTTCTTAAAGATGGGATTTGATGATGCCTTCACTAAGCTTGGCCATGAACTTGGGCACTAGATCATGAAACTCCTTGCAGAACTGCATCTATGTCCTTTGGGCTTCTCTTTTGGTAATATGATGACTTTTCTGTCATTCATACACATTGTACAGTATACATAACATATGTGCTGAAATTCTTCCTTGCCCAACAGGTATTTGTTAGGAAAAACTAAAAATATAAACTAATTGAACTGAATTAAAAGAGACAATAAATATATAAGATAGATATAAATATTCACAGTAATCACTGTAAAAATTAAATGGGACTTTCAAGAGTGGAGATAGTCTAAGGGGATTATCTTACTAAAGGGAGGTTCAAGAGTCAGCTAGTTGTTGGAAAAAACTGTTCTTAAACCTGGAGGTGCTAGTTTTCTGCGTGAAAATAGCAGTGAGAAGAGGTCATGACCAGGATGATGAGGATTTTTTATGATATTCGCAGCCTTTTTGAGACTTGCACCTGTATTGGATGGGAGAACAGAGCCTGGATGAATGTGGCTACATTGCTTCTACAGCCTCTGCATTCCTGGGCAGTTTAATTCCCAATCAAGGCTGCCATGCAACCAGTCAGTATGCTTTCCAGAGTGCACCTGCAGAAGTATTCAACAAATCTCCTCAAAATTCAAGAAAGTTGGTAGGCTCTCTTCTATCTGCTCAATCTGCTAGCTCCAGGAAAGATCTTCTAGAATATGGATTTCCACAAATTTGAAAGGTTCTGACTCTCTCCACCTTCTTCCCATCAATGCAGACAGGTTTGTCATCCCTCACCCTCTTGTTCCCAAAATCAACAAGAAGCTCCTTGGTCTTGGTGATGTTGTGAGCAAGATTGTTGCAACCTTCTCTCATGCCAACACGATGATAGGCTACTCGGTGTCCTTGCTGGGAATAGGATCTCCTTCACCAGCCTTTCTACCTAAGCCTTCATTGCACGTCACAAAATCACAGTTTCAAAAACATGAAAGAAACATTCAGCAGTCGCACAATGTCCTGTAAATCAGGCCATTTGATCCCCTCCATACTCAACCATAGTTAGTTGCAAGTTTCACAAACCTGTGGAATGACTTCCAGAATGAATTTTCCATGGGTCCTGCAGAAGTTCATCCACATCCCAATCTCTATACATATTTTCAAAGCATGTAGTAAGTAGTTGCTGTTTAAATATCATTAAAGTATCAACAATTTTAAAAATATAAAAATGCAAGAGATTTTGTTTTACTGGTTTTATATTCAGTTGTGGAGGCGCTCATCTCCGTGAGCGAACCGGCCCTATTTGTACCGCAACGCTGACGGGACAGCTGAAGAAGATGGTGCCGTCAGGGCCATCTACACAGTGTTGCTGCACAGTGTTATTTATGATACAACAAAATCAATGGTCTCTGCAAAAAGAAATGGGGAGGTTTGGACAAGTTTGGTGTTTCAAATCAAACACCATTCTCTACCCCACATTTCTATCACACATATAACATGCATATTTCCATTTCAGGACAAAAGCTGATGTACAATGACAAAAGAGTACTGACATTTCCTCTTTTTTTCTTGAATCTTCTTTCTTCCTGCGTTCAGATGGAAACAGTTTTCCAGAGAGCTGGCTTTTTGGAAATTCTTGGCTCAAATCTTAATTTCCAGACATGACAGGAGTGTTGAATCTGATATCATCTGGCAAATTGGAAGCATGATTAGTGCATCTGCTTCTACCTTCTTAATGTCGCTATCTCTTTATCATATAGTTCTGAGTTCTCATTCAATACCGTATTACATCAGCTTATCTCTTTATAAAATGGGCAAGTCGAGTTGGGAGAAAATGAAGTGGATAAGTCTCTGTGGCTTAATGGAAAGGGAGCAGATAATTGGGGCTTTGAAAGAGATCTTCATGCCTTTTTTTAGAAATAGGTGAGGTCCCAGAGGACTAGTGAATAGTTATTTATTTAGGGAAACAGGTACAATCCAGGAAGTGAAGCTTATAGGAGGTCTTAAGCATAGGATTTGCACCCATCTGCTTAGTGTTTATGTCTTACGACATTGATTGAATTTTTTTAAAAGGTGACACAGATGATTGATGAGAGCAAGGCAGTATATGCTATCTATATGAACTTCAGGAGAACATTTGACAATGTCTCTTATGGTAGCATGATCAAGAAAATTAAGACACATGGAGATTCGATAGATTAGATTTCAAATTGGCTTGACAATAAAACACTGAGGGCACTGTTAGGAAAGTGTTGTTCTGACTTCAAGTATATGGCCAGTGCAGCTGGTGTTCAAACTTTCGTTGATTACAATATAGCCTCTCCCCGACTTATGAACTATGTGACTTACGATCATCCGTACATACAACTGAAAAGATCATTGCTGCATGCGTATGACAGTAACTGTCTCTCAGGTGCCATTTGGTAAGTGTGGTACGCTCACTGAAGAAGAAGTGTGGTACGCTCACTGAAGAAGATGGCAAGCAAGAAGGAAAAAACATCTCCTGGTGATAGATCTGGCAAGAGCTGAGGAAGACACTTGATTTGGAATTGAAAATGACTTGATTTATGACTTCAACATGTGATACTAACATATTTCTGACATGTCTACTTCAGTCAGAATGGAACTCGGACATATGCCAGGGAATAATTTGGATGAAAATGTAGGTGGGTTGATTTGTACACCACACAAAAATTAAAAGACAATGAGGAAGAGTTTCAAAGAATACAGAAGGATATCGATTGGTTGGAAATATTGGCAGCAAAATGGCAGATGGAGTTTGAAATACACAATTTGGGAGATCAAATACAGGAGGAAAGTATTCAGTAAATAACATACAGAGGGATCTGTGATGCTGGGGGGGGGGGTTGTCCTTGAAAGTGGCAAAACTAGTGGATAGGGTGTTCAAAAGAGTAAATGGAATGCTTACTTCTATTGGTTGGAGCATTGAATATACACATTTAGAAGTCGTTTTGCAGCTGTATACAACTTTGAGGCAATATTTGGAGTTTTATGTGGAACTCTGGTCACTAAAGTTGTGGATAGAGCCAATCTTCAGTGTGTTTTACCCAGGGTGGAAATATCAAATACCAGAGGGTGTAGATTTAAGGGAGAAAAAGGAATATATTAAAGGAGATTAGTGAATCATATATTTTGTTTTTTTTACACACAGAACATGGCAAGTGCCTGGAACGTGCAGCCAAGGAAGGTGGTGGAAGCAGACACTATTGTGACATTTAAGCAGCATTTAGACAGGCACATGAACAGGCTAGGGGTGAGGGGCACATCCCATCTGCAAGCATTATGGTTGTACAAATATGGTATGCTGTATTGATTTCTGATGTTCTGTGTCAGAAAAACACTCCTGGTTCATTATCCTTCCTTGACTGAATCACCATATCTTCTCAGGAGCCAGGGGACAAAGTAATGCATAGGGATGGGAGTAAACATGGAACAAAAATTGAGAAAATGCAGTTGCCTGATAGAAGAGAAAGTGATTTAATGGCAATAAGGAACAAGGAGCTGGATGTAAAGCTGGAAATTGTTTTGTCTCGAGATCGTAAGAGATGATGAAGTCACTAAAAGTAGTAATGTTAGAGCATATGTTATGTTCCAATCAATTTATGTAAAATATGTATTATTATTTTTCTTTATGGCATCATAAACATTTCCTTGTTTTTGTAAATGTAGAAATTTTGCAAAGTTTGTTACAATTCATTTGGGGATATATGATTTAATTACCAGAAACAATCTACATTCAACATGTAAATTAATCATATCACAGAAGACTAATAATATTTTGTTGTGTTGAAATGAGAAGGTTAAGAGACCAACAATATCAGAAACACAGTGCATCATGGAAAAGAATTTCATTAACCTGGTCTCTGATACATCAACCATAGTGACTTTCAAAACCATTACAGCAGCCTGAGTCGACTATCTCCTAAATGGCTTTCTGGAGTGTTAACTGATGAATCACAAATTAAAGTGGTTTATTCAAACATGCCAAGTCAGCTTCAAAAGAAGAAACAGTTAAAATAGCATCTTTCACAATCTCAGGTCATTTCAAAGTACTTTAGAGCCTCAAAATCTCTATGGAGCCACAGCTCTAATCAGAGTGCCACCACTGATCCATGCCACATGCAAAACAAATAACATCAGCATCACTTGTACTTATATAACATTCTGCTATTTAAAAGCATCCTAAAGAACTTGATGCATTAATTAATACCAGGGTAATAGTTATGAGAAATAATGGAATATGACATCTATTCTGCAACAGTAATTTGCTCAGATGGATAATAGGATGGTTGTCCACTTAATTGTTTCCTTTGCTTTGTACCAAGAGGAGAGTTCCTGCTACAGAGCACTTTACTCTTTAGAAATGTTTCTATAAACATATCCAATTATTGGTTCTGTGAAATCTGCTGCTTTCAACATTTTGAGGTGAATTTCGCAGCTACCAACAACTTGATTGAAGGTTATCATTTACCATGATATTTTTCTTCACTTGAACTAATAATTGGTCTAGTTCCAGATAGACTGCAAGTGGCAAGGCAACATTATTAGCTGACACAGACGGTCTGAGCTAATGGCCTTTGTCTTGAGTGCCACTGTTTATATTTCTTCTAAGATGAATGTTTGCTTGTAGAAGTGCAATCTCTTGAGAGAGATTTTTCTGACCCTTTACAGCACTGCAAATGAAGTTGGAGATGTCAGTGTCATGCAGAGGAGTCATTAGATGAGAAGATGTTCCATAATGTCCTGTCATTTCAGAATACTTTCAATGGACACAGTTGATCTTACCAACTGGCAAGTTGCCTTGAACCAGGACACTGCAATCTAAAGAAACGAGATGATGAAATATTTTTAATTAGATTCAAAATGTTGTTTAGAAAAGAAATAAGCATGCAAAACTTCCTATCCCCACCCCCCAACACACACACACACACACACACACACACACACACACTTTACTGTGATATCTCCAAGAGCAGTTATGTTCTTGGAGAAATCATTGTCTGACCCTATTAATATGCTTCTGTTATTACTTCCATTGGTTTACTCCAGCATAGCCTATAATTGAGAAAAATAGCCATGATAAAGTCAGATTGTCGACAATTATGCAATCTGTATTCAACCTAAACGGGAAATGAACATTAATTTTCTTTCTACATGCTTCATGCTTTGATACCCAATGTCAGTGGAGGTTGTACTACTTTTTTTTCCTGTCTTTGTTTTCTTTCTCTGGCACTTAATTTTGTTTTTCCATTGAATATCATATTCAAAATTTTCTGAAGAGAAACCACATTTTTCATTAAACTTAGGTATTTTATTGGCAATAATAATAATCCTCTATCTAACTATAGGGTCCTAGTAATCTCAAGTTTGGCCTAATTAGGCAGAAACAACCTGCCTTCTGCTTGTTGTGTTAATATATTCCTCAGCATGAAGGAAAATCTTAAGTTCCAAGAGTTATCCAATTAAAAATCTTATCTTTAATTTGTCATAGTAATCAAGTTGAACCTCTATCATGTTTTGGTCTTCTATTAAATCAATAGTTCCTGAAATTCAAAACTTGGAACACTATGGTGAAAAAAATTAATGTATTTATAGATCATACAATAATTAAAAAAAAAACATTGAGGGAATTTTTCATGACTGAAAGATGTTGCAAAATAATTAACAACAAAGTGAAGTATTTCTAATATGTAGTTACTGTTATAATGCAGGAAATTGGTGGCCAATTTGTGCACAGCAAACTCCCATGTAAACAGTGGGAAGCTACAGGTACTCACCAAGGCTGGCAGCATTTTGGGTCAATCCCCAGAACTTCTAATATACACTGTGTTAATCATCAGATGCCTATTTAGCAATTTTGGTGGAGAGATCATTAGTATCATGAGATTAGGGGAAAATCACTTTCACTTCTTTACATCAATACCAAGAGATCTTTTACAGCCATTAGAAAGATCAGATTTGACATCAGAATCTTTTTGTGCAGTACATCATAAGTATCGCAATGGGATATCTGAGGTTGAATTGAACTCACAGCCTTCTGACTACCTAAAGAAAGCAAAAAATGGAGCCATGATCGACACACTATCTTTGTTAATTTTCGTTCATTTTGAAGCAATTGTCAATTGATTATTATACGGTAAAACCCCTGGTATCTGGTACCTCTGGGGATTGGCAGACGCCAGATAAGTGAAACCTCCAGTGCTTGAGTTTGTGTGCCGTGTGATTGGTGAACTAACAGCAAGGTATGTCAATTTTAAACATGCTTGAATTCCAGATAACAGGGGTTTTACTGTATATTGTACATGGCTTTCATTTTACTTCAATGGAAAATGAACTACACATCAGAAAACCGATATTCATTAATTTAAATAAATTTACTGTCATTTAGATAAGATTGTGAACAACTCAGTTTGAGAAGAATTGTGTAGAAGATTTTGCATCTATGGACAAGATGTTTGAACATTGAAGAGTTATTAATGAAAACTAGTCATTCTTCTGAATATAGTTGCAGTAGATTGGAAAATGTGTGGCTATCTATATGGTCTTCTAGTTCTGCACAAATTTTTATTGACAAAGATAAAAAAAGTTTAGAATTGAAGGTAACTTTGTGACAAGGTAATTGGATGAAACAAGGAATTAAGATATTAAGGGAATGTTCTCTAAAGTCCAAGATGTGAGATAATGAATTGCTCAGAGGTCTCACCATACATTTTGAGGAACTAGATGAAGGAATAAAGAATTGTCTATCTAGATGATCAGATGAACAATAAACTTGATAGGTTTCAGGAAGATACATTGGGACCCATATAATCTGTAACTAGGACAATTGGTGCTCAGTATAAGGAAATGTGAGGTTAGTTCCCTTAGAGTTGAAAAAAACAACTAAATATAGGAGAAGTGGAAGGGCAAAGACAATTAATTATTTATAGCTACCAATCACTAAAAGCTATGACACAGGATTTAATCAAAACTGGTCATTGGGTAATGGTCTTTCTCTAAAGGCGACTGGAATTTATTTGGAAGGAAGCAGATCCTTGGTTGCACAAGATGAACACCAGAAATCTGTTTTCAGCTTTAGATGGCAGGAGACATAGCACAGTTTCTTCAGAAAGATTGTAGTTTGAAAACACTGAATTAATTTGGATTAGGTTCCTTTAAATTTAAAATATTATGGTATGATCATGCAAAATCACAACACGGCACTCAGGGCATACCACACTATCAATGAAAGCATGAAATTACACAAAGAGCAAGAGAGTTCACAGCAATATCCTAGGCCATTATTTATGTTTCAGTTGGAAAGGCTGAATTATCCTACATAAAAGGTAATATGGTTGATCAAGTGAAATTTTCAGGTCAACAGATTGCCTTAACTGCCTGAGACAGGACTGAAGGAGTGACACTGACAGCATTTCAGAGCTGCCCAGATGAAGACTTGCCACTTGGGCACAGAGATCAATAGATCAAATTTGAGGCAATGGGTTCAATGCAGAAGGATGCCCACTGGTTGAACAAGTTGAGTTGAATGGCTTGTTTTCATTTTGTATGATTCTATAATACCTCAATTCATGTTAGGTCAAGCTGTGAGGAACATGAGACATAGGTAGTAGGTAAGTTGATTGAATCAACTATTTACTTAAACTAATATGGATCAGGAATGGAGGGCTGGATGTCCTTATGAAGTTACTGCATGAAATCTAAATTTGGTCCTGATGCTATGCATGGGAAAGACTCTAGCCTGCACTTTTACTTAACATTAGTCATGCTCCCATTATGCTTTGTTCATCAGCAGAGAAAATAACATTGATTCTATAAAAAGCACGGAAAGGCAGGATTCCTGAGGGTGCTGATGGCAAGGCAAGGATCCCTATAGGTTTCTAGCACTAACTGCTTCCTAATCATATCAGGGGTTAAGAACCAACGGCCAAGAAGGGTGACTTGGATGCCTGGAGTTTGGGTTCACAGCTGCAACAAAAGGAGGCCAGGCGGTAGGAGGCAGTGGCATCAGAAAAGGTGACTGGATCAATAGACCCTCAATGACTTTGAAGGGACTCTTTGTTTTGCTTCTCTTCCTTTCAGTGGGAGTGCTGGATGAGTGGCACCTCTTTGTGCGCCTTCACTGGTAAACAAAAGGGAACACGTTTTGTGTATTTACGGACATGACCATAAAAGAAACATGAACCTTGAAAAGAAAAATACAGTGGCTGCAGGAATTCTGAAATTAAAAAACAGAAATTGCTGGAGTTGCTCAGGAGGTCATTACATTAATAACGACTCTCTTTCTCCGACATCTACCACCTACAGTCACGGTTTGGTTTCTTTACCTTTCCTTTTGCAATTCTCTTTTGCCTGGCACTGCCATTTTTGTCATTTGTCATTTAACTCTTGTGTCATTTCCCTCCACTTTTGCTGGCTAAAAATCCATGTTCTCAGTGATATTTTCTCATTTTGATGAAAGGTCATCAACTAGAAACATTAACTTTTTCTTTCTCCACAGATGCTGCTTAATCTGGTGAATGCTTCCAGTGTTATTGGTCCTAGCAGTTCAGCGGACGACAGGGCAGTGGCTTGTCATTTTTGTGCATATTAAGGAAGAGAGCATTCACCAGCCATGGAATCTAATTCAGTTTCATACAAAAGTGGTGGAGACACTCGACAGGCCACGCAGGTTCCATAGAAAGTAAAAGGCATTCACCATTTCAGGCCTGACCGCTTCTACAGGAGTTCCAAATATCAGGCAGATGTCTGAATAAAAATGTGGGGTCAGGGGGTGGTGGAAGGAACACAGGCTAACAGCTAAGAGGAATTAGATAGATACAGGTGAGAGGGTGAAAGAGAAGGAAGCCAAGATGTGAGGTGGGGAGAGGGCAGAGGGTGAAAAGAAGAAGGAAGGGAAGGAGTGGCCACCTAGAGGAAAGGAGTTAGAGGGATGAAGGAAACAGAGAGCTCCAACTGCAGGCAACTCCATCCCAAGTTGCTTTTATTTTTGCGCGGATTGAAAAAAGACCTGTGGTCACTTCCAATGAGTGATAACTCTGCTGGGTCTTTCAGTATGCCCTTAACTTTCCTTTAGTGTCCCTCTTACCCTGAGAGTGATAGGTACACTGCAGTGTAAAATGAAGATTCCCGGGAAATTTTCTCGGGAACCCTCTTGTGAACCTGCAGTGTGGAAAGGTAAACCCTGGAATTTTAAATGGGTCTAGGGCCACGGACCTGGGCAATTTTCCCAGACCACCCTCTCCCTGCGACGTGAAAAGGCAAATGGCCAAGCAGGGGAAGCCTCGTGATGTCAGCGCTTGCATACTGCATCACGTAGGCAATTAAAAATAAAATTCATATCTCCTGAAAACAGTGGGCTACTTCACACGTCGCGATAGCGGCACAATGCGGGATGAATGGCTATCCTTGTTTACCATAATCCCTTGTGCAGCTGGAACCACTTTGGGAAATACAGATTGGTTCCAGCTGCATAAGGGATTATGGGAAACAAAGACTGCCATTCATCCCGCATTGTGCTGCCGTCGTGACGTGCCAAAGTGGCCCCAAAATGTGGGGGGGGAGGGGCAGGTGACAGACCAATGGACAACTGTGGGGGAAGGGAGGGAGTAAACGAGTGAACAGGCAGGTGGGTGAGCAACAGACAGATGGGGTGAACTTATTCTTGTGAGGTTGGGGGGCAGAATCCCCCTAAATTTGCCAGGGAGAGAAAATTCCCAGGAATTTGGAGCTTGCTGCGAAAGGCCTGGGAGGCCTTGCATTCCCGGGAATTTCACTGGGTCCACGTAGTGTCACCACGGTTTGTAAAGGCCTTCTGTTTCTCAATCAGTGGGTATGCCATGGTGGACCACAACAAGTTTTCATGCGTCTTTTTAAAATTTTTAAATAAAATACTTTAAATGAGATAAAGGCAAAATATAGGATTCTGTTGACACATGGTTAAGTGAAAAAGCACACAAATGCTGGAGAGACTCAGCAGGTCAAGCAGTGCCTTTATGTAGCAAAGGTCACCTTTATGTAGCAAAAATCACCGAATGTGATTTTTCTTTTAAATTAGATATAGATGTGCTTCTTACAAAACTGCCTTTGACTTGAAATTATTGCCACTATTGGCTCATGGCATGTTAGGCCAGAGCCAGGTGGGTCTTAGACCAAAAAAAATTGAAAACTGTTGGTGGAATGTTTTTTTTTCCTTCCTGATACTGTTTACCTAGGATTAACAAAACACCACAGAAACAAATTTACCAACATTTTAGCACACATTCGTTCTCCCTTTGCTTGAGTTCCACTCAAGACGTGGCAGAGTATTTCAAGGATATAGACATCCTGGCATGAATTGTGCCATTACCTTAGAGTATGATTCATTTCTTACTCAGCTTTCCAGTTGACCAGTGAGAGTCATGGCCAAGAGAGTTCATGAAATCCAACATTCTTTGTGTAGGTTATTTCTTGATATCATCCTCAACATATGAAGTTTAATTCTGTATTTAAAACAAAACAATCAGGTTCAAAAATATTTGAATCGGATAGACCATAATGATAATAGAATTGCATGTTGGTCTGAATGGCATTGTTTGATGATAACTGCAAGAAACAGAATTCAAACAAGAACAAGCAAGACACTGTTTGTTGCTCTCTTTGTGCAGATTTATCAGCTCATGTGGTTCTGAACCTGTGACAGACCTCAGACCTGCTAAAGTTGGCCTAGCTCTGACGTTTAGGATTCAAATATCTCAGGCAACTGGTGGAGAAAGATAAGGAATTCATGTTGCTGCCATATAAAATTGCTTAATCTACACTTGTGTAATTTTGGTTGCCACATGGCAGAAAACATGTGGAGATTTTGGAAAAAAGTACAGATGATATTACCATAATATTGCCTGTAGGAAAGGATGCGAGTTATGGGAAGAGGTTGGACTGTGACAATATGTTGTGTTTTATACTGTATATAGAAATGTTTTGGGGAGATAAACTGGGGCAGGTTTTTTAGTGTAGGTCACATACAAACATTTCAAAACAGATCTCATTTCAAATACAGGATACAGATAAGGTGGAGAGGGTGCAGAGAAGGTTTACAAGGATGTTGCCTGGCTTACAGAATCTGGATTACAGGGAGAGATTAAGGAGACTGGGACTTTATTCATTGAAATGTAGACGATTAAGAGGAGACTTGATAGAGGTATTTAAAATTATGAAAGGAATATATAGACTAGACATAAACAGACTCTTTCCCCTGAGGGAAGGGGAGGTTGGAACAAGAGACCATGAGTTAAGGGTAAGGGGGCAAAACTTTAGGAGAAATATTAGAGGTGGCTTTTTAACTCAGCGAGTGGTGGCAGAATGGAATGAGCTTCCGAATGAGATAGTTGCGGCAGGGTCCCTTCTGTCATTTAAGAAAAGGTTGGATATGACGGGGTTGGAGGGTATTTGGCAGAGAGCGGGAGGTTTGAGCTAGTGGAGCTGTTCTAGTGAACCGGTGCGGACTCGAAAGGCCAACATGGCCTGTTTCCGCTCCGTAAATGGTTATATGGTTATATGGATTGCCCAAGGGACTTCAATGATGGATTGTTGTTTTGAAAAGCAACAGATGAAAGAACTCGAGAGAGAGAGAGAGAGAGAGAGAGACAGAGAGAGAGAGAGAGAGGATTCAGTTCTGGAGTTTTACAGTTCACCAGCATCTGGGACTGGAACAGGCCAAGCTGGCAAGCTTGTGGAAAAGCCTCATTTTGAAGACAGGTTGTAAGGGCTTAGTTCAGCCTGGTCAAAGCCCTTGTGGTCCATACAAGAGGAGAGAACTGGCTGCCTAATGCTTCACTTGAAATAAGTGAAACAAAAATGAACTTTGTGGTGGCCTGAAAGAAAGATGTTATCATCTAGAAAACCCTGATGGAGCAAGTTTCTTCGGCAAGACACTGACATGGCTGATTAGAAGGGATCAGTTTGTGTCCAGCGAACAACAAATCTCTCTCTGAAAACCAACAAGAATCTTTCTGAGCAGTAACAATTTACCTTTCAAGCACCAAAGCCTGGTGAACTTCATAAATGTTAAATTCTGTGCATAGTATAAGAATTGCCTGCAACCAGTGACCTTGGAGGAATGAGAAGTGAGATTGGACTGTGAATTAAAGAACTTTTCTAAACTCACACACACATTACATACTCGTGCACTTAGAATTAGAAGGGGGTTAAGTTAGGTTAATTAAGTCAATAGTTAAAGTGTGATCCTGTTTTCATGTTTAAAAATAATTAAAAGCAACTTTTGTTTAAATAACCATTTGTCTTGGTGAATGTCTATTGCTGCTGGGTTTTGTGGTCCTCTGGGCTCGTAAAAGGACAAACTTAAGTTGCTTTGTCTGGGGCACTAGAGACTGAGGGGAGACCTGATAGAGGTGTATAACATTATGAGAGGCATTGAGAGGATAGGCAGTCATAATTTTTTTTCTCTCAGGCTAAACATTTCAAGTATCAAAGAAAATGCACATGAAAATGGAGGGATATGGATCAAGTGCAGGCAGAAGAGATTTAGATTAATTTGACATTGTGTTTGGCACAGACATTATGGGCCAAAGGGCCCAATCTTTTACAATTCTGTTCCATTAACTATTGAACCTCTGCCTACTCTCCAATGAGAAACAATAAAGCTCTAATTAAGCTTCTAGTTCAGATATTTTTCTTTTTTTAACAGATTGGTATTTTCCTCGCCCACACACATACAGCCCACAATTAATGTAGGAAACCTATAATGAGATACCAAACATTAAGGATGCTGAAAGAACTAATTAAAATTCAGAGCTAAGATTAATCCCCTTGGTTAATGCATTTTGGAATTAACATGGCATAGTTCACAAAAGAATGTATGGATATTTTCATTCTATAAGGCAAAAACACACATTCTTTTAAGCAATGCAATTATTTCTGAAATTAAATGCTTCAAAAACCATTCAAAAATCAAATTTGCAGCCAACATTTGTGGTGTAGCTGAGTTAATTTGGAAGCGGAAGCAGGTATTAAATTCAACTGTAAATTTCTATAATTGTCAGGTGAAAGCTGACTGGAGAAAATGACTGTGATTTCAGATGCAAGAAATGTATTTTTAATTGTTATTGAAGTTTGAAAATCATCCTTCTGAAACCCAGTGTAAATGTGGCACAGTTTCAAAAAATCTACATTACTCTTCATACCTGCATTCGGGGTCAACAATGGGCGAAAGAGCTTCCAGTATTTTAGCTTATGCAGCAGGATGACTCATTATGTAAATGAGACATGAAGAAATCTGTCAAAGGGAGACATATCTGTTTGAAAATGGAGGAGATTTGAATATATATCCAAAAAAGCAAAAATGGCAATTAAAGAAAAAGAAATACAGATTTAGTTGATGCTAAATCTAGAGTGCAGAAAGTATAATGTGAAACAATTACCCGAACATCATTGGAGAAATGTCATCAAGGCACATTAACAAGCTGCAATTTTGGATGACATTTTATTATCTAAGAACGATAGCATTGCAGGGCTAGAATACTTCCATGCTTTGACATTCTGATTTCCCTTAATGGTTTCTGTTTATAGAAGAATAGTCAACTAAAATAGCTAATTATAAATATCTGTGGAGAGACATAAAAAATGCATCTTTAATTTCCACATTAGTTGTAACATAAATGAACCTCTGAAGGGATTAGCATATTTCAGACACCAAAAAAAGGTAAATGTTTTATTGAGTCATCAATACAATTAAGAGTGGGTGGAAGGGCTTCAAATATAAGGTTAACCTTAATATGAGCATTCCAGTTAAAACATATTTTGCCAGTTGCCATTTAGCAGAGTCTCTGTGCTACAGACAAAACATTGCTCTTAACCAATATGATAGCTGTGAATTAATTTGGCAGAAGTCATATGTGGTTCAGCAAGCAAATTTTTTATGTTATGAGGAACTGCTTTCCTCACAGCTTAATGTGCAAATTAGTGGGTGCCAGGTCTGACACATTTTCTTTACAAGAGCTCTTGTTTTTGATTCAGAGTGTCATTGGTTCAAGCCCCACTCCAAAGATGTGCGCACATTATCCAGGTTAGTTTTCCAGTGCAGTTTTGAGGGAGAGCTTCACTGGTGAAATATTTATCTGAAATCCCTTTGGAAATTGGAAATGGCACATTAAAAGCTGACTGTGTTTAGTGCCAAAATTTATAAAGGAATATGCAAAAAAATCTAGATATTAGCCAAATTCATTACTATATATCCAGATGCATGCTAATGTAGAACCTACACACTTACAGATTAGACTGATTATTCTCTTTGCAACTTGCCTCCTGTGAGGACTCGAGTCACATTTCATTTATCTCCGTCACATTTGTTCTTGTGGTAAGACATTTCACACAGATGTCTTTCGTGTTCCTGAAAAACAACTTCCCGCCTATCATATCTTAAGTAGGTCTTGCACCTCTGTTCTCTTCTGCATTAGCAAGAGTAGAGTTCTTCCTCACCTTTGCATTGGACTCTGCATTCAACAGATCATCCATCACAAGTTCCTCTGGCTCCAAGAAGAGTTCACAATCAGAACACCCTTCCTTACCCCCTGTCTTTTCTGCACTTTGTAGAGACATCAACTCTTGTCATAATTTGGAGTAGAAAGTTGAGAGCGATCATGATGTTGAACTCCTGGAGAAGAAGCCTGGGCACAAAAATGAGTCTGAAAGTCATCCTGTGGAATGTCTCATCTCTGTGATGACAGAATTGGAAAATCTAAATGTGCAAATTCATTGCTCATCACAAAGGTCTCAGAGAAATTGACCCTGTGAGATTAAGCTTTTCAAGGATGGAAATAACTTTGCTTCATGTTTCCTGCTCTGACCTACTCTGAGCGACCAGTCATGGTCATAACATGCCTCCAGTAATGGAGATCTGATGGCAGGGTCATCACTCTGGCTGCAATAAATCCAGATTTAGTCTAACATCTTTAAATCAATTTGTTAAATCAAGTCCTTGTTTTCCTCCTTAGCTGGATGAAGTGGATCCCATGTTTTGTGATCTGGACTACCTTTATCCATCAGCCAACATCAAAGTAACATTAATTATAGAAATCAGAACATTATACCACAGTACAGGCCCTTTGGCCCTCGATGTTGTGATGACCCATATATTCCTTAAAAAAAGTACAAATCCTACCCTACCCTGTAACCTTCTATTTTTTTTTACATCCATGTGCCTATCTAAGAGTCTCTTAAATGCCCTTAATGTTTCAGCCTCCACCACTAGCTCTGGTGAGGCATTCGAGGCACCCCAACTCTCTGCACAAAAAACTTACCCCTGATGTCTCCCCTAAACTTCCTTCCCTTTGCCTTGTACTCATGTCCTCTGGTGTTTGCTATTCCTGCCCTGGGAAATAGGTTCTCTCTGTCTACTCTATGCCTCTCATAATCGTGTAGACTTTTATCAAGTCTCCACTCATCCTTCTATGGTCCAAAGAGAAAACTCCCGATTCTACTCACTTTGCCTCATAAGACTTTTTCCAATCCATGCAATCCATCCAACCTGGTAAATCTCCTCTGCACTCTCTCAATAGTTTTCAAATCCTTCTTACAATGAGATGACTAGAACTGAACAGAATACTCCAAGTGTGGTCTTACCAGAGATTTGTAGAGTTGCAACATTACCTCTCTATGTTTGAACTCAGTCTGCCTATTATGAATCCCAGTATCCCATGGGCCTTCTTAACTATACTATCAACCTGTGTGGCAACCTTGAGGGATGTATGGATTTGAACCCCAAGGTCTCTCTGTTTATCCACATTCTTAAGTAACTGACTGTACTCAGCCTTCTGGTTTGACCTTCCAAGATGCATCACCTCACACTTATCTGGATTGAACTCCATCTGCCACTTTTCTACCCAACTCTTCATCCTTTCTATATCCTCTTATAACCTTTGACAACCTTCAGCTCCATCCACAACTCCTCCAACCTTTGAGTTATTTGCAAACTCATTGGCCCATCCTTCTGCTTCTTCATCCAAGTCATTTATAAAAACCACAAAGAGCAGGGGCCCAGAAGAGATCCTTGCAGCACTCCACTAGCCACCGACCTCCAGGCAGAATACTTTTCTTCCACTCCTACCCTGCTTTCAGCCTGCAAGCCAATTTTTATCCACACAGCCTAAGGTCCACTGATCCCATGTCTCATGACTTTATGGATAAGTCTCTCATGGGGGACCTTGACAAATGACTTGCTAAAATCCATGAAGACCACATCTACTGCTCCATCCTCATCAATTTCTTTTGTTACCTCCTCAAAAAACTGAATTAGGCTTGTGAGGCATGACTTTCCATTCACAAAGCCATGCGGACTATACTTGAGTAGGCTGTACTTCTCCAAATACTTATAGATCCTAAAAAATCCTCTCCAATAGTTTATACACCACTGATTTAAGACTCACCAGTCTATAATTCCCAGGATTCTCCCTATTAACTTTTTTAAACAAGGGACCACATTTGCCATTCTCCAATCATCTAGTACCTCCTCTGTGGCCAAAGAGAATTCAAAGATCATGGAGAAAAAAAAGGGGAAAGAGAAAAAGAAAAGAAAAAAAATCACAACCCTTTCTCTTACCACCGCCATATGATGATATATATACTTAGCATTGAAATAAAAGGTAAGTGAGAAAAAAAGGATTTAAAGAAAAATTATAGGTCAGTCAAATTATACTGAAAAGTATAGTGAGTCATCAATTACCCCCACAACATCCGAAATCCTATACCCGAATTATTAACTGAATATCAAATCTTTTCCATTTTCAGACAGGACATAATGTCCCCCCAGCCATTGACTGTGTTTGGATGGGGCAGCATCCTTCCATTTAAGCAAAAATCACACATTTCGCCAAAAGAGAAGCAAAGAGTACGACTCTTAACTGAAAGAAAATGTACGCCATCGTTTACTGTTGTACCAAAGAGAGTAACCAAAGGATTTGGTGCTAATTTTATATTTAGAATTAAAGATAGGGTGTGAAAGAACTCTCTCCAGTACTTTTCCTGATGAGGACAAGTTCAGAACATATGAATTAAGGAAACTTCTCCTCTCTTACACTTATCACAACTAGAACTTGTATCAGGATATAAGCGAGGCAATTTAGCATAGACATGTGAGCTCCATGTATCATATTGAATTGCAAATAAACAATGACGAACACATAACGAAGAGCTATTAACTAGCTTAAAAATAACATCCCAATCTTCATCTGATAAAGTCAAATTCAGGCCCCATTCCCAAGCATTTTTAATTTTAAGAAATGAGGGTTATTTTAAAGGTAACAGCTTCTCAAAAATGATTGACATTAAACCTTTTATGAAAGGGATGAAAGCTAAAAAAAATCTTCAACAATATTTGCTTGAGACACTTCAGGCAACTCAGAAATTTGAGAGTGAAGAAAATGGCAGATCTACACATATCAGGAGAGATGAGAGATGGGCAAGTTAAACTGACCGACCAGAAAGCTGATTAAATGATGCAGTTATCAATGAAAAGATGGTTAAAACATTGAATATCCACTCTGCACCATCGCTGAAAAATAGTATCATGCAGAGAAGGTTGGAAAATGAGATTAGATAGAACAGGTCTTAAGAGAGAAAATTTATGAAATGTAGAATGTATTCTAATTAGTGCCCAAATTCTCACCAAATGAATCTTGATGTTTTTAAGAAGATCCAACACTTCCTCTTCCTTAATCGCCACATCGTCCAGCACACAGGTCTGTTCTATTTCAACCTCACCCTGATCAAGGTCCTTTTCTCTTGTGAATACTAAAGCAAAGTATTCCTTTAGGACCTCCCCAACTTCCTCCGCCTTCAGGCACATTGCCTCCTTTACCCTTTAGTGGCCCCACCTTCATTCTTGTCATCTTTTTGTTCTTCACATATGCATAGAACACCTTGGGGTTCTCCTTAATCCTACAGGCCAAGGCCTTCTCATGAGCCCTTCCTGTTTCCTGCTTCTTATATCTAATGTATGCCTCTTTCTTCCTCGACTAGCTGTCTCACCTGTTGCATCAGCCATGATTTCCTTTTCCTATCATGTTTTCCTTGTCACAATGCGGCAAACCTATCCTGAACCCAACACAAGTGGTCCCTAAACATCCTCCACATTACTTCTGTGCTTTAACCCTTGAACATCTGTTTCTAATTTACTCTCGCTAGTTCCTGGCTCATCCCATCGTAACTAACCTTTTCCCAGTTAAGCACTTTCCCATTTTGTCTGTTTTTATTCTTTTCCATAGCTATGTTGAAGCTAAGGGAGTTGTGGTCACTCTCACCAAAATGCTCCCCCATTGAGAGGTCACCACCTGACCAAGTTCATTACCCAGAATTAGATCCAGTATGGCCTCTCCTCTCATTGTAATAGCTCAGAGGTTAGAGCACTGGTCTTGTAAACCAGGGGCCACGAGTTTGTTCCTTGCTGGGGCCTCATTTCTGTGAGTGGTAAATCTCTATCTTCCTTCTGGTAGACAAAGTTAAAGAATTTCATGCATGCAACATTCTAAATGTAGTATTATGTGACAATAATGGAACTTTTACCTTTACATACTGATAAGCTCAGCCACATCCATCTTTCTTGTAGTCATGAGGGAATATAAGGGAAGTTGAAGACACCCATAACTACTACTTTGTATTTCCCATACCATTTCAAAATCTGTCTGCTTGTCTGCTCCTCAGTGCAGATGGTCTTTTTTTTCTCATTACTGTTTAGGTTAGCTTTCTAAACAGAGATGAATTATATTTTTTCTATAGATTAGATGATAAATTGAATTATAAATCCAAACTTCCCCTTCTGCACAACTACTTCAGAAATGTGCGTGCTGTTTATAAACAAAGTTTTATGTTGCACCTCAAGCAATGGAATCATACTGGGGTGTGGATCTGGTGTGTTAGGGGACAAATTGTGTTCACTGGTTCAATGATTTAATTTTGCCAATCTTATTCGAGAGGTGTTCTTCTGTCAGTTTGGTTTGATGATGATATCAGTTGCTTAACAGTTCATATATTACTTTTTCAGGCAAGAACTTCATATATTTCCCACCCCTAATTGTTTTCACAAGGTATTCACCACATTACTTGGCTGCCACTCATTAAGTAACATACTCACACAATGGGTGGGGAGTTCCAAAATTTAGTCACCGAAGTAATGAATAACTGGTGAAATACTAATAATCAGGATGGTGTGTGACTTTGAAGGAGAACCTGTTTACGGCGGTGTTGTTGGAAAAAGTGGTCATAGATTGGGAGGTGATTTTGGAGTAGTTGAGGTAAGTTACTGCCATGCATTTTGTGGATGTTGCCCACTGTGTACTCAACTGAAGGGAATAAATGCCAGTTAAGTGAGCCGCTTGGTCCTGGATGTTGTTTGGTTTCCAAATGATGTTGGAGAGGCAATCTCCGAGGCAAGTGCCGATTCATCCATCACACTCCTAGCTTGTGCTTTGTAAAGGGTGGAAAGGATTTAGATCAGCCATTCTCAATCTTTTTTTTTTGCCTATGGCCTCCTTCAGACTCTGCTCAAAGTTTATGGACCCTCTTCCCTGTGAAGCAGTGTTTAATTGTTTTTTTCAGTCCTATTGACTACAAAAAAAACCATATGATTTTAGTCCATGCTCCCCCCCCCCCTTAAGTTTGGTGTGGCCCCCCAAGGGCTCCAGTTCAGAATGGCTGATTTAGATCAACAGAAGATGAACCATTTATTACAGGTCAACAAGTCCCTTGTGATGGAAATTTAATGTCAAAGATCTATTTGTTGGTGATATATACAAACCCACAAACTCAGAGCCTCAATGGGACACTCAAGACTTTTCGACTTGTTTGTAATCCATTCAGCATCTAGGTCTAACCATTGTTAGCTTCAACCCTCTTGTTTACCACGTATCTCTTAAAAATTAAAAGACCCTGCTTTCACTACCCTTAAAGAAAGAGAATTCCACAAATTATCAAAACTTTGTGAGATAAAAGCATATCTTAAATGAAAAATTCCTAAAATGATTTGAACAATGACCCTTTGTTCTACATTCTCCCACAATTCTCCCTCTTCCACCCTGCCAAGATCCTTCAGGATAATACACTTGAATCAAGTGTCACATCATCCTTCAAAATTCTAGTAGATACCCAATGAGGCTATCCAATCTATCATCACAATACAACCTGTCCCTTTCTAGTATTATTTTAGTTGTAGTGGTCTGCAGTCCATGCCTCGGGCTGACACGGGAAATGGCCTGCAAACACAGCAACCAGCATTGTGTGGGTTGAAATGCCCATTTCCATAGACCACTGGAAGAGTGGTGAAACTGGCCAATCACTGCCGGTGGGTTACAGGGAGCCCAAATGGGGCCTGGGTATCCGAGGTAACCAATTGGCAGCCGGCCCACTTAAGCCATGCCCTGCTGCAGTGGTGACCCTGACTGGTCCAAACGCCACATTGGATCCAAAGATGGAAGGGCAACCTGCAATCAACACCGTAATGTTGAAGCTGCACGGGTTCTGGATATCGCAACCATGGGTGTGATTCCACCAAGCTGAGGCACGGTTCACCATTCAACAGATCTCCACTGATGACATGCGCTACTACCATGTCGATCAGGACACTGCAGCCTGATCATCAACTTCCTCCAGCAACTCCAGGAACAAGGAAGATATGTGGCTATCAAAGAGCTGTTAACCCGCACATTCAGGCTCTCAAAGCGCGAGTGCTCTGCCCAACTGTTGCATATCGATGGTTTGGGGGACAAGGCCCCTTCCGCCCTCATGAGCGACAGGTTTGCTCTCAATGATGGCCACACCGCCTGCCCACTGTTACAGCACATCTTCCTGGAGAGGCTGCACAAGGACATCTGGCTGCTCATCACAGAGGATCCAAGGATTGTGGCTGCCCGAGCAGACCTGTGTTTTGCTCCAGCAGGTGACAACACCACATCAGCAATGCCCAGCTAGGAAGACCACCGACTGACTGTCTGCCCAACAACCCGAGCACCACACCCTGCTGTTGAGCAGTTCTGTTTCTATCAACGATGGTAGGGTTCTGAGGCCTGTCGATGCCGCTCCCCCTACACGTTCCAGGGAAATGCCCAGGCCAGCTGTCATTAATGGCTGCGATGACCGGTCAACTGCATAGCCTGCTACACATTTAAGACTTCCTGTCGGGCCAATGTTTCTTCATGGACACTGGGGTACAATTCTGTGTCATTCCCCTAACCAGGCTGGAGGCCCAATCTGGCAAAGTGGGCCGGGAGCTCTGAGTAGCAAACGGCTCCAACATCCAAACATTCGGCACCCGCACTATTCTCCTACACTTAGGGGACAGACAGTTCACTTGGAATTTTACAGTGGTGGCCATGCAACAACCATTATTGGGTGCAGATTTCCTGTAGGTCAACTCACTCCTGGTGAATATCAAGGGGCGCAGGCTGGTGCACGCCCAGACATTTCAGTCATTCTCACTCAAGAGCACTGAACTCATCAGCCCCACCTGCACTCAGAGTACTGCTGAGAACGAATTTTCTCAGGTCCTAGCAGAATTCCCCTCCATCACCACTCATCACTTTCATTCGGCAGAACCCAAACATGGGGTGAGGCACCAAATCATTACAGAGGGCCTTTCCCTCCATGCCAGGGAATGGCGTCTCCCCACTGATAAACTTAACCTAGCCAGGGATGAGTTCAAAAATTCGGTATTGTGCAGCACTCCGATAGTCCTTGGTCCTCCCCTCTCCATGTGGTCGCCAAGTCAGCGGGTGGTTGGAGGCTGTGTGGAGACTACCGCCACCTCAACGAGGCCACCATACCGGACAGATATCCCATTCCCCATATCCAAGACTTCACCGCTAACCTGCAAGGGGCATGGATATTCTTTAAGGTGGCACTCATCGGGGCTATCCCAGATCATGGAACACCCCGAAGACATCCCAAAAACCACCTGCATAACCCCCTTTGGAATGTTTGAATTTCTCCACATGCCCTTCGGGTTAACAAATGCACCTCAGACTTTCCAGAGGCTGATAGATGCAGTGGGCCAGGATCTGCATTTTGCCTTCGTCTACCTCAATGACATTTTAATTGTCAGCCACACCCGCACTGAGCACGCCACCCACTTAGAACAATTATTCTCTAGGTTGAGCGATTTTGGCCTAATCATCAACCCGGCCAAGTGCCAGTCTCGCTGAGAGACTATTGACTTCCTGGGCCATCATATCGACCAACATGGAGCCAGACTGTTACCCACTAAGGTGGATGCTATTCTCTCTTTCCACATGCCTTTGACAGTGAAGGGACTACAAGAGTTTGCAGGTATGGTCAACTTTTATCACCTCTTCAAACCTGCAGTCGCACGCATCATGAGCCTGTTCTTTCCCCTCATGGCAGGACCCACTAAAAACATACGATGCATGCAGGAGGCAACCAAGGACTTCCAGGCCACCAAAAAGGACCTAGCCAATGCTACCCTCCTTGTGCACCCGCGGACAGACGCCCCAATTGCCCTCACGACAGATGCCTCCAGCTCAGCGGTCGGGGATGTACTTGAGCAGATCAGCTGGTGAATGGACAATGGCAACTCCTGGCCTTTTTCAGTAAACACCTCAGGCCACCAGAGCTCAAGTACAGTGCCTTTGATAGAGAAATGTTAGCCTTATATCTGTCAATTCGGCACTTTCGTTACTTCCTGGAGAGCAGGAAGTTCAAAATTTACATGGACCACAAATCCCTTACCTTCTCCTTCAGTGAGGTGTCAGATCCGTGGTCAGCCAGACAACAGCGGCACCTGTCCTACGATTCTGAATTTACAACAGACATTGAGCACATAGCTAGCAAATTCAACGTGGTGGCTGATGCCCTATCCTGTCCAGTTATCTTGGCGATCCACAACCCTACCCCTGGCATTGTTACACGGCCCTAGCTGATGTACAGCAAGCAGACCCTGACATTCCGGCGTACCGGAGAGCACTCACCAGCTTACAACTGGAGGAGGTCCAGATCATCCCTGGCAATCGCATACTGATCTGCAACACCTCGATGGGTAAACCTTGTCTTGTCATTCCAGCTGCATGGAAGAGGTGGGATTTTGACTCGGTCCACAAGTTGGCTCACCCTGCCATCAGGACTACAGTTAAAATGGTGGCAAACAGATATGTCTGGCATGGCTTCCGCAAAGAGGTGGCTCTGTGGGCCAGGGCTTGTACTCAGTGCCAGTCATCCAAATTCTAGAATCCTATCAAAGCTCCACCACACGAGCCAGCACGTCACTGCTTCAGTCATGTGCACATTGACATTCCTACCCATATCCAGAGGTATATGTTACCTTCTCACATGCACCTCTGGATTATTATTAGATGGCCAGAGGCAGTGCTACTATCAGAGGCTTCCACAGAAGCATGTGCATGGGCTTTACTTAACACTTGGGTAGTGTGTTTCGGGGTCCACGAACACCTTACATCAGACAGGGGAGCCCAATTCACTTCCAATCTGTGGACTGACTTAGCCCACGCCCTGGGGACCCAACTCCACCACACCATGACGTATAATCCACAGGACAGTGGATTGGTGGAGAAGTTCCACAGACACCTTAAGGCAGCCTTAATGGCACAGCTTACCAAACCTAACTGGGCCAACGAACTCCCTTGGGCCCTGTTAGGCATCCGTTCCACACACAAGGAGGACCTTGAGGCATCCTCTGCCGAGTTAGTCTAAGGCACACCCCTAGTTATACCGGGTAAATTCATGACAGCTCCTGAGGACTTAAGGGAGCCCCAGTCGACCACAGTGTCCCGACTACGTGAGTGCCAAGGCTCCCTGTCCCCCACTAAACCTAGACCTCACAGACAACCTTGCACTAACATGCCAAAGAAATTGACTGACTGTAAATATGTGTTTGTTCAGCAAGGGGGCTCACTGGCCACCACTACAGCAGCCTTACGAGGGGCCATGCTGAGTCCTCAGACACAACGGCTCCACCCACGTTTTAGACATTGGTGACATGGAAGAGACTTTTACAATCGACCAGTTGAAACCGGCCTACTTGGACTTTGACCAGCCCATCACTCACCCAACCTCACGGCGCAGGGGTCAGCCTCGTAAAAACTGGCCGATCGCCAGTTCTGGGGGGGGGTGGGTGGAGGTGGGCAGTGGGTCGTGCAGCAGCCCATGCCTCAGGTTGACACAGGAAATGGCCATCGAACACGGCGACTAGCAAAGCTTCGTGCAGGCTGAAACGCCTGTTTCCATAGGCCGCCGGCAGAGCAGTGAAACTGGCCAATCACCACCGGTGGATTGTATGGGGCCCCAGGCAGCCGAGGTACCCAACCCAGTGGTGACGCAGCCGAGCTGACTATAAAAGGCAGAGCTGTCACTGAATAAACTCAGTATCAATTACACTCTACTGGTGTGTGTGTCTTCTCCTGCGGATTCGAGCTACAGCCTTAGGGCTATAATTGAGACCTATAACCTAGCTGTAGCCATAGTCACCTCGCTACATAGTGACCCTTTTCTAAGCTGCTCTGAAGCACTTTTTCTTTAAATAATTCTGTACTTCAATTGTTGTTAGCCAATTGTTGAAACAATCTCATGGTTAACATAATGGTTAGCACAACACTATTGCAGCGCCAGTAACCTGGGTTTGAATCTGGCAGTGTCCGTAAGGAATTTGTACACTCTCTCCATAACCTGCGTGGGTTTTCCCTGAGTTATGGTTTCATTCCACCTTCCAGAGCATACAGGATTGCAGGTTTAATAGGTGTAATTGGACTGCACAAGTCTCAATGGCCAGATTCGGCACCTACCGTGCTGTAAATAAAATTTAAATTAAAAATTTAATCTTCCTACTTTTCTATTCAGTTCCTCTAGTAATTTATAAAATTCTGTTATCTTTCCTAATTAATTATAATTACCTGCAGAGTAACCTTTTACAAAGACACCTGGATTCCTCAGCACTTCAGAGCTTGGCAGTCCCTCGCCATCAATATTATTTTTCTTGTGAAAATGGACAGTTTCACTATCCCACATTAAATCTAATTGATTCATTTGTCAGTCCTTATGTTGTCTATAACCTTTTTTTTAAATATGAACCATCAGCTCACTTTGCTACCTATCTTTGTGCCAGAAGCAAAATTTAGGAACTATAACTTCAGGCCTTTATTCAAGTTATTTACATGAACAGTAAAACATTGAGGTCCCAGAACCATTCATTATGTCTTGCCAACCACAAAGGACCTTATTTTTTGCCTTTTGCTGTTAAAGCCAATCTTTGGTCCATGTTATATTTCTCTATCATGATCTCTTATTTTCCACAACAGTGTTTGATGTTTCATCTGATCAAGCATCTTGTGAAAATCTAAATGTTGTTTCTACTGAAGTTCTCATTTATTCACAACACATGTTACTTCTTCAAAGAACTCCAATGGATAAAACATAATTTCTTTTCACAAAATCACTTTGACTTTTCCTCATTACTTGAGATTTTCTAAATATCCTGCCATAATATCTTTACTACGAGCTTCTAGCATTTCCTCTCAAATGGGTGCTGTGTTAATTGGTGTGTAGTTTCCTGCTTTCTGCCTATTTTCTATCTTTTTTTTAAATAACTAATTACACATGATGTTTTTCAATCTAATGAAACTGAATCTTAGACATTTTGAGAAATTAAAACCAACACATTGATTATCCCATTTACTTTAAGACCCTATGACAGTGATTCTCAACCGTTTTCTTTCCACTCACATACCCCTTTAAGTAATTCCCTGTGTCATCGATGCTCTGTGATTAGTAAGGGATTGCTTAAGGGTGGCATGTGAGTGAGAAGGTCGAGAATCATTGCTCTAGTCCCAATTGTTACTGAAATATTTTGCTTGAGAAAAATAGTAATTGGCCCATTTCCTTTCGAGTTATAAAACGGTGCACATAACGAGTCAATTAGGTACGATTAAAACAATGGTTTTCAAACCTTTTTCTTTCCACCTACATACCACCTTAAGCAATCCCTTACTAATCACAGAGGATCTTTGGCACAGGAATACTTGTGAGTGGAAAAAGGTTGAGAACCACTGTCTTAAACTAATCACCCATTCATTACTGTGCAGTCTTATATTTTAAGCTTGAACTTTAATCTATATAAATAACCACCAATAGAATTGAATTTGTTTCCATCATCATTATAAGGTATCTCTTCTTTGTGTTCTGAAAGTGCTCGTAAATGCAGACCACAGGATACAAACATGACACCACATGTAGCCCTCTTGAGATTCTTTTTCCTGTGGGCCAGGAAGAATTTATTTTTATTGTTATCTGTAAATGGTACTCAGGAAGAAAGTTATGTATATAAAAAATGTAAACAAAGAAAAAAATATAAACAAACCAATTGTGCAATGCAGAAAAAAAATAATATTCTGTAATAAATAATGTGTACGGTAAGGATCCTTAAGTGAGTCCCTGACAGGGTCTGTGTTTAAATGTCTAATGGTTGAGGTGTAGCAACTGTTCCTTCATCTGGTTGCATGAGGACTTGTGGAACCAACAGGTACCACTTTCCTGAAGACAACAGCGAGAAAAGAGAAAAACCAGGGTGGTGTAGATTCTTGCTGATTGTTGCTGCACTCTGACGGCAGCATTCCATGTAGATATCTTATGATGTTCTGGGCTGTGTCCACCACCTTATGCAGGAATTTCTGATCAGCATACTTGTATGCTGCATCTCATGCCATCATGCAGCCCCTCAGCACACTTTCCACTGGACATCTGTAAAAGTTTGTTAAGGTTTCCAATGTCATTCCAAATTTCGGCAAATTCCTTAGGAAGTAGAGGTGCTGGTGTGCTTGCTTCATAATGACATTAGTAGCTTGGGTCCAGGAAAGGTACTCAAAGAGAATGACTCCCAGGAAAGTAAATTTGCTCACCCTATTCATTTCTGATCCTCCAATGTTCATTGGATTGCACACATCTCGTTTTCCTTTCCTAAAGTGTACAATCACCTCCTTGGTTTTGGTGTCATTGAGTGCAATGTTGTTACTGGTACGCCATTCAGCCAAGTTTTTAATTTCCCTCCTGTAGGTTGACTGAATTCTTAACCCGATTTACCAGTTAATTTTAACCAGCACTGCTTCCTCACGATATCTTCATGTTGAGGTCACTAATGTATCCTATCTCATTATACACAAATAGATTCAGAAAAGTCTGTTCTCTGCTTGTATTCAGTATATGTTGATCTAAGAAACTATTCTGTAAACTCGGCTTCCTCTGTCCATCTAATTTTGCCAGTTTTGTGTGTAGATTAAAATATCCCTTGAAAATCACTTTACCTTTGCACAAGCTCTCATTATTTCTCCCTATATCTTCTGCCGAAGCCTGTGCACCACTTCCACAAATACCTTAATTATTTTTCATCTCCACCTAAATACTTACATGTCCTGATTTCCTTCTCTATTGTAAGATCATCGTTAACTTTTCCCAGTTGCTTGTCCTTTCTAAATGGTATGACATTCTCAAAGTACCATTGATACCATGCCATTTATAAGTCCATGCCTATATGTTGTCCAGGTCTCATTGCACACAGACACGGAGTCTTAGTTTGTTGCAAAGTTGCATATAGAATTGAATAGACTGTATATGGAATAATGAGTGAGAGATAAGCAATAGTGGATATTAGCTGGGACATTCGGTGAAGTGTTCTATAGCAATAAGAAGACATGAAAATTACAGACCTGTAGAGTCACAGACAGAGAGGTTACAAAATAGGAAATTTTAATTTGACTGAAAGCAAATATGCCTGCTATACTGGCTTATTGACTGAGGAACCCTGAACAGAGCATTGCATGCACCAGCTTTGTTTTGAATGTATCAAAAGTAGTCCATGTTAGTAGAATGCCAGTTCTATAATAGAATCAGTGTATGTATAATTAAATTGGCATTGTTTATGAACAGCAGGTATTTCACTAACTTCCAAATAATAAATAATCAATCACACAACCTTTGGTTTATATTTCACTTTTAAACAAACTACCCTCTGCCTCAACAGATGCCACCCCACACGACCTAATGAATTCTTCAAGCTTTTTTTTTGCTCCAGATTCCAACATAGGCAGCAAGGAACAAAGCAAGGTACATGAGGAGTATAAATACAATCAAACAGACATTTGCCTTGTGGGAAAAGCCAGAGATTGGTAGTGGATGATGCCTCTCTGACTGAAGGCCTACAACTCATGGAGTGCCTCAGGGAATCTGTGCTGGTTCCATTATTGTTTGTTATCTATACCAACAATCTGGATGATAATGTAGTAAATTGGATCAGCAAATTTGCAGATGATACTAAGATTGGGGATGTGGTGACTAGAGAAGGCGGCTTTCAAAGCTTGCATTGGGATCTGGACCAGCTGGAAAATTAGCTGCAAAACATCAGATGGAATGTAATGCTTTTTGGGAGGACAATCTACTGTGAACCTACATGGTAACTGGCAAGGAACTGCGGGGTGCAGTAGAACAGAGGGATCCAGGAATCAGAGATAATTTCTTGAAAGTGGTAGTTATAGTTATAAAGAGAGCTTTTGGCACATTGACCTTCATAAATTAAGTATCCAGAATACGATTTGGGACATTAGGTTGAAGCTGCACAAGTCATTGCTTTGACCAAATTTGCAGTTTGGGTACAGTTTTGGTCTTCTATCTCCAGGAACGTGAAACATGAAAGTCTGCAGATGCTTGATTGGACTAAAAATACAAAGGTGTTGGAGGAGCTCAGCAGGTGTGGCAGTGACAATAGGAGGTAAAGATATGTAACCAATGGTTTCCTTGAAGAAGGGTTAAGGCCCAAAACTTTGGTTATATATCTTTACCTCCTATGGCTCCTGCCACACCTGCTGAGCTCCTCCAGCACCTTTGTGTTTTTACTATAGGAAAGATATCAATAAGATTTAAAGAGGTGGTTCTCAATCTTTTTCTTTCTACTCACATACCACTTTAAGTAATCCCTGTGCCATCAGTACTCTGTGATTACTAAGGGATTGCTTAGGGTGATATGTGGATGGGAAGGTTGAGAATCACTGCTCTAGACCCAATTGTTACTGAAATATTTGCTGGAGAAAAATTGTCATTGGCCCATTTCCTTTGGAGTTATGAAACCGTGTACATAATGAGTCAATTAGGTATAATTAAAACAGTAGTTTTCAAAGTTTTTCTTTCCACCCACATAGCACCTTAAGCAATCCCTTAATAATCACAGAGCACCTATGGCATAGGGAATGCTTGGAGTGTAGTGAGTTGAAAGAAAAAGGTTGAGAACTACTGATTTAAAGAGTGCAGAGAAAATTTACAAGGATGTAGCTGGGACTTGAGAAGCTGACTTATAGGGAAATACTGAATAGTTTAGAAGTTTATTCCTTGGATCAACAGAAAATTAGGGGAGATTTGATAGAGGAATATCAAGTTATGAGAGGTACAGAGACGGTAAATGCAAATAAATGTTTTCCACTGAGTTTGGATGAGACAGAACCAGAAAATATGGGAGGGGGGGCGGGGGGGGGGGGAAAGGTGAAATGTTTAAGGGGAACATTAGAAGAACCTCTTAGAGGGTGGTGAGAGTGTGGAATGAGCTGCCATCTGAAGTGGTGAATGTGGTTTTGATTTTGACATGTAAAAATTGTTTTGATCGGTACATGGATGAGAGGGGTATGGTGAGCTATGGTCTGAGTGCATCAATGGAACCAGGTAGAATAATAGTCCGACATTGGCTAGATGGGCCTATAGGCCTGTTTCTATGCTGTAGCGTTCTATGGATCCATCTCCAGTCTCATGTATTCAACATTAACATATAACCATATAACTATATAACCATTTATGGAGCGGAAACAGGCCATGATTCTGTGCGCCCTCTTCAGGCATTGGTCCCGATAGATCTTCATTCAATAACGATGGGCGAATTCAATGCAGGTGGAATCAGTCATAGAAATGTTCGTGAAACGTGCAGTTCAATACTTCTGGGCATATTCAATATAGGGTCAATCTGTTCTATTACTTATTTTGCTGGTGCAGATTAGGACTGGAGTTGATCTATCTTGCACTGTCTTCCACAGTGTGGTGAGGCATGCTCATTATAATGTTTCTGGATGAGCTTAAATGCATGATGACAAGCATGGATGCTGCTACTCCATACAAACCTTACCATTTCTGATGCCCCATGACGTACATATTAATTCAGAGTTTCATCTTTGCCTGAGAGTTGAAGCAACATGATATGAAGGGAGAATAGGTGTGATAAAAACAATCTTTAGGGTTTTGTGGAAATAAAAGAATTCATAGAGGAGCCCTTAGTGATTTACTTAATCAAAGCATGTCTCCAGTCTAACAGGATTTATTTTGTATTCAGGCTATTATTTCCCTACAATGTTGAAAAATTCAAAGTCTTGAATTCAGATTTTTTTAATGAACTGATGATCTTTTGCATACTAAATAAGCAAAAGAGATGAGAAGTTACTAAGCCTGCAAGTCAATGTATGAAAGCACAGGAATAGAAAAAGACTATGATAGAGTCAGCGGCCACATTGCTTATGACCAGTAGAGGTTGGTGTCATCCAGTCCGGTAACTTAAGGTGTCACCCCACACCCACTGGGCCTCTTAGATTATATGAACACAAACAAAATTGTTCTGTAAAATCTTTCTGCATTGAATTACAATATTATTAGTAACAACATTATTAGTAACTGAGCTGAAGCCCTTTTTCATTTTACTTTCTTTCCTTTAATTACTACTTAATTCTCAAAAACATTATTGATATATGTTTACAGATACTAATTACCACAATATTGTAGCTGAAACACCAGAAAATTTGACCAAAGCAGAGTCTATAAAAACACCAGTAACAACAAAAAGAGCAGCGTGTGCTTGTAGCGCGTGTCCACGAAACCACTTGATTCAAAGCATAATTGTAATTGGGTAATAATCACAGCTCTAACCTGAGCGCATTAGAAGGTTCAAAAAGTAAATTAGTGTAGTTTTAGCCTTGTAGATATATTGATACATGTAAGCTGGGCTAACGAAAATGTTTTTTGTTGTTATAACTAACTACAGGGGAATATTTTTATAAAATAATAATACTTTTCTGCTGAAACAAAATTTTATGGACAGTCATTTTGGTGTCACCCCCTCTGATGGTGTCACCCTGTGTGGTCTGCATCCACTAGAGACACCAGTGAAAATAGGTCACAGGGCTGGCTGTCAATAACTATTTCCTCTTCTCCTATCCCATTTCCTTTCTTTACAATATTCAGATTATTTCAATGTGTTCCCCCTGCCTGTCTCCTCCCTTTAACATGACCCATGTGCATTTCTCAATTTAGAGGCTCACGCTTTGACTAAATCAATCACATCCATCAACTCACATTGGAATACAAGTTAGAATAGACTGTGGTCAGGTGAATGGGAAAGCTTGCTTATGTGCCAGAAACCTGGGAGGAGAGCTCACACCCCAATTTTGCTTCAGAGGGCATCAATGAGGGTCGGCAATGAACAACTTAATTGATTTAAGAGTATGCAAGCCAAAATGGCTGATGTAAATGCAGGCCTGCCTGAGAACATATGAGATGTCACAGCTGGATCAGAGAAGTTATCTCCAAATGAAGGGAGGCAGGCAAGTAGTCGACTCATTCCAAAGCAATTTCTCATGTTGGGAATTGATGCTAGTGTATGTATCTTATGAGGAGCCAAGCTGGAGCCAAAACCATGGCAGCATGGGTGGCTGAGCTGCACAAGTGATAGAGCAAGAGTCCAAGGTTTAGACAAGCTTGCAGTGAAGTGGCCATAGAACGAATAAAGGGTGGTGTGTTACTCAAATTAACCACCTTGGTTGCATGGACCATATATCTGTCCTGCAAACCTGGCATACAGACCACTGGCAAAGCAAATTAGGTCAGTTCATAGGGAAATCAGGACGTGGCTGGTTTGGGGGGGGGTTGGGGGTGGGAGCCATAGCAGCACTGCAAGACTGATTTGAGATCACGGACTGGAGCTGTTCCAGGTAGGCAGCCACCTACAACAGTCACGTAAACAGAGAAGTACACAAACTCAATGACTGGCCACATTAGCAAATATGTTGAGATCAAATGCTTCACAACCAAGGATAACCAGAAACCACAGTTGGATGCAAAGATCCAAGCCCTTCACAGATCTCATGATGTTGCTTTCAGGACAGAGAATAGGATGGTACTGAGATCAGCTAGGGCTGAACTCTCCCATGAAATCTGGAAGTCAAAGCATGAGTACGCACAGAAAATCCACAATTGTGCAACACAAGAGATGTGTGGCAAGGGATCAAGACTATAACAGATCATAGGTCAACCTGGTGAGTTAAATACAACAACAGGACAGACTGAACATCTTCTTTGCACAGTTTGATGAGAAGAACAGGAGGGCACCAAAGAAAGCTCTGTGTCCCATTGATGAACAGGCCCCCTCCATAGCTCTGGATGATGCAAGGAGAACCCTCTCCAAAGTGAACAAGGGAGGGTGAGGTGGACCATTAAAAATTATGGTTGATTACAGTAGACACATAAAGTCCTGAGACATAGATTGAGAAAGCTAGGTCACAGAATAAAAAAGAGAGAAAAAAAGGAAGAGCGCTAGTGAGAGCGCACAAGAAAGCGCACGTGCATTTTGGAGATAGTAACTACAACTTGAAAGTTTCAGTGTAGTTCATGAAACAGATGTATAAAATTTAGTTCCTGAAGAGGGGAAAGTTTGATTTCAATATTATAAGACTGGACTGGTAAAAGTAGATTAGGAGCTGACTTGCAAGTAAGACTACCTTTGAGAATGTGGAGACACTAAGTTCAGGGCCAATGTTTTTTACCATAAGGGTTAAAGGACAGAAAGTTCAAAGAACCCTGGCTATCAACATATGAATGTAAGACAATATAATCTTAAGGTGAACCATCCAGGCAGCTTGTTGTTACCTAAACATCTCCAACCTCTTCCATCATGTGCAATATCTGAGCTGTAGGTTCCAAGATTTGTGTGCCCGATGAAGATGTGGGGGGGCTGGTAGTCATGGTGGGGAGTTGGCTGATGGAGGACCTCAGTTTTCTTCAGGCTGACTTCCAGGCCAAACATTTTGGCAGTTTCCGCAAAACAGGACGTCAAGCGCTGAAGAGCTGGTTCTGAATTGGCAACTAAAGCGGCATCGTCTGCAAAGAGTAGTTCACGGACGAGTTGCTCTTGTGTCTTGGTGTGAGCTTGCAGGCGCCTCAGATTGAAGAGACTGCCATCCGTGCGGTATCGGATGTAAACAGCGTCTTCATTGTTGAGGTCTTTCATGGCTTGTTTCAGCATCATGCTGAAGAAGATTGAAAAGAGGGTTGGTGTGAGAACGCAGCCTTGCTTCACGCCATTGTTAATGGAGAAAGGTTCAGAGAGCTCATTGCTGTATCTGACCTGACCTTGTTGGTTTTCGTGCAGTTGGATAACCATGTTGAGGAAATTTGGGGGGCATCCGAGGCGCTCTAGTATTTGCCAAAGCCCTTTCCTGCTCACGGTGTCGAAGGCTTTGGTGAGGTCAATAAAGGTGATGTAGAGTTCTTTGTTTTGTTCTCTGCACTTTTCTTGGAGCTGTCTGAGGGCAAAAAACATGTCAGTAGTTCCTCTGTTTGCGCGAAAGCCACACTGTGATTCTGGGAGGAAATTTTCGGCGACACTAGGTAATATTCTATTTAGGAGAATCCTAGCAAAGATTTTGCCTGCAATGGAGAGCAGCGTGATTCCCCTGTAGTTTGAGCAGTCTGATTTCTCGCCTTTGTTTTTGTACAGGGTGATGATACCTATCTCGGCTGCACCATTTCATCAGATGAAAGGATCGACAACGAGATAGACAACAGACTCGCCAAGGCAAATAGCGCCTTTGAGTCTGGAAAAACAACCAACTGAAAAACCTCACAAAGATTAGCGTATACAGAGCTGTTGTCATACCCACACTCCTGTTCGGCTCCGAATCATGGGTCCTCTACCGGCATCACCTACGGCTCCTAGAACGCTTCCACCAACGTTGTCTCCGTTCCATCCTCAACATTCATTGGAGCGACTTCATCACCAACATCGAAGTACTCGAGATGGCAGAGGCCGATAGCATCGAATCCACGCTGCTGAAGATCCAACTGCGCTGGGTAGGTCACATCTCCAGAATGGAGGACCATCGCCTTCCCAAGATCGTGTTCTATGGCGAGCTCTTCACTGGCCACCGAGACAGAGGTGCACCAAAGAAGAGGTACAAGGACTGCCTAAAGAAATCTCTTGGTGCCTGCCACATTGACCAACGCTAGTGGGCTGATCTCGCCTCAAACCGTGCATCTTGGCACCTCACAGTTCGGCGGGCAGCAACCTCCTTTGAAGAAGACCGCAGAGCCCACCTCACTGACAAAAGACAAGGGACAACACCCAACCCCAACCAACCAATTTTCCCTTGCAACCGCGTCTGCCTGTCCCACATCGGACTTGTCAGCCACAAACGAGCCTCCAGCTGATTCGGACATTACCCCTCCATAAATCTTCGTCCGCGAAGCCAAAGCCAAAGGAAAGTTCCAAGGGAGAACTGAGTGGTAATAACATGGCAGATGTTATTGTGCTCCCATTAGCAGGAGCACAAGGTGATTTAGTTAACAATAGTTCGCTTTTAATCTTGGTTTAATGTATGTTATTTTGCTTTTGGCTTCTATGATTTGCACTACAAAGGATCCATAGCTTGGGTGGAACCGTGGGAACTGTGAATCATAGGAATTCAGATTTGTTCATTTGATTTCATATGAGTGCAAGGACATCACTGAAACAGCAGCATTTATTGACCAATTATGATCATGCAAGTTGCTGCAGCACCATTCCTGATTCACTGCAATGTGTAGTGTCAAAGATAACTCTAAAATTACATCCCTTCCCCACATGTTCCTTCTCACCACCACTTCCTTCTCACCACCACTTCCTTCTTCATAATTTAAAACACACTTGTTTACTCAACTTTTCTAACTTCAATGAAAAGCCTTTCACCTGGTTTCTCTCCTGACAAAGGTCACCTGAATTGCTGAGTGCCTCCAGCATTTCATGCTTCTGTATCTGATGGTTCCGATACATGAGCTGTTTCAATATGATGAATAAGTACTAATGGACCAGTGCTCATCTTTCAGATGCAAATGTTTCACCATGTATCAGATCATGTTGTTCTGGGGAATTGCAAAACATAAACACATGTTCCTGTCTTGCCTAACTATATAATTAAGTTGCATTTACAAACCAAAGATGGAATTTTTATTTTGACAAATATCTAAGTAAATTTCCTCAGGAGCCATCTTGCTGATGCTTTGAAAAATCAACAGAATTAGCATTTACTTAAATAAAAGGGAGCTGCTGGACTTAGAATCACATGGGAAATCCATGGCACTAGAGTTAAAAAATATTAAGTGTTACATGTGCAGCTACGAAAGGAAATCACAAGTATGAGAATTAGATTGTGCCCTCCACATGTCGACACTTTGTGAAACCACACAAACTATGGCTGTGTGGTCATTAATTGATCTTAGCAAGGACAACAAGACTGTTTTGGAAGGTGTTCACAGGGAAAACATTGTTATTGTGAGTTTATTTAATTTGGAATGGTTTAAGGAAAGAATGACACACTTTGATTGTATTTATGGATAAGACTTTATATCAAAATGGTATATTTTTAAAAAAATACTGTCACAGATTTGTTAAAAGCTTTATTAGAAGTCTTCAATCTTTTTTTAAGGTATACTGTGATTTAGTCTAAATGTTGACTTCTTTTGGTCTGGTATGAGCAGCTGCAGGGGTAATGTTTATTATTTTGCTTTTGAGTAGGAATATCTAATATTACTGGAAGATGGTGGATTTCTAGATTTAATTAGCACACTGTCTATTCAACAGCCTTGGAGGGGGTGTTACTGGAGAAGACTGGATCGGGTTCATGGGTGTTTTGTGTTGACGTGGTGTTCAATTATGTTTTTTTTTGTTTCAACTGTTGGGAGTTGTACTTTCTGGTTTTGCAGGGCTATCCGCAGGCTGGAAGTTATTGTGAATGCTACACAAGCACAGCTCTGCACCTGCACACTAGAATTTTTGAAATTAGAATTAGTGTCAGTATACTTAATCCTATTAGGTTCCTCAGTTGGAATGTGAAAGGCCTAAATCATCCAGTAAAACGAAGGAAAGTGGCTTTGCATTTAAAACAACAAAGCTGTGATTATATTTTTACAGGAGATACATTCATGGCAGTGATGTTTCACACCTGATGCTGTAGTGGAAGTGGTAGCACTTTCATTCTTCCCTTCAAGCTTAATATAGAGGGGTATTGATTTTAGAATGCATAATTATTTTTTCAGTTTCCAACAGTCATTTTGTTATTGTTTTAGGGGAATTACATGATAAAATGGTGGTTTTTGCGAATATTTATGCTCCTAATCTTGATGATCCAGTGTTTTTTGATTTTTTTTAACTTCTTTTCTGGATTTAAGTTTATATTCACTTAGGATTTCAACTGCTGGTTGGACCTTATCTTAGGCTGTTCATCTTCTAACTTGGCCACATTAAACAAATCTGCCTTATTAATATTTTCTTTCCTATTGGAATAAGACATTTCAGATGCTCAGTGATTTTTTATTAATCCTAATTTCTTTTCCCACACTCATTACACTTGTTCATGTATTGATTACTTTTTTAAAATTGATAATCAATTTATTCCATTAATTCATTTTTGTGAATACCATAGTGTAGTAATATCTGATCACACCCCTGTTACGTTATAATTGACTCTTCCAAATTTTCCTTATTGGCACTTTAATTCAGTATTATTATTAGATAAGAACTTTGTTAAATTTATGCAAGAACAGATAGTTTTCTTTTTGATACTAATATCTCTTTGGAGACTTCAAGCTCAGTTATATGGGACACTTTGAAGGCTTTTCTTATGGAGCAAATTATTTTGTATGCTGTTAATAAAAAAGGAAGACTAATAAAGATCTAAATTAAACAAATTAAACAGTTAGATCAACAATAAACACAAACTAAAAATTTAGATGTATACAAAAGATTGAACTTGAAACTAAATTTGATTGTCTCCCAACATATCCAGTCAAATACCAACTTTTGCAATCAAAAGTCAATTTTACATTCATGTTGATAAATTTGGCTATTCAATTGAGAGGTTTTAGTGAGAAGCAGAATGTTATAAATGTTCATAAGGATAATGGTATTATGAGTTCAGGTCTCTCTGAGATAAATGATACATTTAAAAGATTCTATTCCAAACTATACTCTTCTGAATGTACAAATAATGATAATTTGATGAAGAATTTTCTAGACCAATTGAATATGCCCCAGGAACATCTTTCAATAATTTACCTACTACTGATGTCAGGCTCAGCAGCCTGCGATTTCCTGGTTTATTTTTGGAGACTTTTTAAAAAATTCAACAGAACAACACGAGCTATCCTCCAAACTCGGGCACCTCACTCATGGCTAAGGACATTTTAAATATTTCTGCCAGGGCTTCTGCAATGTCTACACTAGTCTTCCTATTATCTACCTCCATTCACTGTATGGCAGCAAGCACCTCCTCCTCTTTAATTTCTGTATGTTCCATGCCACTGCTGCTCATTTCCCTGCCTTCCTTCTACACTATGCCAGTTTCCTGAGTAAATATTGATGCAATAAAAAAAACTGTTTAAGATCTCCCCGTCTCATGAGGCTCCACACATAGACGGTCACTCTGATCTTCTAGGGGATCATTTTTGTCCCTTACTATCCTTTTACTCTTTGCATACTTTAGAAACCCTTGATGTTTTCCTTCACATTATCTGCCAAAGCAACCTCATGTCTCCTTTTTTGCCTTCCTGGTTCATTAAATAGTTTCTTCATTTTCTATACTCTTCCAGTACCTCATTTGCTCCTGTCACGTTCTCCCATTTTTCAATTCATTTTATTACGTGAGATTGTCCCTTAACAACCTGTCTGCTGGATTTGAAGTGACTGTGAAACTAGCAGCCAGCTTTGAATATCATGTTCCTTTTACTGGATACATTTTCAACACAGAAGTCCTGGAGAAGCCAGGTGCAAAGACCATGTGACCAGCTTCTTAAAAGCTGTCAATGCTTTCCAATCAGCAGGGCGATGCTCTATTGAGAGGTATTTGCAGCTCAGAGGCAGATTAATTCAGGAAGTTGCCAGAGGACTCCATGGCATCAGACTGCTCTGCCAATGACATTGCATTTCCTGTATTCATGCTTCACACATACTTCATTGGCTATAGAGCATCATGGGATGTATGAAAGAAACTTGGAAGTTGCTATCCAAAAAGAAATTAATTTACAGTGAAGGCTCAATGAAGCTCAAGTTCAAATTTATTGCCGTAGTACACACATGACATTACAAATAACCCCTGAGATTCTTTTCTTGTGGGCCAGGCTGAATTCCTATTGTCTCATGTAATCTGCCCAAGAAAAGATACATATGCAAAAGAGATAAATGTAAACAAAGAAATAAATATAAATAAACTGTTCAAATACAGAAAAAAATATTCAGTAGTCCTTAAATAAGTCTCTGATTGAGTTTGTTGTGTAGAGTGTGATGGTGGAGGGGTAGCAACTGTTCCTGAACCTGGTGTTATGAGTCTGATGTCACCAATAAGATGGCAGCAGTGAGTCCTAGGTGGTTTTGATTCTTGACTATTGCTGGAGCTCTCTGACGGCATCATTCCACGTAGATTTTCTCAATAGTGGGCGGCGGTGTGAGGTGAGGTGGGGGGGGGGGAGATTTAACCTGTGATGTGCTGGGATCTGCCTTTTTCAGGGCTTTCTCCTCAGAGAAATGGGTACCACCATAACAGGCAGTGATGCAGCTGGTCAGTATACTTTCCATTACACATATTTAGATGCTTCCCAAGGTTTCTGATGACATAACAAATCTCCGCAAACTCCTGAGCAAGAGTCATGCTTTCTTCATGATGCCATTAGAATGTTTGGCCAAGGAAAGATCTTCCAAAATAGTGACTCCTTGGAATTTAAATTTGCTCACTCTCTCCACCTCTGATTCGCCAATGATCACTGGATCATATACCTCTGGTTTTCACTTCCTAAAATGTACAATCAGCTCCTGGTATTGATGACATTGAGTGAGAGGTTGAAGTTAGTACATGATTAAGCTACGTTTTCAATCTCCCACCTGTATGCTGAATCATCACCCCACTACTGTGGTATCATCAGAAAATTTGTAAATGGCGATCTTGTACCGAGCCACACAGTCACAGGTGTAAAGTGAGTAGAGCGAGGGCTGAGTAAGTAGCCCTGTAATGCTTATGGAGATTGTGGAGATTTTCTTGTCAATCCACACTGTTTGGGGTATGCAGGTGAGGAAATCTAGAATTCATTTACACAGTAGGCTATTGAGGCCAAGTTCTTTCAGTTTGGTGATTCGTTTTGAGGGAATGATGATGTTGAATGATGAACTGTAATCAATAAAAAGTATCCTGATGTATGCATCTTTGCTGCCCAGGATCTTATATAGAGCCAGGGAGATAGCATCTACCATAGACCTGTTGCTGCAGTAGACAAATTGAAATGGATCTATCCCACCACTCAGACAGGAACTGATATGCTTCAACACCAGCCTCTCAAAACACTATCACCATGGTTGTGAGTCCCTCTGGTCGGTAGTCATTTAGGCAAGTTACCACCGTCTTTTTGGTCACCTGTATGATTGAGGCCAGTGTGAAATAGGTGGGCACCACACATTGTTGGTGTGAGATGTTGAAGATATCTTTGAATACACTGGCCAATTGGACAGCACAGGTTTTTAGAACTCAGCCAGGTACTCCATCCCTGAATTCATGTTCCTGATGGCAGCCCACATATCATCTTCAGATACTGACAGTAGAGGCTCATTGGGTACATGGGGGGGTCTTCCTTGTTCTGGTGGTCAAATCAGACGTAGAAGGTATTGAGTTCACCTGGGAGTGAAGCTTTGGTGTCTCCTATTGCATTAAAAGTGGATTTGTACCAGGTTACGCCATTTCAGCCATGCCAAAGTTGTTGAGGATCTTTCATTGTTTCCATTCTCATCTTGAATTTCCACTTCACCCAGGAGATGGATTTCTGTAGAGCTTACTTGCTGCTTGTGTAGTGTTCTGGATCTCTGGACTTGAATGCATGTGATCTGGCTCATATCAGGATTCAGATTACAGAGTCATCCAGTTGGGGAAAACCCTGAATGATTTGGTGGGGGCACACTCATTTACAGCTTTTTTGAGGAAATCTATAATGTCCCAAGTGTAATCATCCAGATCCTCAGCTGATTCTTGAATATCGCTTTAGGGTTACCCTAACCCTAACTCACCACAATCCTATAACTCTTTTTCAGCCTCCCCTACCACCTTCTGGCTGTCCTGATCTCTTTATGCAGTCAGAAGGAGCACAGGTAGATGATCTGACTTGCAAAATGCAGTCTCAGGAAAGAATAATAGGCCTTCCTCATCTTAGTGTGGCAGTGATCAAGTGTTCTGGGACCTCTGGCATTACAGGTTACAGGCTAGTGATAATTGGGCAGGGTTTTCTTGATGCAAGCCTGGTTAAATTTCAACATTTTAAATTTAGACAGCAAAACAGGCCCTTCTGGTCAACCAGCCTGTGTCACCCAAATAGCCCAATTAACTTACAACCCCCATACATTTTGAAAGATGGGAGGAAATGATTGCAGACATTAGAACATACAAACTCCTCAGAGACAGTTCCAGATTAGAACCTAGGTCGCTGGCGCTATAATAATATTACACTAACCGCCTCGCTAACCGTGCCACCAACTAATTTGAAATCACCAACTACGATTTGTAGTGCGTTAGGTGGGCCATTCATTTTTACTGACCACGTCATGCAGGTCCGCAAGTGCTTGTCTATAATCAGCATCGGGAGGGATACAAAATTCAGTGAGAATCTGAAATAACCTGACATAGGCAGACATGCATCAAACCAGGCCTCCCTCGTTTTTCTACAGGCATCTGCTAAGTCCAGTGACCTCCTGCCTCCTGGAAGTCGGGATAAGCATTATTCATCCTGTCAGAATAAATCAGGTCACTCCTTTCGGTTGTCAGCCACTGTGACACTCCGATCTTCTGCAGCCTCCTTGCAGTTCTAGCTTGCCCCTCGCCAGCCAGCTTGTCAATCAGATGGCTGCTAGTTGCAAAGTAACGACACGCAAATCAATGCAGTCAATTTGGTCAGATTGTACACCACATTCTTTTCTGGATTCTTCACCAGTGAAAGATGCTCTACTTTTCCCCCACCTTATGTACAAATCAAAAGGTACAAGTTCAAAATAGATAGTAAATTGCAGAATCAAGCAGTACAGATGTGGACACATATCTGTGCTAGGTCCTTCAAAGGAAGTCCAATTAGCTCCTTCCATAGACAGTAAAACCCCTGTTATCCGGCACCTATGGGAATTGGTAGATGCCAGATGTGTATTTTCTGGTTGCCCGAGGCTTACACTTACAATGCCTAACTAATACAGCTCCTTCAAGAATAAACAGTTTAAAAGACAAAAATACTATACTGTCCTTATACTGAACAAACTTAATTTTCATAGATATATAACCCTTAACCTCATTTCACGACTTTTCAGTCACATTCTTTGAAAACATTTAACTGTTGTTGCATCTCAAGGCTTTGCCCCCTCCACGAAGCCTCGTAAAAGATGAACAATAACCTCATGGATAATTAAACTGGACCCCACCCCCATCCCCAAGTTTACAGATAAAGCCTCTGTCTGGGTCAAATGTGGAGAAGGAGACCACTTTAAGAGAGTCACCTCAATGGTGAGTGGTATCAACCAGCTCTTCATCCTGGGTGATGCCATTTTATTCAAACACAACTTTATTCAAACAGCTGCTATGAGCAAAGCGCAAATGAAACACTGCTGGCTGAACATTTACTCCCATCACCAAAGGTTTACGTGTGACTTCAGAGAACATTTACTTTTACAATTTTAAATGCATTAATTTTACCCATCATTTTATTCTTATTTTAATTTTTAAAAATTTTCTTTCTTCGATTTTTTTTGCTGGTTGCTTGAATTCCAGATACCAGGCGTTTTTACTGTACTTGCTTGACTTACCAGCCTTGTTAGTCCTACTTGCTTGCCTGTCGAAGTATTTATTCCGTTCCTTTTTGAGATTTACTTATGAATCTTCAAACCACCTCCCTTATTCGTTCTTTGGCCAATTAAAATTATTCATTTGGTTTCCTATATTTTTACCACTGGAAATCAATTTCCTATTGAAGCCAAGAAAAATCCTTCAACACGTTGAACTCATATTCAGAATTTTTCTATAGCCTCCACTGAGGCAAGGAAGTTATCAGATGCTTCACATAATGGAAATTGCAGTGGAATAACAATGAGAAGATAGAAGAATTCAACAGGTCAATGGGGAGAAATGCTCTCTCTTTGCCACTTTAGTCTTGATACAGGGGCTCAACCCGAAACACTGACTATCCATTTCTGTCCATGAATGCTGCCTTACCAGAGTTCCTTCAGCTTTGCTTTGTTTTCTCTAAATTAAAATGTGCAATTTGTGTCACTGTTGCAAGTCTATTATTTAATTTCTACAAAGAAGGAAGATAAAAATCCAGAAACTATGAGGAAGACTCCTATATATATTTTAGCCTTATTTTTCTCATGATATTAAGTGAAAAAGCAGAGTTCAGAGTCCAGAAATAGATTTGGATGGGTTGTGTGAACAGCAAATTTTGCAAATGTAGATGTGGGAATATGAGTTTATACTCTGCTGGGAATAGAAAAAAAAATGTCTAAACAGAGGGAGATGGCAGAATCTCCAGCAGGTAAACAGACAATAATCTTGCTACCACGATACAAGCCATCGATGAAGCCAGCTGCATGCTGCTTTCCTCTCCCTATTTAAGGACATGTATTGGAGACTGTTCTGTGAAAGTTAATGGATTCCTGGAATCAAATTGGCCACAATCTTATTGAATGGTGGAGCAATCCTGACTGATAAATGTTTCTGTTTTTCATGCTTTTATAAATGACCATTCCAGAAAATCTCCTCCATAATTTTCTTTTCACAATCCAATTTCTTTATTGATTTCTTTTCAAGTAAATTCATTCATATTGGATACTACAAAGTGAAATCTAAATGCCAGTGCCTTTTTTCCGCTGTAATAACCTATTCAGACTTTGTCAGATGGTAAGATTTTAAGACCACTTACCCTGTTCAATTGCATCAAATCATTGCTACAAATGCAAGTAGGATACAAACTAATTTGCTAAAAGTCAAATACCAATTTAATCACAATTTTGTTAGGCAATAAACAGCAATGATGGCTCAAAAACCAGAAGTGAATGCTGGAGAGGAGGCAACTAGAATACAACTTAGATTTATGCAGTGATATGCTAAACTTATGCTGGTCATGTTACTTAGGTGCCCACAACAACAACCCAGAAAAGTAATACGGGGGTGTGGGGGGGGGAGGCAAGAATCAACTGTAGATCAACTTATCAAAGGTATTATAGACACCTAAAGAAAAAAGAAATGTAGATTAAATTCATTTGCAAAGTTATCAAACTATTTCATATTTTTGTATGTGTTACAATTTTTGTACAGCAATGCTGTTTTCAATGTGTTTTCAGCTGATGCATTGGAAGTTAGCAATAAAGTTTGCATCCAAGTTTTTCCTGTAAACCACTTGTACCCGATATGTATTTTAATTAATGTTTCCATCAACCTAGCTTGCAATTTAAGGGAGACTTTAGGATTGATCCATTAAAAAAGGTTTCAGAGCAAGAATTGGCAATTTTAAAACCTCAAAGGCAAAGATTATATTTTTAAAAAATGAGCAATATAGGATTGAATCATCTGGGTTCAATGACCACAAATTAATCAATGGAAAAACACTCCAACCACAAATTTAATCTGCTCAACTTCAAATCTACACAGTCCAAGTAATTACTGAACTTAGTGTTTCTCAAAACTAAAAGCAGCTTCACAATTATGCCTTGAGGAGCGCGATAATAAAATGTGATATTCAGGTGTTCCATAATATTCCATCCTGCATTTAATAAAGATACAGCTCAAGTTTCTGTTTTTTTTTGTTATTCTATATTTTTGGTTAAATTATAAACTGAAGTATCTTACTCATTTTGATAGTCTACTTAACTTGACCCACACATTGAAAGATTTGTGTAGACTTATTTCCACCATAGTCCTTTTTCTTTGGCATGATAAAACTGCTAGTCATTCCTTTGTTTTCTGTTCCTGAGTCACTTTGGTTTCTATGCAGTCATTGCCCCTTTAATTCCATGACCTTCTATTTTGCTAACAAGTCTTGGAAATTTTTCAAATATTGTTTGAATCTTAACAAATACATGAAGTGGATTACCTTCTTTCAGGCTTCTATTTATCAAATACTCCAATCCAGTTGGTCAAAATCTAGTCCCTATGAGCTTCCCAGGTCTGATTGTTATAAGCATCAAGTACTTCCTAGAGCTATGGAGTGAGACAACATGGAATGGGTGTGATAGTACAGATTTATCACCAATGTATATAGTGTATATAGTTACAGTATCTAGATTGGCTAGTATCTAGTATCAGCGATTGGCTGAGAGCTAAGCCACGCCTACTGTCTGGGCCTTAAAGGGTTATGTCCCTAGCCAGGTCGGATCATTCCGGACTGGTCGGCCACCTGTGAAGAGCTCCTGTCTTTTGCTAATAAAAGCCTTGGTTTGGATCAACAAGTCTTTGATTCTTTCGACGAGCTCTACAATGGGGCACATGGCAAAACTGATCCAGATGGAACAAGCTGGCCTCTGTGCTAGTCCTATTTGCATGCATTTAGCCCATAACCATCTACCCCTCTTCTATACATGTCCAAATGTTTATTTCGGATGTTGTAATTGCATCCATCTCTGACAGCTCATTCCAGATATGGACCACCCGCTGAGTGAAAAAGTTGTCCCTCAGGTTCTTCTCAAATCTCTCCTCTCTCACCTTCAATTTATTCCCTCTAGTTCTTGAATATTCTACCCTGGGAAAAAAGAATGTGAGCCTTCACTGTATCAGCACTCCTCATGATTTCCTATTGCTCTACAATGTCACACCTCAATCTCCTGAACTCCAGAGAATAAAGACCAGGCGTATTCAGCTCTCTCTAATTCAAGCCCTCAAGTCTTGATACATGTTGGTGAATCACTTCTGCACCTTTTCCAACTTAATGACATCCTTCTTATAGTTGGGCAATTGGAACTATACACAATACTCCAAGTGTTGCCTCACCAACTTGGATGGCTGTATGATCATGTCCCCTTAAATTCGCTGCCCAATGAAGGCAAACCTGACTACCTGAGTGGCCAGCTTCAGTTCACTGGGTACCTGTACACCCAGGTCATCTCTTCTACACTACCCTCCAGAGTTGAACCTTTCACCGTGCAAGGCCTACCCTGATTTAACTGGCCAAAATGCATCTCCTCCTACTTGTTACAGTCAAATTCCATTCTTACCCTGTAAAAGTTTGCTGCAAACTTAGCTGTGAATAAAGTATACAGCAGAGTACAACAGAACCAGTTTTAAAAGACAAATAATTTACTACTTCTACTGTAGTAAACGCTGATGGGAAATCGGAGACGCTCTGAAAAGTCAGCAACTCTTCTCTGGTGCTGTATCCTTCTCAAAGTATCCTTCTTGTATAGTAAATAAAATCAATGGCTACATGGTTTCACATGTTCTAATTAATTGGAAACAGCTTTCACATTTGTTCATGGGATCGGAATGTCTTATCGTTACCTTTATCACTCAACGGTAACTCCCAAAGTCTTAATTATTTCTTAGCTTCAATCGTTCATTCTAGTCCATCACAGTTAATGTCTCTCGCAGATGTAGAAGGTTTCCCCTCATTGTTAAGAAAAACATTACAACTGATTTATATGACAGCATTTCTGGGGAAATGAAGTCGTAATCACTTCTTTGAAAACAAAACTTAAGTTCAGGTACATTTAACATCCCGTTCTACGTTGGCCAACTTTTACAGCAAAAGTCCCAGAACTCTACAATACCACAAGGTTAAATTGCTCACAAACTTTAATATTCCCTCCTTTTATTATTTCATGATAACCATCCAAGATGATAACATCTATAACGTACCAAATAGTAAAAGCATTTAAGCAAAATTGCCACCACAATGATCAATATAAAATTGTTTCCATAATGAATCAAGGGTCCCCATACCTCTCCTAGTAAATTAAAATACCACCACCTTTATGGTTATCAGTCGTGCATTTTTATTCCAAAATCTCCATTTTTCTTAATTTCTTTAACATGGGTGGAATAATCTGTGATGTTAGATGATACATCTGTGTGACAAGTACAGCATTCTCTCCCTATAAGTGTGCATGTGCCCCCCTTATCAGCTAAAATGATGTCCAGGGCCATCCTGTTTTGAATTACAACATGATATATTGCAGTAATTTCAATAGTTATGGCCATTACCTGACTGAGTTTCAGTAAGGAATAAAACAGTACTATTTGCCAGTTTTTCCAGAGATGCTGCTAGGCTAATGATGTCATGAGAATTTTGGGTATTTCCATAAAAAGGAAAAAAACAATCATCCAGAACCTTTCACTTTCAGAAATTCCACACTTACCCCTTTTCAGGTGAGTATGCTCTCGCAAGTGAGGCAAGATTCGTAAATGACGGACTACGTAGGCCAGATAGCAACACCCTGTCCACAATTTATGGCTTGGCTGGGTGTCCACTGATGGGCAGTCTCTCCTTGGAGCCAGGTGTTGGCTCCATTACTACATATCCCGTACGTTCAGTTTACCGGTCTCGGTAACATGCTTACAGGTGTGGTATTTGTAATGCAACTGCTGTTTCCTCCAAAGATAGTATCCTTTCCCTTCTGAAAGTTACAATAGCACACACAATCAGTTACTCTGAACTAATAGCTGGAGGGTATGCAAGGCCAGGAAAACTTTTGTACTTTAAACTTGTTATAGTCGATATAGCCCATAAATACCATCCCTCAAAACAGTGGCATAAACAATCATCTGGGTTCTTTCATACTTTTTTTAAAACCTCGGTTACCTCACATCTCATTTGACATTGCTCATGCTGAGAGTCTTTGACTGTCGATAAGGGCAGCAATGGAAACTGGGATCATACTGCTGCCATGTGGCAGAACTTCAACACACCCAACACTGGTTACACCTTTTCTGAAATTTTATTTATTTATTTTTCACACTGACAAATATCAATCAAAATACATTCAAACATTTCCCTTTTAATTATACAGTCTCACTTTCTTCCCTTTTTTCCCACACCTTCCCTCTCCCCTTCCCATCCCCTCCAAACCCATTAAACATTCAACATATACAATAAAACCATTATACAATGTCATCACACAATGAAAATAAAAAATAAAATTGTGTCATTAAATGGTACCCCCAACACTGGTCATTACTCACCCTCCATCTTTTTCTATCCTATGGTTCTGATCTATATCTTATTCAGAGAAGAGTTTGGGGGTAGAACCTGGTGGGCATAATGCTTTCTTAGTTAGAGTCTATCAGCTTTTGCAATTCATGTACAACCAGAGTAGTGTATCCACCGTGGATGTCCTTCAACCTTCACTGCCGTCAGAGTGATCAGAGTGAACAGGCCTTTTCCAGCGGGGTCCTAATTTCTTCCAATCCCAATTTCGAATCAGCACATAGACGCCAGGCTGGAGGAGGGGCACCCGTTTGCTGCCAATGGGTTCCTCAGGATACCTCCAAGTCTCTTTCACCTGCGAATGTTGGACAGACGGTGCTTTTCCCATACATAACCTCAGCTGGTGTCACTCCTGTATTGCCGTGAGATATACATTTCAAATAAAGCCAACTTATTCTTTAAGGTCCCAGGTAGATCAATAACTACAAGATAAGAAATTTGATAAAATCAATCTACATGCACTCAAATGGTAGGTATTTATTGGGGGCACTTAATTTTTTTCACCAAGATTATTTTGCTGACAGATGATACATTCCTGTGCCTCTATTCTCAAATTAGTGTGCCATTTCTATCATTCCCTCCTTGGCCAAATATATTATTGCATGTATATAATTACGTAGTACAGGTAAAAATTGCATTAGGTTCAGAAATTGTCCAGCCAGGGTGGTTTATTATCAGTTCCTGGATTTCTGGCACAACCCTGCTGTTTACAGAGCTTAATGAAATTAGCAGGGCTTCCCCGTAAAGTTGTACTACATCCTCTTATCAGGCAAGACCGTTCTATTTTCAAGCAGTTTATCGCTTTCTGGATAAACAGTGAAAGGATTGTTTATAACAGCAGCTTTTGCAGTGGCATCTGTGTAAGCATTCCCAAGGGTTACAGGGTTTTGGTATGGGCATAAATATTCCTTTCCGTATCATGTAGGCTCTAATAAGGGCAAACAATTCAGATTGCTGGGAAAACTGGATGGTGGAAGGTAGCCGTCTGTACTTTGGAAAATGGCATAACTTGCACTGTGTAGACCTGCCTTATCACCAAAGGTTGACCGGTCAATAAACCAAGTTGTAATTTCATCGATGGGACTGTCTATTAAATCAAAAGATATATTACACTGCAAACAATCATAATCTGGTTCTTCAAGTTTAACTGGAAGTGGCATTAAAAAGGTTGTTGAGTTAACAGTAATACAGTTGTGTAAGGTCAGATATGAATTCACTAAGAGAAAAAGTTAATGTGTGCTTGAGCCACATGGCCTGTTTGATTAGATGTCAGGAGAGCTACCACTGAATTCTGGATGTAAACCTATATTGACTGATGTAAGGTGGTATGGAAAGTAGTTGAGTACGTTTATACTGTCCATACCTCCTCTGATACTTCTCCTGTATTTTGTCGATGATGGTTTTGCACGGTGCCATGGACTTTAATGCTCTCTGCAAAAAATCTTGTAAAGTTGTTCCTGTATCAATCTAATATAGAAGAGAGACGCCCTAGGCCCTCTGTAAAAATAGGTTCCTCATTCCTTCTTCATGCTACTAGGGGGGAGGCAGTGAGAATCTCCGGCCACTTATCGGATCACTGGCGGAAGGGATTATTAAAAATAAAAGATGCTTGACAAAAATCATTCTCTCCAAAGCCCAGTATCAATGTGCTTCTCCACCACACTTAAAACAGACGTGTCAGCGAGATGATGGTCTACTATATAATTATAGTCCGTGCCTGGGCAGGGTGTCGAGAATTGGTCTCACCTGAGGTAGGTTAGAGCGCTGAACAGGAATCTGCGTTGGTTTTCCGGAATTTGGCCAATGGTCTCTTTTATCATCACCTCTCATCAGTGTTCTTAAGAGAAATTCATATTTCATTCTGGGATTCAGTGCTGCCTCAGCTCTCTCTCTTTATTACTCAGCCAGAAAGCCATCATCACTCTTCTAGGTTGTCCTCTGGTATTATCTGACCAGTTTAAATGAGTCTTAAACAATGATGCAGTTGTTTTCCTCTAGTAAGCATTCCATAAAGATCACGTTAAATTAAGCCAAGGGCTGGCCATCACTAAATGTCTGATATGCAGCATGACCAGTGTGATGCAATAAAAGTGCTCTCAAAATTCCTGTGCCTTACATTCTAGGCAACAAGTCGTGTTAAACTATCAGCTAATGCTGTGAACAATATTGATCTGATTCTTCATACCACAGTATGGGATCTTGCAGTGTTTGCATTGCCCTCCCTTGATTTCACATTTTCTTCAGGACTTAATGGCACAGGAAAAAAGTCCTGGGATTGAGTCCCATACATGTTTCGAGTTGATCTGGTATACTTAATAAAGCCCATTGGATTTTTACTTCTGTTGGGTGTATGGTGGGCTTTTAACAACGTTCCTTGAAGTTCCCCTGATTTATTTATTTATTTATTCTCTTTGTCTCATTTTTATTCCTTCTTCTGTATGTTAGTAACTGAGATTGCAAGTATAAACACTGAAGGAGTGAAGCTCCCTAGAGCAGTGGTTCTCAACCTTTTTCTTTCCACTCGCATATCACTAAGTAATTCCTATGCCATCGATGCTCTGTGATTAGTAAGGGATTGCTTAAGGTAGTATGCGAGTGGGAAGGGAAGGTTGAGTATCACTGCTGTAGACCCGAAAGTTACTGAAATGTTTTGCTAAAGAAAAATTGTCATTGGCCCATTTCCTTTGGAGTTATGAAACCGTGAACATAACGAGTAAATTAGGTACAATTAAAACAATGGTTTTCAAATATTTTCTTTCCAGCCACATACCACCTTATGCAATCCTTTACTAATCACAGAGCACCTATGGCAAATTGGAATGTGAATGGAAAGAAAAAAGTTGAGTGCCACTGCTCTAGAAGGCAGGTTTCAAATTACCGCTGATGATACCTCCAGCTTGATTTTTTTTTTAAAACCCCTTTTTCCTCACACTATGCACAGACTTATTACACGAACAAAAGTGCTCAAGGAGCCTGGAAGGTGGGAGGCAAACTTCAAGTTTCTTTTTCCAAAATAAGCAACAATTCTCCATCAAAGCTAAGTCCGAAACTTCATTTAGCTACTCCTCCTCTTCCTTCATCGTAACTAGTAAAACACTGGGCTAGTGGCTATAGCAGGGGTTGTAGCTGTCTAGGTACAAATGGGAGATGGTCTTGCTCACAAGGAATCATTTGATTCCTCATCATTCTGCCAGAATAGGGTTGCCATGCCCAACACCGAGTCCCCGGGATTTTCTCTCATCATCTTCTCTTCGTAAACCATCTGGCGCCTAGCTCTGCACTCATTCTCTCTCCTGTTTGCCACTCCTCTCACATACAGCTTGGAGGACTTCCCAGTCTTTTGGTGCACCTTTGCACATGACACAATCTCTCCATGATTTGTTTCCCCCCCCCCCACCCCCAGCTTATTTCTTTAGATTTTTGCCATTCTCGTGTACACTTTCTCCATTTCTTTGCTGCAACCTTTTCCTACACTTATTCATCCCCGCAATCACATGATTCTATATCCTAAGTTCCCCCCCATTTGTTTTGGTTCCCTTTCTTTTCTCTTTTAAATGGCAGTCATGCTCTGACTGAAATACCTGCCAGGTTTTCTGGTTTCCATCCTGAGTACATTCCACTCCACACTACTGTCATCTGCACAGCTTTTTAATCCCTCCGGCTCTTATTCTTTGTTTTACCTCACTTCTTGTGGGCCTCCTCTTTGCATTCCTTCATTCACTCTTTCCACTTTTTAGCTGCAGCTTTTCCCCATATTAATTGCTGTCTCAGCTATCGTGTCCATGTTCCTCCTATGGGCCATGCTTCATTTCTTAGGGTCACACCTAACATTCTTACATTTGTTTTTAAAAATCCCCCAGGTGGAAACCACACATTGCCTTCACTAGAGAACCATTTTAACTCTGTCTCCTATTCATCATTTACTATTAAAAATTACCATTTAAATTTACCCAGCCAGCCCTTTTCTGACTCCCTACTTAATTCCTACCTTTTTTTTTAAATGTGAGTTGTGCAACTCACTGTCCAATTTAAATTCCAACTCTCAATTTACCAGGTCCTCATTTCTTTCCTCCCATACTAATTGTTCTGATTTTTCAATATTTCTTACGGACCACATTTCTTCTGACTGGCAAAGCTTCAATACCCAGTCTATTTCTTAATGCAGTCTGCAGGTGTCAAAATTTTTTACATACTACTTCAGATACAAATAACACATTTGTTGTACCGGGGCACCCTTGTCACTTTTGTCCATAGCCTGTCCCTTTTCCCAACTTGTTTTCTGAATTAGTTAAGTAACAGTGCCTTTTACCCAGGCTAACAGATCTATGTAACAAGTAAAAAAAAACACTTTTTTCTTATTTTTTTTTCTTTTTACCTTGTCTTCACTCTCTGATTCTTTTCTAGACCTTGGCAGGGAACCAGATCAACCTTGAATGGAGGGACCACAGGGTTCCTGTGAATTGGCTACGGAGACTGGGCTCAAGGGTCCTGGAGGTGGCAATCATCCCAGCAAGATCCTGCTGACTACGCCAATGTAAAAGTTTGCCCGGGCTGCAAACTTAGCTATGAATAAAGAAAACAGCAGACAACCACAGAACTAGTTTTAAAAGACAAACAGTTTATTACTTCTTCTGACGTAATGCTGGCAAGAGATAGGAGGCACTATGAAAAGTCAGTGAATCTTCTCTAGTGCTCTATCCCTTTCAAAATGTACTAGAAAAGAGTAGTCTTATATAGCAAATAAAATCAATGCCTACGTGGTTTCACATTCTAATTAATTGGAAACAGCTTTCACATTTGTTCATGGAATCAGAATATCTTGTCATTACCTTGATCACTCAACGGTAACTCCCAAAATCTTAATTACTTCTTAGCTTCAATCACTCATTCTAGCCCATCACAGTTAATGTCTCTCACAGATGTGAAATGTTTCCCCTCATTGATAAGAAAAGCATTACAACTGATTTATATGAAAACATTTCTGAAGAAATAAAGCCCTAATTAGTTTTTTGAAAATAAATCTTAAGTTAAGCTACAATTACAATCCCATAATCCTTTGCATTCTATGTTAGCCAACTTTTACAGCAAAAGTCCCAGAATTCTATACAATACCACAAGGTAATATTAAATTGCCCACAAACTTTAACAGCCCTACCTATCCAACTGTTCTAGATCTTGATGTAAACTTAAAGATCATACCTTGTTGCCCAATATGCAACCAATTTCTGGTCATCTGCACATTTGCTAACCATGTAAAATATGTTATCGTCCAAACTGTAAAGATAGACAACAAAAAATGGATGACCCAGCACCCATCTCTGCACCACATCACTGGTCACAGACCTCCAAATGTGAGAAGGAATTCCTCTTCCCCCTTCCTTGCAGAAGTTTTGAATACAACTGGCCAGCTCATTTTTAAGCCTATATGATTTAACTTTCCAGATAAGTCTACCATGCAGGAACTTGTCAAAGGCCTGGCTGAAGTCCATTCAGACAACTCCTGGTGAGGAATTTTTTAATCAAATTCTATACAACTTCCACGCTCAAAAATAGGATTTTGCTAAAGGTAGCTGGATTGCAGTCAATATTATAGTCATGCTCCCTGCTTCCACAGGAAGATTCTTTTCTTGGTCCCAATTGTTTACATTTTTTGATTTAAGAAAGGACTGCTGAGAGTTCCTTTTAGATTTCATGTTAACCTTAACCACAGTATGCCCAGTACTGATGCAAATGTAATCAACTAGCAATTCCACAGACTTGGGGCTGAGATTGTGACATTCAAACTTTGATGAATCACACCAAAATGCATCTTTGTTCACCGAGCCCAGAAGTCGAAGCATGAAAAAATGTTTATTGATACACCACAGGCTGCAGATTCTGGAATCTGAAGCAAAGGGATGAGCTGCTGGAGGTCAGGCATCATTTGTGGAGGCAAAAGGGTGGCTGATGTCTGGTGATCAAGACCCTGCATCAAAACCTGATCATCCTTTTGCCTACAGAGATGTCGCTTGACCCACTGACCTCCTCCAACAATTTGTTTTTTGTTTAACTGGGAAGTTGTTCTGGGAATGAATGTGTGGTAATGTACTCAGGAGTCTATGTGATTGAAAGTCTGCACATGTAATGGGTTCTTATTCAGCTCTTGTTCTCTACTGTGCCATGAAGTTTGTTACCTTGGAGACTATCTTCCAAGCTTGTACTACTGAAAGGAGCCTCTTTAGTTAACAGTATGTGTCAGGAAATAGAGTTCTTATCATTGGAATATGTGACCATTCATTTTAATGCACTCAAATCACGTGCCCAGCAGTTCAATATCCCAATAATCTGCCAGTAAGTGAGGCTTTCTTCAGCTAGTGGAGACTCACAAATGACCTTCTGTGATGACCTTGTTGACACAAATAAGGTATTGCTGATACTCAAGTTTCCCAACTTAAAAGTCCATCAGCACAGAATTACATACTCAGGGAGATCTTTGCATCGTAAACCATACAGAATGCAACATTTCTTTTGTCATGTGCAATGGTGCTCACAATATCACAGCGAGAGTCAGTAGAACGCTCAGCAATAGACTTGCATGAGGAATAGCATTAAAATGACAGATTAATAGTTCGCTATCAACATGCCAATAAGCTGAAAAAGAGGCAGATGTACAAATTGTGATTTAAGAATTAGGAGTGAATTCCAGAACAGCCTGTCAACTTCTTGCATTATTCTTTGGAGCTGTCAGACCATTAATTCATCACTAGACTACCATCTTGTGGAGGTCTCAGTCCTGTCAGAATAATTAGGGAATTGTGTTGGCAGGACATATGCTATTTTTAGTCCTGAATTTGCAATTACTGACTTTAATATAATACAGAAAATCAACCATAAAGAATTTAAGATGATAATCTAGAAATCTGGCTGTGGGGTATTTGTTTTTGCTGTGTGAAGTCCACAAATCTGCTAAAATGGAAAGCATGAAACATGCTGACGTGAAGCCAAGAATCATCTTAATGCCATGTAGCAAAATGGTCTTATTGTGTTCACCACTTGAAATATTCCAAGTCAAATCACCATTTAGAAGTTGTTCACATGCTAAAACAATGGGTGTGAATGGCTCCAGATCAAAGACGACTTCTCCAGTTCTTGGGGGGCGGGGTTACAGTGGCCAATGAGATCAATGGTTTCTGACCAGGATGGATTGTAGAATTCGGTTGAAGGAGATGCACTTCTGCTTATTTTGCTGGACACTCAATTGATTCTGACCAAAATACTATCCCAATGTTCCTCTGTTTTCTCTGTAACAGGACAAGGATTTCCAGAAGGTCGTGATGTCAGATTTTCAAGGAGGCTTTGAATTGTTTTCTCAGTGGTCCTAGTAATCTTTTGATGAGATGGAGCCCACAGCAGAATGAAGGTTTGGAGTCCAGATTTAGAGCTGGCTGAACACAATTGAAACAATTTGCAGGGGAAATTGCTCTGGGAGAGGATATTGATGTTGAATGACTTATTTGGAGAATTTGGTTCTGGTGGTACCCCTCTCTCTCCAGACTGCAGGTAGCCCAAGTCTCTGAAACATATGATGTCAGGGATCACTATCTTTTGGAGGACCATCAGCTTTGTGCCCTCTTGAGGTCTTGATTTTCAAACACACTTCTCCTTAAGGCACTTATGTTTCTATCTAACTCCAGCTGAAATTCTCATGTTAAAAATTTATTGAGGAAGTATCAGAATGAGTCTCGATAAACTAGGATTATAAACCTGCAATAGTCAAGAGGCAAGTTACTCAAACCAAGAAAGGAACAGTTGTATTGATGAAGTTTAATTCCCATTTTATTGCTGCTTTCAAATATTCATCAACTTGTATGCACCCATTGCAAAGCAGTACCAATGCTATCTACATTCTTAAACTGGTTCCGTCATTGGAATAATCTGGTCATCTATGCTTCTATTATATCTAGAAACTGTAGAAGCAGGCTCATTAATAATTTCCAGAAAAAAAAACAATTGGGCAAACTAATGGTTAGGAATGGCTTGGATAGATATGAATCACATGCAGGCAAATAGAACAAGCCCAGAATGCCAATGTAGTCAAGATGGAGTGAAGAGCCTGTTCTGTGCTGCATGGCTCCATGACCATGTGTGCCCTGAATGACGGCCACAAGATGATCCATGGATATCCTTTATTCTAGGCTGTCCTTTATTGTGACCTTGTCTCGGGTACCTGTAACAGTGATGCCGCTGATACCATTCAGTAAGAAAGTACCAAATGGTCACCGTTCATAGTTGTCCACCACCCTTCCTGAGAAGGTAGCACAATAAATTGAGCCACATTAACTGATACCACCCATGATTCCTATGTGAGGAAGACGAGACAGGAGGTGATTTTCACTGCCAATGTTGCCTCATGATACATTTTGATTGCATGTGCCACTCCAGCAGATGACACAGATTTGGCTCCTGCTGACCCCTGTGGTGATGGCTGGTTAGATCCTGAGGAACAAAAAAAAATGGAACAAAAAAAATAAAACAAACAAAACAAGAACATGAGACTCTAAGAAACAACAAGCAGCTTAATGAAACAGTGGTGAATATTTTGCCAAGCTGCATCTAATTACCAGCAGAAAGCTAGCTAGTAAATTCAGAACTGAATCCTTATACATCACCAATAATTTCTCAGGGTGAGGGAAGGATAACTGCGAAAAGAAAAAAAAAACATTCATTAGACAGTGACAGGCAAAGTGCAAACTGGATTGGGGATAAACCCTGTGCGGAGTGCAAGGGCCTGCAGAAACAATAGTCAGAATTCCTGAAATCTTTCCTCATCCCTACCGCAACTCCTTTCATTCTGGCAACCTTTGGAGCATGGGGTAACCCAGATTTGCAAGTTTTTGGACCCATTACTGCAGTCTTCATGCATATTCTTTCACCACTGGGTTTTCTGGGGGGGCAACCAGTTTGGCAAGAACTAGGGTGTGAAAGCCAGTCAAAAATGGAGAATTTTCATCGTTATTAACAAGTATCCCTGCAATATTGCTACACCCAGCCAGCATAATCTCACCTGCCAGTAAATACTCTAAACAGCCGACGGCCTGTGAGCAATCTTTCCCTATTTTTTTATTTCCATTTTATCCAATAAGTATTGATCTTGGATGGCCTGCTAACTGTCTGGATGAAGAGCCCAGACCCAAAACATTAAATGAGTTTCTATCCATGGATGCTATCTGACATGCTGAGTACTTCCAGCACTTCTTTGCTTCCTCAAGATGGTGACTGTTTCAGTCTATGTTTCACTGTTTTTCAATATCAATCCCAATTGGTTCCAATGTAAATGATCATTTCCTCGAGAACCAATCCTCATATCTCCATCCATTTTTGAAAAGCTTTATAACACAGGAGGCCATTCAACCCATCATGCATTTATTGCTCAGGAAAAAGCAATGGGACCTGTTAGATTCCAGAATCAGGTGACCACCCTTTAGTCTACTTCACCTGCTTCATCGTGGTGACTGTTTTGGGTTCCACCACCTCAGACAGTTGGGGGAGTTGGGGGTAGGGAAGAGGAAGAAAGGAGATTTTAAGAAAACAAGAATGCAGCATGGCGTGTATATCTCTATTTTAAGGTGCTCTAAATTCCTATTCCATGCCAATTAACAATAGTCCTCAATCTACCTTCATCTTAAATATTTCTAATGATCTAGTCTCTCATAATTTGCTTAGAAATTTGCCATCTTCCTGCTACTCCTATGAAATTTTGCTTTAAATTTTCTTTAAACTTTTGTGGAGTTAAATTGATCCTTTCCCTTCACTGTGTTGAGTCCCTTTTTATATGCCTCAGTTCAGTCTTGTACTCAGCGTACTCCATTCCAAACTTACTTTCAGTTTCATCCCATCTTTTCTCCTTGCAACATTTTATCGCTTTCAGCCTCTTATCATGACTATGTACTGCATAATCTTTCTGTAGTCAATCTTTTCTCCTCAACTACATGATCCATTCTCATGCCAAAAGTTGCAACAGACTTCTCCACATGGATACAGAGAAGAAGACATGGAACACTGAACAAAAGCTAGGTTGAAATATTGTCTGTTGAAAGGAGATAAAAATGCAACAATGACTAAAATTTATAATTACTTCAAAATTTGTTCACAATCCATTGTAAAACAATAAATTTCCAACGAGCGTGGACAAGTTCAAATACGTCTGCAAGTCATTTGTAAAAGTGTTGATGAAATAAGGTTAATAGTAGATCATTTTACATCATACAAAAACATTGTTATGTTTCTTTTCCTGCTGTCCTTTTGGCAATTCATCATCCAAAATTATATATAATGGGAAAGCTAAACAAAATAATATTGATAGGACAGCTGTTGCATGGTATTTTATGTTTTCAGGTTACTTCATAGCCCTCTGTTAATACAGTGCCAGAGAAAATGTACAAGGACCACATCCCACTAGCGCAAAGTGGCGAGTTTCGAAGCTAAGTAAATAGCCATTTCAGCATCCTCTTCCATGATACAGTAGAGCCTTGCATTGCAATTCCTGCCAGGTTCTGAATTAAGAAAGCAGAAAAAGTTAAGATGAATTACAGCTTCTGTCATCCCTGTGTTGCTTGGGGAATGCCTTGTCAAGTTCAGATGAATGGCCCTACTGTTGGCTACGCTCACAGATCTGCATAAAGCACTTTCCTCACATAACAGTGAGGAATTGGAATGGCCAGCTGTTCAGGCATACAGTAGAATATAGAGAGATGGTCTTTTTTTTTTGCAGATAGATTTTCATTAAGATTCAGACTTCAGATTTGTGAAGATGTTAAAATAAGCCCAATTTTTATGGATTTAGACTGCAAATAGAGTAATGTCCTGATCTACCCAAGAGTTGGACCGACAAAGCAAAAAAAAAAATTGAGTGTATGAGTATATGGTAATGACTTGTGCATAAAAGGAATGGCTGTACCAGAGGTGTCTAATGCTGCATCTGGTTTAGCATGCTTCTTTGAAGCTATGCTTGTTGCTATAGAAACTACTCTGCTTCACAGCAATTTTTACAACAGCTGGATTCACACTAAAATAACAAAAATGTGCAGATTTGTTAAGTTTGGATTCATGATATAGTTTTGCTCTTTTCTCTGAAAGGATTGTTTCAGTGATCCATATCAGATAGGCCTTAAATGCTTAGACAAAAATGCTATACAGTAGAATCAGAATGCATTATTGCTACCTCGAAGGAAACACAGCGTACTCAAAGTAATTGGATTGGCACAACAGGAAATGGCAACCTATTTGGACTAATCAGAGAACAGAAAATGCAAGAAATATTTGGCAGATCAGGAGACTTCTGTGGGGAGAGAAACAAGAGTTGGCTTTAAAGATAAAAAAAAACCCTTGTCAGAACTGGGAAGGAGATAAAAAGAAGTTTATTGACCACAAGTCAAAAATGCCACAGCAGGTAATGTAAAACCCATAGGGAAGCTACTCTATCACCCGTCTATGCCATTATGCAATTATCACTATTTTCCTTATAACTCAAGTTATTATCTCAGCAGAATAATTAAAAGAAATTTTACCCAGTAATGTTTTTTTATAAGTGGATTTCTATTGCAATAAACAAGTCTCTCTCTCTCTCAGTAAATGCCAATATGGGCCTTCAGTGGAAAGAAGTGGAGAAAATGACGATTTCCTCCTTTGCAGTCAAATATTTTGCAATCCTATCCTAGATTGTAATTCACATTGACTGAACTGCCTCCACATCAACTTCATAGGAAATCCCATGCATGAGGGACTCAAGAGTCAGGGTTCATATCCTTGAAACCTCTGAATGAAATTGCTAATTGCATGCCAGCTTTTTGAAATTGAAGGGCAATTCTCTGCACTGGACAGAATTCCATTGGGAGCCAGAAAGAAACTAATTTAAGATCATGAGCAGGCAGTAGAGAAAGGAAAGTTTTATGCCATCTGTTTGTCTGGTTTCAAAAGCAGGTCCCGGAGGCAAAGGGACAATGTTTGCTGTCGCTGCTTCATCAATTCCCAAGTAACTTCGCTGGGCTCCTCTAACTCCACAACAGGAGTAACGATGGCTGCAGTCGTGGAAATCTACTGAGGTCTTGCTACAATAAGCAGATGAAATATTGTGAACTTTTATTTCTAAAAACCTCTACAGAGAATTGAAACTAAAAGATAAAGAAAACATTTTTTTTTACCTTGGAGCTTCCAAGAGGCTAACAGATGTTAAGATAAAATCAATAGACAGTATTAGGACAATCCAATCTGCAACCATTAAGAACAAATATACGGTAATTGAGAGCATCCTACAGCACATTTCAGAATCCCAGATAGGGGTCTGGTATGTTGTTGGGGGGAGGAAGAGTACACATCTTGCCACACCAAGCATTAAAAGGTGCTGTTGGATCAATGCTGATTCGTATTTTTGGCTTGTTTGAAATTTTATTTGGTTATGGCACCCCTAACACCTAGTTTCCAACACATCCTAGTTAATACTGGGTTGCAAGGTGAGAGGAAATGCTTACAGGGAGCCTGTCTGAGCTGTCCATTGTACTGAAAGTGTTTCTGGAGCAGGCAAAATAGCAATAAATAGTAGCACATGGCTGAAGAGGGATCATGCTTCACTTGCAGATTAAATGAGATTCTTCAAGTTTAAATTTAACCAAATCATTCAAAATGAACAGCATTAACAATGAATACTGAAGTTAAACAAATGAAAATTGAGGTGTGTGTGTGTGTGTGTGTGTGTATTTATACAAGAGAGAACTAATAGCAGTTGTTCAACATCATAAAATAGAAATTTGAATCTAATCAACAATAAAAAAACATAGCAGCATAATCTACTTGTATAACATGCCTGGCATTCATGTTCAAGTTCCTTCTCTACCAAATTCAGTGCAAACTGACTGTATGAAAAATACATGTACAGTATCTCTTTAATTAAAGACTGTTATAGGCGGAATCCCATGTAGCAAGCCCATCCTTTGAGAATTAGCCATAAAATATTATCACAATACTGTAACATTAATAGATAACGATGCTGCAAGCCTGTTTCCGCTCCGTAAATGGTTATATGATTATAGGGTTATATGATAAATACAAGATGCACGATTGTGAAGAACATCTTGAGTACTGAACTGATCAGTTCGGGCACATAATGATTACAAGGCTTATTGGGAGATGTGTAACAAGACTGGGAAAAACTGAATTCACAAAATTACCAAAGATCAATATTATCAACAGCAAATATTAGGTTGTTAACTGCATTATATAGGAAGTCAAACTTGCACAATAAAGGTTTTTTTTTAAATAAAATGGCTCTCTTTTACAACATGGATCCAATAGTTAATGTCAGCAGAGAGATCCATTAATACAATAAGTAGTGAAAACAATGTTCATAGTAGTGAATTAATAGTTTGAGTTGTTTCTGATGTTTAACACCACTGCAGAGCTCTTGCAGCAGGCCAGGTAGCATCTGTGGAAGCAAATAAATGGTTAACATTTCAGGATGAGATGTTGCTTCAGGCCAACCATGCCTTTATTTCTCTTTTGTGTTGTGAACTAGAGGGAGCTGAAAAAAAAATAACCTGATAGATCTATGGCAGGTGCACTAGGCAACTTCTGATTGCCCCCATTGCAGTTCACACCACCACCATGGGAATATTCATCAATACTACCCAAGTGCTTGCAAAGTCTTTCAGAATGCAACACTTTATTCTAACCCTTAACAATTTAAACATATACAAAGAGGTTTCTTGTACAGTGAGATCTAATACTATATTTTTGTTAGAGGTTATGGGATACTGCTAATACTTGTGACATTGAAAAGCACTGCAGGGGTTAGAGGAGCTGTGGGAGGTGCTCTGAACTGTTGCCAAGATCCCTGGAGACTCAGAAAAATGTCTCGTGATGGAGCAACCAGTTTCCTGAAATTCTGAATGGAGTAAGGATTGTTCTGGATGTAAGGACCTTCTGGAATTTGGGCGGAGCCCTGCCTGACAATTATGGTTAAGTGGAATCTCTTTCAATTCACTATAATGCCAAGTTGGCAGTGAGAGGGAAGCAATGTTAGAGCAAATGGCAGGATCAGTACAACGAATTAAAGCCTTAGGTACATGTCTGATGAACAGTCATCAAGCTCTATTGTTGACTCTGTTTCTCTCTGCACAAATGCTGCCAGACATGCTGAGTATATTTCCAGTGGTTTCCATTTTATTTTCATTTTGTGACAACTTCCATATTTTCTTTTGCTTTTGAAGTACATTCAGTAATGTTATTAACATGAAAGATCAGGAAAGTTTTATGATAAATGCTTGGGGAGAGTGTGTGGCACAAGTGATATTAATATATCTGGGGAAAATCAGACCAAAGCCCAATTCTTGGATCTACAGAGATGCCATTGTTGGCAACTCTCAAAGTGGATAGAGTGATAAATTAGAATCAATAGCCCAACTGTGTGCAAGGCTTAAAGAAAGGACATGGGGTGAAATTTTTAGTATGTTTAATTTTTATTGTACTAAGACTTTCAAATATTTGTGTTTAGAACCTTGGGAATGAAACACTTGGGCCCACTCTGGTATTCTGCAATAATGGTACCAGCCAGAGCCTCAGGACAAATAGGCTCAGCTTTCAGCCCGGCAGTGATGCCAATGCATGTGTCCTTGAGCCCCGATAGCAAATAGCCTGCCTTTTGCTGCTGAGAGTCTGATACAAGCAGTATGTTATGTGTCAGAACATAATCCATTGGCCTTTTTAAAATGTAAATGGTGTCATTTTATCAATGGCTGCACTAGAGTCTTGGAAAATTTGAACAGATCTGTTTATAGTTTATCCTACACGAGTTTGTTCTGCATTAAGGTCAGTCAGAAAACTAGCACATTCCTGCCTCTGTTTTGCCCATTTGATCAGAGGGATGGGGTTGGGACCAAGCCTACTGCTAATAATTGAAGAAGATGGAAGGCCAACTTGCTTTCATGCACTGCCCTGAATGTCCAGTAGGTGGCACACCCAATGTTTGTGGGAGCCAGGAGATTCTGAAACTTCTGACCTCACTCTCTCCCACGCCCATAAACAATTTGTAACAAGCATGTCATTTCTTCTATGAAATATGGAAAAGAGTTAATGCATTTAAAGCATGTTCTAGATTATCAAATAGCCTTCTTGATGCAGCACAGGTCTACAACCACAATTTTGGCACTAAACTATATCCCCTCTTCTACAACCCACCATGTATAATGGAAGTTAACACTGTTTAATTGATGGCGATATTTTGAATTAAAATGTCAATTTAAATCTAAGTATTGAGATTACTCGTGGAATTACAGAATGTCCAAATCTGATGCCAATTAAATTTTTTAATATACATTTATCCAAAAATCCGACATCATTGTGCACAGGTAGGAAAAATAATAGCAGAAAACATCATCATGAGTTGCCTTTGGGATTGCATTACCTTCTGTTGGTCCTTTCTTTTGCTACTAAGAACTTTTATTTGCAGATAAACGCTTCGATCTAAATTCAGAATTATAAATCTGCACAAGGTCAGAAAAATATATTATGTGAACTTAAAACACCATCATCTGGTATCGGTTTGCATTTCTCACTATATCAGGAGATAAAAATTTGGGGACAGGCATCAAATTAATTCCTAAATCAAACGAGTCACTTTGGAACTTTCCCCATAATTGCCAGTTTTGGTTTGGAGTGTGTTAAGTGGTAACAGTGATGAAAAATTCCAGCTTCATACAAAAAACTTTTGGAATACTATTCTTCACATTTGTCCATCCAAGTACAGGTCCTCAATTCAAATTTGGATTTGCCTCAAATAATAAAATATAGTCAGTCTTTTACCACCATGCCTAAAGAAATCTCTTGGTGCCTGCCACATTGACCACCGCCAGTGGGCTGATAACGCCTCAAACCGTGCATCTTGGCGCCTCACAGTTTGGCGGGCAGCAGCCTCCTTTGAAGAAGACCGCAGAGCCCACCTCACTGACAAAAGGCAAAGGAGGAAAAACCCAACACCCAACCCCAACCAACCAATTTTCCCTTGCAACCGCTGCAATCGTGTCTGCCTGTCCCGCATCGGACTGGTCAGCCACAAACGAGCCTGCAGCTGACGTGGACTTTTTACCCCCTCCATAAATCTTCGTCCGCGAAGCCAAGCCAAAGAAAAAAAAAAGAAAAAGAAAGATTAGCAGCAGCACCATTAAAATAACGTGGGAGTTCAGTAAAAATACAAAACATGATTTTCAAATTAGATTGATGACCTAATGCAAATTGATCTTGCATATGGAGATGAGTCCTTTTGTATTCGGCACTAAAGCCTATAATGCCTACCAGCTGTGACTGTGATGCTATCAGTAGTTAATTGCTCCCAGTCACAAAGCAAATAACACATTCAGTATGCATTCAGAATTGTTTGCCAATCATATACAGTGATGAAAATTTTTGAACAGCTGGATTTTGTTGAAAACCTTATATGTTAAGACAAATGAAAGATAAGTGCCCTGAAGATGTTAATAACAAAAATGTTGTAGCTGCAATAAGGCTTTCCCCCCCCACCCCCATATTTGTCCTCAGAAATAATTGCAAAATCAACAGAAGAGGCTTCACAGTGCAGGATTCTTAACGACTGTAACATTGCCATCGACTTCAGCTTACCCATTGTCAATAACTCTAAGGCTTCGAAACCCAATCACATACCTAACATTTCTATCAATCCCTCAAGCGACCATCAGTCAACATTTAACTTCAAGATTAATCAATTAATACAGAACATCAGTGGCCTTAAATATAAAGTTGGACAGAAGCTAGGATATATATATTTTCAGCATTGCTCTCCTGCAACTTCATGCAAGACTTCTATTGTTTTTAAACTAATCTACTTGTTGGATTGTTTTAAAAAATATTTGAGAGTGAAGCTACTTTTTAGAAATAAAACACCCAAATTTCTTTGCATTCAAAGTAATGAGTGCATTTTATTGTGTTCTGAACAGATGCAAAGTCATTCGGCCTAGTTTGTAGATCTTGATCCAAATTCCACAATGTATACATTTCTGATTAGTTTAGAAATGATCTAAGGTACCAGAAAACGAGAGGGTGTTTGATGCTGTGCCTTTAAGTAAAGGTGCCTGCCACATTGACCACCGCCAGTGGGCTGATAACGCCTCAAACCGTGCATCTTGGCGCCTCACAGTTTGGCGGGCAGCAACCTCCTTTGAAGAAGACCGCAGAGCCCACCTCACTGACAAAAGGCAAAGGAGGAAAAACCCAACACCCAACCCCAACCAACCAATTTTCCCCTGCAACCACTGCAACCGTGTCTGCCTGTCCCGCATCGGACTTGTCAGCCACAAACAAGCCTGCAGCTGACGTGGACTTTTTACCCCCTCCATAAATCTTCGTCCGCGAAGCCAAGCCAAAGAAGAAGTAAAGGAAGCAAGGAAACACCTGGGAAATATAGACATGTGATCCTAACATCAGTGGGGACCAAGTTATTGGAGGGGATTCTGAGAGACAGAATCGCTCAGCATTTGGAATTGAAAGGACTGATTTGCAGTAGCATAACTCTTGAGCATGAAAAAAAAATCTCTCATATATGGTGATTATGAAGATGGAGGGCAAGGTGGTAGATGCTTTCTATGTGGACTTCAGATAGCTTTCAACAGGTATTGCAATGGTAAGCTGGTCCATAAGGCAGATGAAATAGGATCCAGGGTGAGTTATCCAACTGCATAAAGAATTGGCCTAACAGTGGGAGAGGGAGGGTGGTGGAGGCTTGTGAGGAAAACAGAGCCACATGGATTGATGTTGGGTCTGCTCATGTTTGCTGTTTATATTATTCATGGGAATGAAGGCAGTATGCTTAGTAATGGTTAGTTAACTGGTTAGTTTACTGATGACTTTAATTATATAGTGGAAAATGAGGTAAGTTATCAGTTTACAATGGGATCTTGTTCCAATGAGTCAGTGGGGATGAAAGGCAGATGGAGTTTAAATTGGATAAATGCATGTTTCATTTTGTATGTCAAACCAAGGCAAGACTTGCATAGTACATGGTCAGGCCCTACAGCGTAGAACAAAGACTAAGAGATATGGGTACAAGGTCCCTGAAAGGGGCAATACTGGGAGAGAGGAAGGTAAAACCAGATATTAATCAGGGCACTAAGTACAGGAATTGGAACATATATGTGTAGATATAATGGCAAGGACAATATGGAATACTGTATGCAGTTCTGGAAATCTTGCTATGGGAAATAGGTTATTAAACTGGAAAGGATAGAAAGAAAATCACATCTGTTAGGATTGGAAGGCTTAAGTTATAAAGAGAGGCTGGACTTTTTTTTTAATACTTGGTGCAAAGAAGGTTAACTTACAAGGGTCCATGATATAATGATAGGCACAGAAAGTGTGGTGGGGAGAGACTTAAAAGGACCAGACAGGAAACTACCCCCACCCCCCCCCCCCCCCCCGAGGTTGATGTCTAAATGGAATGAGATAGAATGAGCTATCAGACCATGTGGCAGAGGCAAGTACCATTGTAACATTTCAGACTTATGGAAGTTTATAGTGATATGGGGCAATTGCTGGCAAGTCGGTCTAGCTTTAGATATGAAATTTAGTTGGGAGGAGTTGAGTTGGGATTGTGACAAATTATAGATGTGCTTTTTTGGAGAAAAATTGGGCCAGGTTTTTTTTAAAGTGTAGGTCATGTACAGACACTTCAAAACAGATCTCATTTAAAATACTGGAGCTCTGCTCAAGCCAGACAGAGGAGCTCCTAGGGGCCTTTGCAAAAACTTGGGGAGCACCCAAGGGAGTTGTTTGTTGTTTTGAAAAGCAACAGATGAAAGAGTCAGCAGCAACAGCTGGGACTGGAACAGGACAAGCTGGAAAGCTTGTGGAATAACCCCATTTTGAAGATGGGTTGTGAGTGCTTAGTTCAGCCTGGTCAAAGCCCTTGTGGTCCATACAAGAGGAGAGGACTGGTTGCCTAATGTTTCGACTTGAAATAAGAGAAACAAAAAGGAAGGCTGAGAGGGGATTTGATAGAGGTGTTTAAGATAATGAGAGGGATAGATAGAGTTGATGTGGAAAGGCTTTTCCCATTGAGAGTAGGAGAGAGGGAAACAAGAGGCCATGTGTTGAGAGTTGGTGGGCAAAGGTTTAGGAGTAACATGAGGGGGAACTTCTTTACTCAGAGAGTGGTTACGGTGTGGAATGGGCTTCCGGGAAAGGTGGTGAAGGCAGGGTCAATTTTGTAATTTAAGGAAAGGTTGGATAAGTATATGGATGGGAGGGGGATGGAGGGATTTGGGCAGAGTGCTGGTAAGTGGGATTAGAGGAGGGTACTTGGATCAGTGCAGACTAGAAGGGCCAAATTGGCCTGTTTCCATGCTGTAATTGTTATGTTATATGTAACCTGAAAGAAAGAGGTTATCATCTGGAAAACCCAGATGGGGCAAGTTTCTTTGACAAGACACTGAGGTGGTTGAATAGAAGGGATCAGTTTGAATCCAGGAACAATGAATCTCTCTCTGAAAACCAACAAGTATTCATTCACCTTTCAAGCACTGAAGCATAGTGAACTTCATAAATGTTAAATTCTGTGCACAGTATAAGAATTGCTTGCAACCAGTGAACTTGGAGGAATGAGAAGCGAGATTGGACTGTGAATTAAAGAACTTTTCTGAACTTACACACATACATTACATACAGGTGCACTTAGAATTAGAAGGGCTCTAAGTTAGGTTAGTTATTAAAATGTGATTTTTGTTTTCATGTTTAAAGATAATTAAAAGCAGCTTTTGTTTAAGTAATCATTTGTTTGGTGAAAATCTATTGCTGCTGGGTTTTGGTGTTATCTGGGTTTGTTTCTAATGCTGTAGGGCTTAGAGACACTACACTTTATGTTGCATGTGTTTTTAAGATGTGTGGCTTTGCTGGACCTCCGGAGGTCACTGCTCGATTCTAAGGCCAATATTAATTCAACCTTGTTTAGTAGGAGGTGTTAGAGCAATGTTTTTTAAAATTTAGTCTTTTTTTGGACAATAAATACCTATGAGTTTGATTGTGATTTCATGTACAATCATTAATGTATAATATGATAATCAATATAAATATATTTGGTTCTTTAAGAACCTATTATGTTCTCAATTAAACTCAATAAAAATATTTTAAAATGAAAAAGATGTGTGGCATGTTTAATTATGACCATAAAGTGAACTTTCAGTGGTACTAGACAGTAAAATGTAAATAAATACTATAGTGTATTCAATGTCACAACATACAAGTGTAATATAGAAATATGGAAAATAATAGACAATTTAAAACTGGAACATGCAAGCTGAGGCAACAAACCCTTCTTTCAATTAGCGTCAAAAGGAATTTACAAGGAAAACAATTGGATTTCGGTCACATTTTTGCCTGATAGGATCTGGAAGTTTTCGATTAAAAGTTGAACATAAAATCAAAAGAAAATTGCAGATGGTGGAAATCTGAAATAAACAGAAATGGCTGGAAGCATTCACTTTTGGAAAAAAGCAACCAGGTTTCGAACCTACAACATTCACTTTGTTTCTTGACCCAGATGATACCCGATCTGCAGAATGCTTTGCATTTGGTTTCAACTTAGAATCAACATTTCTCAAACCAGAAAACATCAGGGAAAAATATTTTTCACACCAACTAATGTTTGGTACACAACATGTTTGTGTAATCAACAAGTTTCTTTTCCCATATTTCTCTGCAGGATGGTATTTAATGTGAAGTCTGCCGCATCAAACTACCTACCCATCAGTTATTTTAAGTGGAAGAATCTTGATTATTGATGCTTTAATTAGCCATCTTGATTGACAATCCATCAGTAATTGTGATAAAAAGCTTCTCACGAGATGCTATTTCATGGCACATCCTTTGTGAATAATCGTCTGATTATTTTTTTTAATTTATGACATTTGTATTGCATAATTTTATTCTTTCCACACACCAAAATATAGAATATGGGGCTCTCAGCTTTCCACTGATCGCTATTATCCAAAGCTATTGTCTGCAATAGTCTTCATGCGAGTTGCTCATCCTCTTAGTCAGGGGTCTCCAAACATTTTAGACCATTGACCCCTTAATGGAATCCTTGATCCCTCACAGAAACTCAAGTCATGGAATCTTTGGGGAGCTGGACACACACCTCCTTCGCTCCCTCAGTCCTTAATTCTATACTTATTAAGAAGTCAAAGCCAAATACAACATGGCAGCTACCAAGACCATGTTGGCCACCCCTGCCATAGGCGCTATTTTCTGTAGACATGCCCCTGCTGTCAACTGCAAAAGTTCAATCAACAACCCCCTGTCATTTTTTTTATATGCCCTTTCTACCCACTGGCATTTATCAACCCCCAGGGGTTGATAGCCACCACTTTGGAGACCCCCTGTTTTTAATAAATATTATTTGATACCCAAAAATATTGGACTGAGGAAAAAGATCATGACATTTGTTGCAGCATTGCCAAAACCCACTAGAAATAATCAATTTTAGATACCCCACTTCCATTTCCATTTTAGAAAAGTATGAATGTCTGCAGACACCATAGATTAAGTCAAAAACACAATGCTGGAAAAAATTAGCAGGTTATACAGCCTCCCCCTGACTTATGCGTGGCCACATATCCACCAATGCTAATGGCTGTGTACGTACGATAGTGACCGTCAGACAATATTCCGGCATTGTGTACATAACAGCATCTCTTTCAGTTCTCAGGTGAAAAGAATGCTGTACAGCAGTGGTTCTCAACTTTTTTCTTTCTACCCACATACCACTAAGTATTCCCTATGCCACAGATGCTCTGCGATGAGTAAGGGATTGTGGGTGGAAAGAAAAAGTTTGAAAACCACTGTTTTAATCATACCTGATTGACTCGCAAGTGCAGTTTCATAACTCCAAAGGAAATGGGCCAATGACAACTTTTCTCAAGCAAAATATTTCAGTACCTAGTAGGTCTAGAGCAGTGATTCTCAACCTTCCCTTCCCACTCACATACTACTTTAAGCAATTAATCTGTGATTAACAGAGCATGGATGGCATAGGGATTACTTAAAGTAGCATGAGAGTGGAAAGGAAAAAAGGTTGATAACTACTGCTGTAGGGCTCTAGCCTGAAACATTGGTTTTGTATTTTTATCTCTACTATATAAAGAACTGTTTGACCTGCTGAGTTTCTCCAGCTTTGTGTTTTCACGCCCACTTTGCAGATTTGTTTGGGCCCAAGGTACCAAGCAGCACAGCACTCAAGAATAGGCAGCTATTAGCATCCCAAAAACAATTAGTGGCTATTATGCAAATTGGAAATCATTTACCCAAAAGATACTTAAGAGAACATAAGGAAGGAAATCGAATACTTGGCCGAAGATGGCAAGAAACTGAAGATCTATTAAGGTTACAATCCAGAATTTTTCTTTAAGAGATCTTAACCAGGAACAAATGATTTGCCATTGGTTCCACAGATCAAGTATATTGCAAATTGTATGCAATATTTAGTAAGAAATCTCAGTATTTCTGGACTGCATTTCCTTCTTCTACCGCTGCAAATATTGCTAACCTTGATCGGATTGAAGTTCAATTTTTTCAGACCACAGCAGCAGCAGGAGTAACAGGTCCTTCCAGTCCACAAGCCCATGATGCCCAAATACACAGATCAACCTACAAACTTTTAATATTTTTTTTTTGCAGGGTGGGAAGAAACCAGAGTGCCTGAAGGAAACCCACTCAGAACAGGAAGGTGGTACAAACACTTGGGACAGTGCTGGTTTCAAACCTGGATCACTGGCACTGAAATAAGCTTATTTACTGCTATGCTATCTTGTATAGAAATCAGAGAAAAGCTTTGCTTTTCAACACTGTACCAAAAGGTCTCAAAAGGTTGAGCTTCCCAATCTGTGCAGTTATTATTTGCCTGTAACTCACTAGAAATCCATGTAATCAAATTCTGGAAAAGTGAAACAATAACTTGGCAAGAGAGGGGAAGCACCCCATCAAGAATGGTAATGACACAAACAGCACAATATTCCAACATGATAGCACATCTTCACAGTTGCTTCGGTAATGGACGTTATTTGGTTTCTAGCACCAGATTCATCTATTTTATTGATAGTACATATACTTATCATGGTGGAGAATCTTGTGTGATCCTGTGATCCTAAGTGATGCTGTTTGGAGCTATGTTCATGGTTGGATCACCCAAGGCAGTAAGGCCTCTGACAAAGAACAATCCAAGCCTTCAACAGTGGAACAGGCAGACCAAGTTACTCGGAACTCAATAGCTGTGAAGGCGGATGAAAGCTGCAACAAATCCATCAGCTCCAATAGTCCTGGTTTCCATGACATTGGAAATAGTTGGATGATTTGAGAACTATCATGTGCTTTTTGGAGTGCAACATCAAGTACACATTACACAAATACACACACAGGAGTCTTTGCTCTGTGAGCCAAAGGAACAAAGGGCATCATCTTCAACTATGAAAGATAGTGACGGCAACGATACCCATCGTAGCTCCTTCAGTCTCACCTGAAGGCTGGTGTTGAAATTTGGGCACTTCATATGGAACCTATTACAAATTATTCTTTGCGAGAAATTCAAAGCAAAGCTCATATGCTCCCCCACCCCTCCTCCCACAATATCTTTCTTCATTCTATAATCCATTTTGTCATGACAATTTAAAGTCAAATGTTCTGTATTGCTCAATTAAATAAATACTGAATAGTCACAAACCAGCATAGCAAGAGTGAAAGACAGATTTGGAAGCTTAAAATTCAACCCAGAAGAGAAAGATTTGTAAGTCATTTGTTTTTGAAGATTTTGTACTGCTTTGAATGTCAAAATATGGTAAAATCCCTGTTATCCTGAATTCAAGGAATCAGCAACTCCAAGCAACCAGCAAGACATAAATAAAAAATGAAAATAAGAATAAATAAAACTTTTTAAATTTAAAAAAAAAATGTACAAGTTCTCCAAAGAAACACAAGCCCTTGGCGAAGATAGGAGCAAACATTCAGCCAGTGGCAGCATTTGAATAAAATTTTAAAGTTGTGATTGAATAAAATGGTGTCGCCCAGCATAAAGAGTCGGCAGATACCATTTACTGCCGGGGCGACTCTTCCGATGTGTCTCCCTATTCCTGTCCAGTAAAAGGCTTTACCTTTCTTAGAATATTAGATTTTTTTCAGATTATAGAATAAAAGTACTTGCGCTGTTGACAATTCACACTAAACAAAGACACTTCAACAATAAGGAACTAAAAATCGTAATTGTGCTGCCTTATAATAATGTCCTGGTGGACATTAAATTGAATGAGATAGGAGAAATTTTACTGGAAGAGCTTATTTATAAATGAGAAACAAAATCTATAAAAGATGCTCCAATTTTAAAACATTTGCTTAACGTTTTGAATAAAGTTAAACTAGAAATTGATGGAAATCTTCTTTCATTAAAAACACCATTAATGAATCTTTTATTAATCTTTATCAAAAGATCACTTTTTTAAAATATATGGAATAAAAAGGAATTTCAGAACTGAGTTATTGTTATGATAACAGTAGATTGATGACTTTTGATCCATTAATAATTAAATACGATATTCCTCACAATATGCTATTTTCAGTTGAGAGCTTATTTGAGAGAAAAATTAGGATCAGAAATGGTTTTGAAAGATCTTTTAAATTTGGAGCAAATTATAGTTGATGGAATGACTAAAAAAATTATTTCAATAGCATACATTTTGCTACAAGAACAAACACCTAAAGTAGGTTTGTTTAATTCAAAAGAAAGATGGGAACAAGATTTAGATAGGATAATAGATCAGGAGGATTGTCAAAGTCTTATGTCTAATATTAATGCAAAATATAACTTTTTTTTTACATCAACTGTATATTACATCTCAGAAACTGAATAGATGGAGATTAAATTTATCGAATCAATGTTTTAGATGTGGAACAGAAATTGTAATTTTTTTTCATTCTACATGATCTTGTTTTGAAGCTTAATTCTTTTTGGATTTTTGTTAGTAAGTTTTTGCAACAAATAACTGGAGTGATTTTTTTCTGTTAAACCCTGCATTAATGTTAGGAAATTTTGAAAGTGCTACTCCTAAATTACAGTCGTCAGGTTCTCAATTAAAATGTTAAATTAGCTTTAGATGAGTGGCATGCTGAAATTCAAAGTTGTATTCCTTAGGGGGGAAAAAAAAAATCAAAATTTGAGGGGTAAATATTTTTTATTCCAGCAGATTTGAAGCCCGTACGCTAGAAGTATGAGATTAAAATTATAATTTACTTAAAATGAATTTTTTTAAAAAAAATTCTATTCAGTGAAAGTTTTCCCTCAATGAATAATAATTATGTTATTTGGGTTCCTTAAGTGTCATCTGATGCAATCCGAATCGATGATTATGTAGTTTGTATTTTAGTTATGGAATTAGATTAGTTTATAGAGGTGGGAAGGTTAGAAGGGGTTTTTAGTTACCAGCTTTAGTTTTTATTTTTTTTAGTATTTTGTTCTATCCATCTTCAACATATATTTGTTAATATTGTATTATTGTTACTTATCATAAGTATATGTTGATTAAACATTCAAACAATAGGGTTCCTTGAAAAGGGGGGGGGAGGTGTGGGGGAAGAAGGTGGGCTGCAGCGGCATAGGTCCAAGGTGGGTGGGGATAGAGCACAAAATCTCAACTGCACTTTTTATTTTTAAAACATTCAGTAAAACGTCAAACAAACTGGCTCAAACCAAGTTAAACACCTGAAAATATACTGTCCATGCAGTAAAAGCAAGATTGTGGTAATCTTAGTCTTCCTCGACTTCTTCCGATGCCAAATGCTTCATTTCAATCAACTTCCATAATCTCATGCTCACTGGTAAATACACTTTGTTCCATGCCATCAGTTAACTTATCACACATTTTCACCATTTTTTCACCTGGGCTCACAATGCCGCCTTCCTCATCACTACTTATCTCACACTTATTGTCATTTAACATTATTTCAGCTATTTCTCCATCACTCAAGGAATGTACAATAGGTGCATCATTGTCAATGCTCAGCACTTCTTTAATGTCAACTGCCTCCAACATATTTACATTTTCTGCTGCAACATTTTTTGGCATAAGCAATGAGCTTTGATAACATCTTCTTGTTACTGATGCCGCAGAATCCTTAGAAGTTTTCAGCTGCAGTCTCATTTGCATCGAACACTGTTGCAGGCTAAAGTTGGTGCCAAGCATTTTTTTTTAAATTTAAAAATGGTGACTCAGTTACATTTTTCCAAAGCATTAACAAGTGCATAAATGGCATCCTTAAAAGTGAACTCTTTCAGGAAGTCTTTGATACTTAACGTCTCTGTTGACTCCATCAAGCACGGAGTTCAGAAAAAAGTCTTTATAGTTGGTCTTCTTAGAGCGTAAAATTCCTTGGTCACAAGGCTATATTAAACGATGTTACATGACGGGGGGGGGGGGGGGGGAACAAGGTAAATGCTGAAAACATTTTTCACAAGAAGCTCAGCAGGGGGATATGTAGGAGCAGTTGTCTAGGAGCAATAAAGTTTTACAGTTTTCTTCCAGTCCTGCCTCCCTACAATAAGCTCGTGCAGTTGGTGCCAAGGGGCTATTGAACCCCATCAGTAAACATTTCTCGAGTTACTGTTAGGTCTGCTTTGTTCAAGAATGAGTGAGTCAGACACCAGACTGAGTCGAAATCAAGGTTCTTTATTAACGGATTGTAACACTTACAACTAACAGTGTTAGTTGGAGAAGGCGCATTCTCCTGATATCAGCAAGTGGTGTTTTTTTATACCTCAGGACACATACTTAGTAAATTATCATACCATTACACTGTCCAATGAATAAGCTGTTGCTACCCTTCACTGTTAGTCTGCTGCTCATCAGCTTGTTAGTGCCAAGCTTATCTTGAGTGTACAAGGTCACATCTGCATTCTGTTACTCCTTAGTACTGGGTGACTCCTTCTCCGGTCCCATCTCATGATGTTTTTACCTTACATTACCCATGCTTTGTTTGCATAATAATGGAGTTAACCTTGCTACACCTTTAAAACATCTTGGATGTTGGCTTCTTCCAAGCACTGCCAACCTCAACTTGTGGGTGCCTGCAGCATTTGCACACCCAAGAACGGTCACCCTGTCTTTTGTGCTCTTTCGTCAGCTGTTTTAATGTTTTTTCTCGTGAGGCAGCTGTTTCCTCAGCATCGAGTTAGGTTTTGATCAGATACCATCTTGGCAAATTCATCAATGTAATATTCAGCTGCACTATAATCAAGTGGAAGCTTTTTCACCACAGATTTTCAGATCTTTTACACCATGACGCTGCTTACATTTCTGCAGCCAACCTTGTGAATATTCACACTCGCCTTCAAGGTTCGGCTCTTCATGGAATTTCCTAGCTTGTTTTATGACAATCAAACCAGTCAGTGGTATACGTTCACTTCTTCGTTGCTGATCCCACACAATCAACACAAGATCAACATCTGCTTTTATTTGGCCTATGCAGTGTTTTTTCTATTTTTCATTAGTTTCTGGTTATCACTTTCACTGTAAAACTTCAGCAACACCTTTCTGCTTTAAGTCATACATGGTGGTTGTGCCCACACCATAATCTTCAGTAAGATGCCACAGATAAACCACAATCAAGCTTCTGCAATAACTACTTTCTGCACCAAAGTTTCCCTTAGCAGCAGAGGTAATCTGACATTGAGCTATCTGTGAAAAATCGGAGGCGTTGGGCTCTTTTTCCCACTAGCACTTATTCAGGTATTGTAAAGTAATTCCTCTGATAACAGACATGGATCGACATGGGATATTCAAGCACGAGTTGAGTGTGGGTCATGTTGGGTCATGTTTGGTACCAACCGCGAGCTTTAATGAGCAAATGACATTCATCAAAAAATGTTCGGTTTTTGGAATTTTGGATAAAAGATTAAGCACCTGTATTTATTCTTTTATGTAAAATATTTTTTATTGAGTTCAATAAAAAAATCTTTATACACGGTCTTCCAATTAAAAACAAAATCATATACATATGAAAATTATAAAAAGTGTAACCATAATTATTTAATTGACCTATCCCATTTAAACATCAAATTCTACGATTGTATCGAGTTCACAGTTGATTCATTCCTCAATAGTCAGAATTAATGTTGAAAAGAAAATAGATAAGATGTATTAAGATTCTCTTGTATACAAAAATAGGGATTATTTATTCTTAATAAGACATTGTAAGAGTGAGTCTAGGACAAAATTTGCATATTGGGCATCCGTAATCACAGCAGGTGCCGGATAGCAGGGGTTTTACTGTGTGCACTTTGCTCATACATTACATTTAGATTAAGAACAGCCAAACAGGTAGAGAATATTCAGAACAGTGAAGAGAAACGTTTACACATTTGTACTGTACAAATAGAATAATTGTATTTGTTTAATTAATTAACCAACCCGAAGAACCATTGAGCAAATTTTCACCTACTTTTATGACATATAATTGCTCTGTATCACAACTATATTGTCAGAAACTTTTCACCTGTTAAATTCAGTCACTTTATCTCAAGAGAAACATTAGAAGTACATTCTTAGAGCTGGTTCTTTCATTATATGCAAAATACGATCTGTAAAGTGACAAAATGTTGTGTATGCAAGCAATTTAAAATAAAAACAACTGGAATAATTGAGCCATTTACTAAATAGGCTAAAAAAAATTCTTAGTCTTTTTAAACTAGTGTGATTTCTTTTGTCATTTTTTAGGAGTATAATAATGATAGGACACTAACCCTGGCAAATTTCTACAGAGGTGTGGTGGAAAGTGTGTTGACTGGCTCATCACTGTCTGGTATTGGGACACCAATATCCCAAAGCATAAAGCTCTCGAAAAGGTAGTGGACACAGCCCAGGACATCACAGTCAAAACCCTCCTATTTTTGAGTACATCTACTGGGAATGCTGCTGTCGGAGAGCAGCAGCAATCATCAAAGACCCACACCTACCACCATCCACTCTGTTATCACTGCTGCTATCAGGAAAGAGGTATAGGTGCCACAAGACACGCACCACTAGGTTCAGGAACAGCTGCTACCCCTCCACTATCAGACTCAACAACAAACTCAATCAGTGACGTATTTAAGGACTCTTACGCTTTATGGATTTTCTTTGTTCTCTCTGTATTGCAGTTTGCTTACATTTATTATCTGTTTACAGTTCTTTTATTTGTTTACATGTTTATGCTGTGTAGTTTATTTTTGCACCAATTCGTAATCCTGCTGCCCCTCCAAGAAAAAGGAATCTCAGTGTTGTATGTGATGCTATGATATGTACTCTGACAATAAATCTGAAAAGTTTGAAAATTTGAATTCCATGTGAACAGCAGTGAAAAATACAGAACTGCTTTGCTGCACAGAAAAAAAAACCAGGTAATGGTTTTCAACCTGGAAAACGGAGGAGTGCTTTGAGAAGGTGCAAAGCATTAAAAAAAGTGTAATCTAAATTATAGAGGAGCAGACACACCACATACAATTGAAAACAACATAACAAGTATTATTTTACCTGTATTGGTCAAAAAAATTTAGATGGTAACGTGTACACTCAAGGTTACACATTAAAGGATAGATGATTTGCAAGAGATGGGGGAAATTAATCTACGGGGAGAAACTTGCTAGGCTGAGGTTGATTTCTTTGAGAGGGAAGTTGGATTTGATCTCAGTACATTGAGAAGGTGCATTAAATGATAACCTGGACTATTCATTTCTACAACTCTTTAATGCACATTTTTCATCATTTGATTGAGCTGTTGAAAAGAGTTTGCACATCCAAACATTGAACAGAGTCCTGGGCACTGAAAATTAACTCCAATTTTAAACTAGAGAGAAAATGATTGAGAGAATCTCGATTTGGCTTCCTGGGTTTCTAGTTATCTGATAATCAGCTTTTTTTTTTGCACAGCCAATTATTCATCAACATTAAAATAAAAGCTAAAATGATCAATTCAATTTTTCTCTGACCTTCCAAATTCCTAGAAGTCATGAATTCCATAGGTGCAAAATTTTGCTGCTCTAAAAGTGAAAAATTAACCACAAACTCATCTGGGATACCAGCTTCCAATAACAAACAGGTTTGTCGAGGCTTCAAATTGCCATCTCACAGAAATATTTTACTGCATTAAGTTTTACATTCTGCTTGATTTATATTTTCACACCCATGGTCCTGAAATCATACTTTTCTTCTGCAGATATTATGTAATTTTTCTTGTGCCTCTGCACAGGGGACTTAGTCTTCATCTCTTGACATTCTTGAGAATCATATTTCAAAATGGATCCAACCGAGGCAATCAATCCAGTTTAAATTTAGACATACAGCACGCAACATGCCCTTTCGGCCCATGATGCCCAAATATACTAATTAATCTACAACCAGCGTCCATTTTGGTAGGAGGAACCTTGAGCACCAAGGGAAAAACCCAGACATGGGGAGAACTTACAGACAACGTGGAATTCAAACCCTGGACCCAATTGCTGGCACTGTAACAGCGTTGCACTAACTGTGCTGCCCTGATTGACCAAATTAGGGCGATTGAATAGAGGGATCAAAAGCTCCCTCAAATCAGTCCATTACTTAAGAAATGACACTTTTCAACCTTCAATGCAGGTGCAGTTCATTTTGCAGTTAATGTGCAAGCTCTTATGGTATAGTTGCCTAACCTTTTATCCAGGATTCTAAACACCAGCAACATACAAAAATTTTCAGTAGATGACATTCCACAAACATTAATTTCCCGCAATTCTGTTTTCAGAGGGAGGACCCCCCCCCCCCCACCACCCCAATCCTCATGGGCACCCTCTCTTACCTCCAATGTAAAGATGACTCCTGACCCCCAGCATCCAGTGGGAGAGACACAGGCAACAGCTGCATCAATGAGGGAGCAATGGCAGCCTTCTTTAACCATAATCCCCACACAGTTGGCAACGCTCTGGCAGAGGCATTCCAGCTGCATGGGGGATTATGGGTAATGAAGATGGGCACTGTTGCTGCGATCCAGTGTGGTGCTCAGTAAACTCCAGGCTCGGCAGCAATGCACCCCTGATGCTGCATCAGGAGTTATTTGGGGGTGGGGTGACAAATGGCATTGTGCTGTTAGTATGTCTGAGGACTGGCCCAACAAGCCAGCTGAGCCCCTAAAAGCCACCAGTGCTTGGCTCCTGCAGCTCTGCACCTTGTGTCTGGCCTTCTGCTCCACTTGGCTGCCTTTTTGGATGAGCTCCCAAGCTATCCCATTACATCTGACCTCCACCAGACCAATATGCTTCTGTTAGGGTGCACACTGAACTACCACTCAGCCTGGTCAGTGCATTCCCTACCTAGGCCTGGCCTAGGGCGCAAGAGTGTGGCACCAGCCAGGGGGGTGGGGGGGGGGGGGGCGGTGGGAGCGAGGCATTTGCTTAAAAGAACCAAAATGATTCTGAAATCTGAAAGAGTCCGAACAAAAGCAAGTGTCTGGTCCCAACAATCCCGGATAAAAGGTTAGGTATTCATATACATTTACCATTGCAGTTGAATATCCAAATCTAATGGCAACTGTGTAACACAAGAACCCCTCTTGTCAGCAATTAACATTCATTGCCTGTTTCATTATATTTCTTGTTCTTTGCTGATGTAGTTGATCACTCCCACCTCCATTACAGCCAGAAAAAAAGCACAAATTTAAATAAAGCTCCCCTTACAATGCTTCCCTGAAAAGGACAAAGTTTCTCCATACAAGTTTTTTTTTAAAAATAAATAGAACTGATATTTAGTTACTTTGTTTATTAATTTGAGATAACTTTGGGATCTACAACTGAAAGTGGAAGTACTCACCTCCCTACTGTTCACACTATCATTAACAAACATCCCAAAGAACACAACTGCTGTAGCAAGTTGCTGAACTATTTAACTAACAAAGAAAAGATTTGGTAGACATTTGTCAGACCATACAATGGGGTTGAGATTCAATAGTGGACCACAGAGGTGAGAGAGCAATGGACTGTGTGTTTTCTTGCACTGTCAATGAAAGGATTCAAATTTGAAAATAAATGTAATGATAAATGGACTGTTGAAGTATGATTAATTGAAGACGAGGAATTTCCCCATTCCATTAAGTAGTGATTACTGAATGGAGTTGAAGGAGAAAAGTCAAATACGAGGTAGAAGTTCATTCATTTTGGTAATTCATCAGTAACCTGGAGTTGTCCATGGAAGTTCAAAGGGATCTGTTGCAATCCAGTAATCACTCATTTATTTCTGGGAGAAAGTAAGCATTTGAGTATTGCTGATGTTGTTACATTTGACAGTATCAGGGGACAGCAATAGCAGTAGAATGAAAGCCATTGGGTACCAGAACCCATGAAGCCAAGGAACAAGGAAAATGATTGCCGCCACCACCAGGAGAAGCAGCTCCATTTATTGGTTAATGCCAAATTCACAGAAAGGATGATGTTGATTTGTGGGGCTAGAAAGTGTAGGCAGGGGAAAAAATGGGCAGGGTTTTTCATGGTGTTATGGGCACAGAGGATCCCAAACCCAGCACAATAGAAATTCACCAAGACAAATAGTTACTTAAAGAAAAGTTGCTTTTAATTATCTTTAAACATGAAAACAGGATCATTAACTTAACCCCCTTCTAAGTGCACGTGTATGTAATGTCTGTATAAGTTCCGTAAAGTTCTTTGATTCAGTTCAATCTCACTTCTCACTCCTCCAAGTTCACCGGTACCAGGCAATTCTTGTACTGTGCACAGAATTCAACATTTATGAATTTCACCAAGCTTTGGTGCTAGAAAGGTAAATGTTCACCTCTCAAAGGTTCTGGTCAGTTTTGAGTGGTTTGTTGCTTGTTGGACACCCACAACTGATTCCTTCCAATCAGCCACTTCAGGGTCTTGCTGAAGAAACTTGCCACATCAGGGGTTTCCAGTTTCAGGTCACCACAAAGTTCCTTTTCTGTTTCCCTTATTTCAAGTGAAACATTATACAGCCACCCCTCTCCTCTTGAATGGACCACAAAGGCTTTGCCCAGGCTGAACTAAAAACTCAGTCTTCAATATGGGGTTTTTCCACAAGCTTGCCAGCTTGTCCTGTTCCAGTCCCAATTGCTGCTGCTGAACTGTAGAACTGAATTCTCCCTCTCACACACACACAGTGAAAACCACATGACCCTCTTAGATCAGAAAACTGCACTCAGACTGCAGCAATGGGCCCAATCTTCTGAGTCCAATCATCTGTTGCTTTCCCAAAACAATAATCTATTACTCTGCAGCTTGTCCAATAACACCTACTTGTGAAGTCCATATAGGAATTCCTCAAAGGTTTTACAAAGGCAGCTGGAGCCTGGAAAATCTGGCTTGAGCAGAGCTCTGGCATTTTAAATGAAATGTTTAAGTGTTTGTAGTGACCTACACTAAAAAAAAAATCTACCTTTAAAACATATCTATATACAAACTATAATAATCTATCACAATGGGAAGTGTTAAAAGGTGAGAGACACCAACAAAATTCTCTACAACTACTGTGCGTGTGGAAAAATGAATAGATTTCCTGTAGAAATTATATTGGCACAACTTTTCTTACACCTGTGGGCTGTAGTAACAGAAGACATCTAAAAAAATGAACAAGGGACCCTTATTCATGAATGTCCAAGACATGGTTTCTCACTATGGATCAAGTTTAAGCTGTGCGGAAAAAAGTTCACATCCGGAAAATTCCACTGCGATAGAAGGAGACGTTGCGCAAGACACAGCTTGGATTCGGTTTGATTCCATTAGTGCACGTTTGAGCTTTCGTCGTACACACATTGCACATGAATTGGTTCTATTTTTGCAACCTTGCTACTAGTGCAACAAGAATCTTGTTTATTAATGCAGATGGGAATTCCAGAAAGCCACAATTCTGACAAAATAGGCAAGGAAAATTATGAGAATAAATTTTTTTCTAATATTTACATTGAATGTACATTGAAGGGTTTAGAAATTACAAAAGGATGTCAACATGAAAGGATACTTGATGGTAGTCGACAATTTTAGATGTGTACAGATTGTCAAAATAGCTTGGAGTTGATGCCAATTTTAACCAAACAGCCAGGTTATTGCTCACACAGCTGTCGGAGCTTTGAAAAAAATCATGTCAGGCTACATCTGTGGAGAGATGATGCTTCAGCTTAAAAAGACTAACACAACTAATTTGTGGCTTTTAAACAACCTTGAGATTGGATGGGAAAAACAGAACCTCAGAGCAAATTGAACACAGCCAACAAACAATTTTTAAAAAATGTACACATCCAGCACAATAACTGGTTCTTCTGGCCCATGAGCTTGTTCTGCCCAAATTCCCCAATTAAACTCCAACCCTTGTACATTTTGAAGAGTGGGAGGAATCTGGAGCATCTGAAGGAAACCCTTGCATATAGGGAGAATGAACAAACTCTTTACAGACAGCACCAGATTAGAATCCAAGTGGCTGGTGCTGTAATAGCATTGTGCTAGCCATGCGGCACATGGCACCATTTACCATATTCACCATGGCAAATTGTGAAATCTAGCTCTCACTCAGAAGAAAATAGCTAATGAACCAGGAAGAACTTTCAAACATACTGCAGTGAACTAAAAGCTTTTCCTCCATGCTTCTTTTCTATATCTAATGTGACCAATTCACCATGATGTACTTTATTATCAAAAATCAACACATTGGTTGAGAGCCAGTGCCAGTTCCATCATTCTCCATGTTCTTGTACACTCTTGCGTTATCACTTTCCCAGCAGTTTGAATATTTGAAAGTTTAAAAAGTCATGAAAATAAATGTAAAAATGTCAGAATTAATGTGTTCTCCAACAGAAGTATTACCCAGTTCATTTCTCATTTGTTGGAACTTTTGTAATCTCACGAATATATCCCTTTTGTTTTCACAAGTCACGAAAGGTGCAGATTGAGTTCTTCTAGGCATTTTAAACACGGTTTTGCAAAATGATCCAACTTCTGGTACTATAGCATCCAGCAGTTAGATTAGTTAATAGTAAAAATTTTACTGCCTATATTTAATGTTAACACAACCTCTCAAATCGTATGCTATCGCTGATAATATTTTGCAAGTCAGTTTGCAGGCGATTTACACCATGGTTCAGAATAAATCAATGTTGCTGACTGGTTAGAATAGCCAGTGTGTTTGGTCTATATTTTAAATTAGCGTTCACTTGTCACAGCTAAGTAAATCATTGATGTGAAATGGTCCACTTTTTTCATCCGGTATAATCAATACTGCACAAACCTTTGAACTAATTTTTTTTAAACCCACAATTTAAAAGTCTATTTCCTCAACTGCATTGTTATCCTTAATGGCAACTCCTGAAATTATTTCAGGAATGCCAGATTTTTATCTGCCATCAAGTTCTGTTGACCCATTGCTTTTGTTACTTTTTCCCTCTTCCTCTATCAAGCACGTTCAGTATGTCCCATGAACCTCTTTACTTGCCTATACCTTCCACACCATGCAGATCAGCCAAAGACGCATTCTTGTCCACTTTTGTCACTTGTTTGCTTCTGGAATGGCAAGAAATGCTGATGTCCGTATTCTCTAGTTGCCCAGATATTGCCAGACATCTTGCTTCAATGCACTTGAGCAAGGTGCTCCAAGATTTCAGCTAATCACAATAGAGGAACAGAAACCCATGTTTAAGTAGGATGGTGCTCAGCCTGGAGGTGAATTTTGTTCTTTTCTGTTGTTGCTCTTGCTTTTCTAGGTAGAAGTCATAAGCTTAAGGTGCTGCCAAAACTGTGGAACAGTGCACCTGCTTGCATCAGCTTGAAACTGCACACAGGCATGAATTCATAAGCTTCCCTGACACCACCTAATTTTTACCCATCACACCAATTTAAACCTTTTGCCCAACTCCCATGAGCATCCTTCAAATCCAATCCTTGCCACCCCTCTGCTGGTTCAATTATTAGCGATTCATACTTTTGTCATGGGTTTCACTCTTGCTAGCTTTAAACACAAAGCCCACAGTCATCCTCAGGCTTCAAATTCTTCAAAACAAAATATAATACAGAAATTGCAATTATTCAGTTTTAGTAATAGTTAAGAATATTGGCCTGCAACCAAGTATTCCATTAACTTCATTTTTAAAAAATATATAAAAATCTATTTGGAAGGATATTGAATGAACTCTTAGCATAGTATTAAAGCCATTTATAAATGTTACATTCAACTCTGGAGACCAATAAAAACAGCCACATTCACTCAAATCAACATCAGAGCCACAAATAGTCTTGATAATGATGCAAGATAGTTTTCATTGATGCAAGTTTTAGAAGTAATCAAGTTGACAGGATGGAGCCAATTCCTGGCAATGCTTTGTCTAACAAGTCTGTCTAAATTATTTGACAAATTTTCACATTAGTCACAGCAGTTAACACCATTACCAATGTTTCAGTTACACTAATAGCAACATTTTAACAGAACAAGCTAACCATTTCAGAAAAATTGGTTTTTGAGAACTACTTTCTTAGAGGATACATATCTTGTAAGGTTGTACTTGCAAGCACAAGCAGACTCCAGGAAAGGTGTACAATTTAATTCCGGGAACTTGAATATTTAACAGGTTTAATGCGATTTTCTTAATGTTGCCAGAGACAAACCAATCTTGAGGTTTATTGGGCATCCCAACATGGCTTCTTTATAAGAAAATGAGAAAAGTGCAAATCTTGTGTTATCAAGGTTTAAGCCAGATAATGATGGCCTCTGACATTTGATCCAAAAGTTAATCCAATACATTAGTTGATGGCAGACCCAAAGTGGTTCATTCAATATCATATCAAGCATCAAACTATTTTTCATCGACCTTGTTCTATCAGTTCAAGAGATACCACAATTTATTTTCCTACTAGGTATTTTAAGTGGTTTAATCAACACAGTAGAAACAAGAGACAGCAAAATGCTGGAATCAAGGGCAAAAAAACCACACTGCATGAGGAACCTATCAGGTTCAAGCAGCTTTTTTTGGAGCAGGGCCAGGGTGGAGGTGGAAGGAAAGAAAGTGCAGATGCAGGGTCTTGGTCCGAAAACTCGAGCAATTTCATCCCCAAGATGCTGTTGAACCCGCTGGGTTTCTCCATCAGTTTTCGTTTTTCAAAAATTCAGCGTTGCAAGTCCTTAAGAGCCTGTCATTCAAGACAGATGGCCCAATTTTTTTTGCAAACTTGATGCATGTGGGCGTAGTCAATGTTGAACAGAACTGCAACTTTAGCACATACAAATAAAATAAACTATATTTTGATAGACATAGAACATCCATCAAGTTTGAGGATAAGGAACATCCAAACTTTTGCAGTGTTTTTTAAAAGGCACACATTTTTCATCGTCAGTTATTCACTCTGGGAACATGATGAGAAACAACCTCAATTGTTGTTGCACAAAGTAATAAAAAGCACTTTGTGACATGAGAAAGTTTGGACACACAAAAACGAGTGGGAGGAACAGCACAAGGAGTATTGATTGAGGCTGTGAAATTACATTAACATATTTCCTTCATTATTTTTCATTGTGTAACTGAAAAACACATCAAAATGCAAGTGGATTATCGGCTATTTTTCACTTGGTCAAAACTCTGCTACTGGTGCCTCCACTGACCAAATTAGTTTCACCCAACTCCCCAGTATTTAAACTGCACAAGATCACTGCCATCATTTTCAAGACCCTCCAAATCCACATCTCTCTGAACAACTGGAACTTTTGATGACAATTCTCGCCTCTATTTGAATGCAATTGCTTATCTATTGGCAGCTGCAAGACCCTCCAAATCCACATCTCTCTGAACAACTGGAACTTTTGATGACAATTCTCGCCTCTATTTGAATGCAATTGCTTATCTATTGGCAGCTGTAGTCTCATCTGCTAAGATTGTAAGCTTGTAAAACCATGCTGCTCCATCCTTTTCATTTGAGAAGCATCTTAAAACTCACCTTTCACAATGTTTTTAGTCAAGTTCAATATTTTAGATTCTGCAGATGCAGGAATAAATACAGAGCAAATCTCTCCTCCCAATCCAATGCTGGTTCCACTTCAGTTACCTTGCCTTCGTTCCTCTCTTGCCCTTCTGATGCATCTCTGGTTCTTGCACTAATGTTCCTTTTCATCCTCTCCCTCCTGCTTTCATCCACCAACTTGTACTTTTCACCCACTGCAGCCGCTCCCCCACCTGGTTCCATACCTTCCTTCACAGTTGCCTCATCAGCAGCAATCCTATGGGTAACCTTTGACCCTACTTATCACCTACCAGCAGCCATTTGCACGATCACCCTCTTACCTGATTCCATCTGCCTTTCACCTTGTTGGTTTCCATCCACCATTCACTTGCCTCTCTCCAAACTCCCTCTCCCAGTCTACCCTTCACTCCTGTTTCCTATTTCACCCCCACCTACTTTATACTGGCTCCCTATTTTTCTCCTCAATCACAAGACCTGGACTCAACCTGAAATATCGACATTTCCTCAGCTTTGCACCCTACCGTATGGGAAGGATGCTGCTCAATCTGCCGAGTTATCCAGCAGCTTGCTTTATACTCCAATATTTTAATGGGGCTAACTAAATCTTTTACGTGCTTTTGTTTAAAAAAAAAGTCTTGAATAAAGATTTTGTTTACTAAAGACATATCAGCAATTCCTAATAAGGCATTATATGGGCTTAATACTCAGCATTCACATTCAAGAAAGAATTGCATGCAATTCAGTATCCCATTTTAGTTTCTAACAATAGCAACTATGTTTGCCAGTTTAATTAAGCAGTAGAGCAATTAAACCAGGACTGTTCCTTAAGAACAATTCCAGAGAGCAAGAAAAGCTGGGTTCAAAAACCCAAATGTCAACAGCATTGAAGCTTAAAACGAGCTTTATTTCCCTTCAACTTTTGTTTATTGATGTACTGAACATGAAAAGGTACAAATGATCCAAACACAATATAAGGAAAGAAACATGTACAGCCTCTTAAATACTCAAAAGAACATACATTCTATTCAACCGATGTAAATTTAGTCATACTTTACAACTTCAAATAAATACAGACTTACATTTTATTAAGTGCTATGATAAACGTTGTAAAGTGAAGACCAATTCACATGCTTTCCCACTAATGTTGCTGCAGTGACTAGGATATTAATTCATATTCGCTACAGGCCTCAACATTTAATAAATGTTTTGTTTTTTTAAAAAAGCTGCACTTGGATATGCAACCCTTTATCGTGCAAGGCCCATTGGTTCTAGATTACAGCATTGAGTGGGTTAGCATGAAAACATGGCCGTACACTTCCACGTGCTTCACAGTATATGTACTTCAACTAGGCTGAGAATTTATAACTACAGTATTCAAAAGCAATAGCAAAGATAAATGTACAACTATGTTATGCATAGCACATTGCTTGTTCTAAGGGGAAGAGCACATGAGCATTTCAGTTTACACAAAGCAGGACATTTAACTACAGTTATCAGTGCACCTGGTTGAGGACTGCAATTCCACAACCAATTTGTTCTTAGAAGAATAAGTTAAGCTAGATGCTTCTCTGAAAATAGAGTTTTTCAAATTTATTCCTGTTATGATAAAGAACTGCTATATCTCCCCGTAGTGATTTAAGCATTAATTGTAAATTTACTTTAACATTTCAACAGGATATCTTCCTTTTTAGTATGAAAATGTAAGCATATTTGTTCAAACTGTGGCTTTACCCATTGTACCACAAATGCATATATAACAAACGCAGTGTCACTATAGTTTTAAAGAGCTGCAACAAGACTATCTACAGACCAACAACAAACAAATTGATGCACTGCAATTCTGGTCATTAGGACAACAAAACAAGTAAACTTCAAGTAATGTTAATGCAGTCTACAAGAAACAAAAAACATACAAAGCATTCAGATTCTTTTAACAGCACTTGGCATGTAGTCAAAAACAAAAAGCAGAAAAGGTCCATAACACAAGGACTTATTTACATTACACAATGCTCAGGTGCAGTCTATTAAACTTTTTCTTTTTCCAAATTTATTCCAATTGCTTTGACATTTGTATTGCAAAGCAATTCCAAATCATTTTACCACCCAATTCCAGCATGGACAATACAGCAGGAGAGTGTACATCACTAAACACCTTGAGCTTTAACAGAAGGGAATACTTTCAGGAAGAACACATTTCCCCCAATTTTCAATAATTGATATAATTGCATGCACTGTCTCAATGTTAAGCCTCTTTTTAATTCTTGAAATCACAATTAAATGTGAGCAAATTTGCCACAAATAACCAGGTTGATCAACTGATTATACAAACGAAACCCACAGTGCCCACTGGTTCTACATCTTGGTAATACAAAGGTCTTCAAGATAATCTCTACATCACAAGACTTTCCAATAAATGCCAGCCACTGGAAATTTCCTGGTTTTAATTTTTCAAAAGCTCACTAGATGTCATATGAAGAGATTCTCAAAGTAACCAAGTCAAAATATTTGTTCCAGGTCCTGTAAAAAGTTTCTCCAAATTTCTTTTATAAAAATAGATGCTTTTTTTTAAACCCACTTCAGCAAAGAGGCTCTCTCTCTTTGGCAAGGTACTGTGTTACGAAAAAAAAATCCAAGAATCTTACATAAGGTATAATTGCAGCCCACCCTTTCCCAATTCAAAGTCTTATCAAAATAAAACTTTACTTAACATGTAAATAAAGAAAACAAAATGTAAACCAACATTTTGAAACTGATCACTTAAATGCAATGAATTTAAAGGCAAATCAAATACTTGACCAAAATATATTTTCTTCTAAAAAAGGAAAAAGAAAAAAAGCCTCACAAATTCACTTTATGTTCTGTTTCAAGGCAGTTGTGTAAAAATCTAGGAGTCTTTCTTCCTTCAGCTGAAACAGTTTCTTTTTAAAAGGTCCACCTCCTTCAAAAGGAGGTACGAGAATGTTTCGTGACAGGTAAAAAAAACCTGCACCTCTTGTCTTATTTTCAAAACATAAAAGCTATGAAAGAAGATTTAATGCAAAGTTACCAGCAATATAAAACCCTCTCATTCTTAGGATGCTAAATAGTCATTCTTCTCTCTTAACACTGACTTACAAAGTCTTTGCACTAGTATATAAAGTTTTGCTTTAACATGTCTTTTTGAATAGCTATATAACAGTTATGTTACACATTAGGCTTTGTGCGTTTTGTTGGTTTTGAAGGAGACCTGCAGTACTCTGTCCCCTAGACGGTATCCATTTAAGCTGGCTATTGCCATAGCTGCTTCATCATAGTTGGTCATAGTCACAAATCCAAAGCCTTTACACTTGTTTGTGTTAAAGTCACGGATGACTTTCACATTGGTCACAGCACCAAATGGTCCAAACATTTGCCAAAGAATACTCTCATCTGCATCAGGTGCTAAATTGTAAACAAAGATACACCAGCCTGTTCCAGCATGCCCAGGGATATTGATGCCTGCCAAACTGGTCATTCCATCAATCGTCATTGGTGAAAACCTGCCAAAAATAAGAAGCTACAATAGATCCTCATCCATGGCTGTAAAGTTCACATGAAAAGTAATTGACCATTTTATAGTTAGGCTGAATTTTGCCTTTGCACTATTTAAAGCAAAACATTAAAATGTCGTTAACAAGCAGAGGCATAAAATGACATTTTGTGAGTGCGTACAACTCTCACTTACTGCAATGAGACAGCACTAGCCGGTCTAGGTTGTTAGAAAATTTAGGCAAATAGAAGTCAGGACAATTGGTCATCCAGCAAATAGACACAAACCAATTTACATCCATACAGACAAGAAGTTTCATATGAGAAAACTTGAAAGTAAAGTGTGCACCAAGTGCTAGAATTACAAAAAATTCCCCTCATTTGAGTACAATCAAAATTGTGAATTAACAATTTTAGGCAATAGCACAGAAAAACATGATTAAAACTGTATATTTCCAATGTCTATCTTTCAAATTCTGCATTCTCTCATCTTTAATAATTTAACCTGATCAATTAAACTGGATTCTCTCTCCCTCCCCAAGCACACAATTATTTCAAGACTTAGATTTATACAAAGGAAAAAAGATAAAAGATTAGAGCCAATTACCTCTTGACACCATAAGCCATATTTAGAAGATTGTCCAACCTGTAAAATAAAATATGCAATTCAGTTGCAAATAAAACAAAGTGGACAAACATGCATGCAGAAAGCATCACGTTTAAAACTGTCCAATAATCAAACCATAGCATGTATTACAGTTCACTATTGCCCTAAACAGAGAACAGCCCATTGCAGGTTCAGTGTTTGAAATTCAGCACACATCTGCAAACTAGGTTTTTATTGCAAGAGAAAAGGGGAGAAAAATCAAGGATGTAATGGATCAGTGGTACATTCCCATGAGCAGAATTAATTCCACAATTAGGCTTTGACAAGATTGTAAGCAACAAGAGACAAGTGGTCATTTTACGTGTCTGCATACAGCACAAAAAATAGTATAAAAACTACATTTACTACAGTTTAGGCCATTTAATTTGTTCCACCTTCACATGCAAATATTATGTCACTAGTGGAGGGAATAAAGTCAGATTTCATTTAGGCCAGTTTACAAAATCTACACACATATATGGTTATCTCACATCAAACTAGAAGAAATTCAAATATTTGTTATCTGACAAACCAGAAAACCTTTATCGTTTATGTGATTTGATCCCATCGGTAACTGCAGGGATTGTGCATAAAATTAAAATCACAAAAATGCAATTAGCGTAGATTTATCCCAATCAATCTGGGAATTTGCTTGAGACACTCAAGTTTTCAGATTCCCTGGATCTGAACAAAAGGATCCAGATTTTCTGAGTGACAGCATGTCCCTCTCACTTTCAAGAAAGATCAGTATAAAGACAGCAATCTGCTTCATGGATCTGCCATGTCAATACCAGACCAAATGATTCTAAATACAACTGTTCTGATACAGCAATTGTCACCAACAAATAATCCAGAAATATGGTTTATCTATCTGGAGATCAGTTTAGAACTTAATTTTATAAATTTATGCTGGTTGTTATTTGCAATGCCCACAAAACCTACTGCCACAACTTCTCTTAGGGGCCCAATACTTCATTTCTTACCCAGCAATGATAAGTACTCAGGTTTGAAATAGCCAAACGCCTTGTAGATTAGACAAACCTTACCAAAACAGAGTGAAACAGACTTCCAATCAAGAAAAAAAAAATTGATCCCAGCCTAATGGCATTAAAGAAGAAAATCTGCAGATGCTGGGGTTTAGTGCGGTACACACATATGACCTTGGAAATTCTTCCTCAAATATAGAACACGACAGCACAGAACAGGCCCTTGATGTTGTGCTGGCACATATACTCCTTTTAAAAAAAGTACTAAACCAGTGGTTTTCAACCTTTTTCTTTCCACCCATATACCACTTTAAGTATCCACTATGCCATAGGTGCTCTGTGATTAGTTTTCTTCTTTGGCTTGGCTTCGCGGACGAAGATTTATGGAGTGGTAATGTCCACGTCAGCTGCAGGCTCGTTTGTGGCTGAAAAGTCCGATGCGGGACAGGCAGACACGGTTGCAGCGGTTGCAGGGGAAAATTGGTTGGTTGGGGTTGGGTGTTGGGTTTTTCCTACTTTGTCTCTTGTCAGTGAGGTGGGCTCTGCGGACTTCTTCAAAGGAGGTTGCTGCCCGCCGAACTGTGAGGCGCCAAGATGCACGGTTTGAGGCGATATCAGCCCACTGGCGGTGGTCAATGTGGCAGGCACCAAGAGATTTCTTTAGGCAGTCCTTGTACCTCTTCTTTGGTGCACCTCTGTCACGGTGGCCAGTGGAGAGCTCGCCATATAACACGATCTTGGGAAGGCGATGGTCCTCCATTCTGGAAACGTGACCCACCCAGCGCAGTTGGATCTTCAGCAGCGTGGATTCGATGCTGTCGGCCTCTGCCATCTCGAGTACTTCGATGTTAGGGATGAAGTCGCTCCAATGAATGTTGAGGATGGAGCGGAGACAGGAGCGTTCTAGGAGCCGTAGGTGATGCCAGTAGAGGACCCATGATTCAGAGCCGAACAGGAGTGTGGGTATGACAACGGCTCTGTATATGCTAATCTTTGTGAGGTTTTTCAGTTGGTTGTTTTTCCAGACTCTGTGTAGTCTTCCAAAGGCGCTATTTGCCTTGGCGAGACTGTTGTCTATCTCGTTGTAAGGCATTGCTTAAGGTGTTGGCTTCATGGTCAAGAACTCCATTGCCTCCAAACTCGAAAACCTCCCAACAGGCCACTCTGACCGGATCATGTCCATGCAACTCCCCCTTCAAAACAAGCGACACATCACTCTCATCAGTGTCTATGCTCCAACCCTTCAGGTAGAACCAGTAGAAAAGGACAAGTTCTACACTGATCTGCGCAACCTCATCCAACGCACCCCTACAGCTGACAAGGTTGTCATCCTTGGCGACTTCATCGCTCACATCGGCAAAGACTCAGAAACCTGGCCAGGAATCCTTGGCAAGCATGGTGTCGACAAGTGCAATGACAACAGGCACCTCCTGTTGGAGCTCTGCGCAGAACAGCGGCTTGTCATTACTAACATCCTTTTCCAGCAGAGAGACAGCCTGAAGACTACCTGGATGCATCCCCGATCCAAACACTGGCACCTCCTGGACTACGTCAGTGCGGAATGCCACACTGACCACCGGCTTGTTCGCTGCAAGCTCAACCTTCACTTCAAGCCAAAGTTCAAGAACAGTGGAGCTCCCAGAAAGAGGTTCAATGTTGGAAACTTGCAGTCAGACAAAGTGAGAGGAAACTTCCAGGCAAACCTCCAATCAAAGCTTGAGGATGCAAACTGCCTCACAGACACGTCTCCTGAAACCCTCTGGGATCAGCTGAAAATGGCCATTCTGCAATCCACTGAAGAGGTACTGGGCTTCTCCTCCAGGAAAAACAAGGACTGGTTCGACGAAAACAACCAGGAAATCCAGGAGCTGCTGGTAAAGAAGTGATCTACCCACCAGGCTCACCTTGCAAAGCCTTCCTTGACAGAGAAAACAATGAGCCTTCCGGCTCGCATGGAGTCATCTTCAGTGCAAACTCCGGGAGATCCAAAATGAGTGGTAGACTAGCCTCGCCAAACGAACCCAGCTTAGCGCCGACATTGGCGACTTCAGGGGTTTCTATGAGACACTAAAGGCTGTGTACGGCCCCTCACCCCAAGTCCAAACCCCTCTGCGCAGCTCAGATGGTGAAGTCCTCCTCAGCGACAAGATCTCCATCCTCAATCGATGGTCAGAACACTTCCAATCTCTTTTCAGTGCCAACAGCTCAGTCCAAGAATCCGCCCTGCTCCAGCTCCCTCAACAGCCCTCGAGTCTAGAGCTGGATGAGGTCCTTACCCAAGAAGAGACATACAAGGCAATTGAACAACTGAAAAGTGGCAAAGCAGCAGGTATGGATGGAATCCCCCCCAGAGGTCTGGAAGGCTGGCGGCAAAACTCTGCATACCAAATTGCATGAGTTTTTCATGCTCTGCTGGGACTAAGGAAAGCTGCCTCAGGACCTTCGTGATGCCATCATCATCACCCTGTACAAAAACAAAGGCGAGAAATCAGACTGCTCAAACTACAGGGGAATTACGTTGCTCTCCATTGCAGGCAAAATCTTCGCTAGGATTCTCCTAAATAGACTAATACCTAGAGTCGCCGAAAATGTCCTCCCAGAATCACAGTGTGGCTTTCGCGCAAACAGAGGAACTACTGATGTGGTCTTTGCCCTCAGACAGCTGCAAGAAAAGTGCAGAGAACAAAACAAAGGACTCTACATCACCTTTGTTGACCTCACCAAAGCCTTCGACACTGTGAGCAGGAAAGGGCTTTGGCAAATACTAGAGTGCCTCGGATGCCGCCCCCAAGTTTCTCAACATGGTTATCCAACTGCACGAAAACCAACAAGGTCGGGTCAGATACAGCAATGAGCTCTCTGAACCCTTCTCCATTGACAACGGCGTGAAGCAAGACTGCGTTCTCGCATCAACCTTCTACTATCTTCTTCAGCATGATGCTGAAACAAGCCACAACAATGAAGACGCTGTTTACATCCGGTACCGCACGGATGGCAGTCTCTTCAATCTGAGGCGCCTGAAAGCTCACACCAAGACACAAGAGGAACTTGTCCGTGAACTACTCTTTGCAGACGATGCCGCTTTAGTTGCCCATTCAGAGCCAGCTCTCCAGCGCATGACGTCCTGTTTTGCGGAAACTGCCAAATTCTTTGGCCTGGAAGTCAGCCTGAAGAAATCTGAGGTCCTCCATCAGCCAGCTCCCCACCATGACTACCAGCCCCTCCACATCTCCATCGGGCACACAGAACTCAAAATGGTCAACCAGTTTACCTACCTAGGCTGCACCATTTCATCTGATACAAGGATCGACAACGAGATAGACAACAGATTCGCCAAGGCAAATAGCACCTTTGGAAGACTACACAAAACAGTCTGGAAAAACAACCACCTGAAGAAACACACAAAGATAAGCGTGTACAGAGCCATTGTCATACCCTCTACCGGCATCACCTACGGCTCCTAGAACGCTTCCATCAGCACTGTCTCCGCTCTATCCTCAACATTCATTGGAGCGACTTCATCAACATCATAGTACTCGAGCTGGCAGAGACCGCAAGCATCGAATCCACGCTGCTGAAGACCCAACTGCGCTGGGTGGGTCACGTCTCCAGAATGGAGGACCATCGCCTTCCCAAGATCGTGTTATATGGCGAGCTCTCCACTGGCCACTGAGACAGAGGTGCACCAAAGAAGAAGTACAAGGACTGCCTAAAGAAATCTCTTGGTGCCTGCCACATCGACCACCGGCAGTGGGCTGATATCGCCTTCAACCGTGCATTTTGGCACCTCACAGTTCGGCGGGCAGCAACCTCCTTTGAAGAAGATCGCAGAGCCCACCTCACTGACAAAAGACAAAGGAGGAAAGACCCAACACCCAACCCCAACCAACCAATTTTCCCTTGCAACCGCTGCCACCAAGCCTGCCTGTCAGTCACCAATGAGCCTGCAGCAGACGTGGACATACCCCTCCATAAATCTTCGTCCGTGAAGTCAAGCCAAAGAAGAAAGAAGAAAAGGTGGAAAGAAAAAGTTTGAAAACCACTGTTTTAGTTATACCTAATTGACTTATCAGGTGCAGTTTCATAACTTCAAAGGAAATGGGCCAATGACAATTTTTTTCAAGCAAATTATTTCAGTAACAATTGGGTCTAGAGCAGCAGTTCTCAACCTTCCCTTCCCACTTACATACCACTTTAAGAAATCCCTTACTAATCACAGAGCACCGTATATTTAAAAACTTACCCCTGATGTCTCCCCTAAACTTCCCTCCCTTCACTTTGTACACAGTTCTCTGGTGTTTGTTATACCTGCCCTGAGAAATAGGTGCTAGCTGTCCACCCTATCTAAGCCTCTCAATCTTTGAGACCTCTGCTCATCCTTCTATACTCCAAAAAGCAAAGTCCCAGCTCTGATAACCTTGCCTCATCACAATTATTTTCCAATCCAGGCAACATCCTGGTAAACTCCTCTGCACCCTCTCCAAAGCCTCCACATTCTTTCTATAATGAGGTGACTAGAACTGGACACAATACTTCAGTGTGGTCTCACCAGAGATTTGTAGAGTTGCAACATGACCTCTCTACCCCTGAACTCAATCCATTAATGAAGCCCAGCATCCCAAAGGCCTTCTTAAATATCCCATCAACCTGTGCATCGACCTTGAGGAATGCATGGATTTGGACCCCAAGGTCCCTCTTTTCATCCACACTCTTAATTAACCAACCATTAACCTTGTACTCAACCTTCTGGTTTGTCTGAGCAAAATGCATCCAAATTGAACTCATCTGTCACTTCTCCACCCAACTCTGGATCCTGTCTATATCCTCTTGTAATCTTTGACAAACTTCAGCTCCATCCACATCTCCAACCTTTGAATCACCTGCAAACTTACTGATCCACCCTTCCACCCCCTTCACCCAGGTTATTTATTTTTAAAAAAAATCAAAGAGCAGGGGTCCTTGTGGTGCTTCACTAGTTATCGAACTCCAGACAGAATTCTTCCTTCTACTACAACTCTCTGCGTTTTCCATGCATGGCAATTTTTTTTTCATCCACACACCCAAAATTCCATGGATCCCATACCTCAGGAGTCTGACCAAGTCTCTCATGGGAGACCTTGTGGTTTATACGAATTCTAGCAAGGCATTTGACATCTATGGTCCTACTCTCAATTTCTTTTGTTACTTCCTCAAACTCAATTAAGCTCGTGAGGCACTAACTTCTCTTCACAAAGCCATGCTGACTATCCTTGAGTACACAGTACCCAAGATCCTATCCTTAAGGAATTCTCTCCAATAGCTATCTATTCCTACCTTCACTGGCACATGGCACAGGCAGCAATCCCGAGATTATCACCCTTGAGGACATGCTTTTTAACTTCTTACTTAATTCCATCTCCAGGACCTCATCCCTAATCCTATCTATGTCATTGGCCCTCACATGGATCATAACATCTGGCTGTTCAAACCTCCCCCCCACCCCCACTCCTCCAGAATGCTGTGAGCTCAATCAGAGACATGCCTGTTGAGCATCTGGCAAGCAGCATACCATTTGGAACATCAATCTCACTCACAGAACCTCCTATTCACTCTCCCAACCAAAGAGTTCCCAATCACCATAGCTCTCCTCTTCTGAGCTGAGGGTCCAGCCTCTGTGCCAGAGTCATGACCTCCAGGACTTGTCCCTGGTAGATAGTCTCCCTCAACCACATCCTTGTGGTTGAGGGGAACTATCATAGGGATGCTCTGCACTGTCTGCTTCTTCCCCTTCCTAACAGTCACCTAGTTACCTTCCTCCTGACATTTGGGGGTGACTGTCTCCCTGAAGCTCCCCTCTATCATTACCCCTGCCTCCTGAATGATCCAGAGTTCATCCAGCTCCAATTCCTAGATTCAGTCTGTCAAGAACTGCAGTTGGATGCATTTTTTCAGGTGTGGTCATCAGGGACAAACTGTGTTGTCCAGGGCCGATTAATGTCGTAGCAAAAGTAGAATATGCTACTGGCCCCCAGATTTTCAAGGGCCCCTGCATTTATATACTATGATTTATGAGAAACATTTTCATCTTTGTGCAGCAACTAATGAGATAACAAACTGATAGTCTGTGTAAATAACCCCAATTAAAAAGGAGAAAATTGGTTAAAACAGCTAAACTTAAAGAGGGGTGCCACTGTCCTCGCCTGATTCGATCCTAGTCCCGGCCGTTCATTCTGTACCACCCCCCACCCCCCCCCCCCCCCCCCCACCCACCCATCCAACTCCTAATACTGCAGCAGTACTGTCAGAATTCACTAGAGCACCATTCCGGCATCTGATCAGGCCGCTCCATCAGCTCGTGGTGATGGCTCAATGCTGGAATAAGGTCCGTCTTTGTTACCCATAATCCCCCATACAGCTGAAAATGCAATGTTTCCAGCTGCGTGGGGGATTATGGGTAACAAAGACAGCCGCTGATACCACATTGAGCCAGCCTCCACCACAAGTTTTGTTTTAAAATGTGCAAGTAGAGTTTAAACAGGGGAAGGGAGAAGCATAATTTCAGTGCAAGTGTAAGTTTTAATGGGGGGGTGCAGTCACATTTCCCTCTCATTGCGTATGCACCAGCCAACACTGTGCACTGTTATCACACTTCCCCTTCACTGAGCATGCACCAGTTGGCACTATTTAGGGCCCCTTTAAAATAAATGCTACAGACCCATATTACCTTAATCTGCACTGGTGCTGTCCCAGATTTCCCATGTGGTGCACTTGGAGCATTCCATTGCCCTAGCTATCTCCATTAACTCTAATTTAAATACAAACATCTCATTAGGCCTTACCTTGCTGGAAACAAGCTTGTCCTTAGCCTGACAAGCCAAAGCCTCATAGTCCCACTCCTCCAATGGACCACTCCACTTGAGCTATCCCTCTTTATTTGTCACTACCCCATATCTATTACTTCTCCCACCAATGTTCTTTTTAAACACTTAACTTGCCCTCTGCTCCCTTTTTAAATGCACTCACCTCAAGCTGCTACCCGATAAACAGCTCACCTGAGTTCCTCGCTCCTCCTCTTCTCGCAACCGTCTCAAAATGACCATCTGGGAACTGATTTCTAAATTGGGTGCGCCTATTTACAGCCTGATCAAGTGACACACAGCTGTGGTCTTCACACCTTATAAACAATGTTTCAGACCTTCCACCTGAGTGCTAGCATGGGACTTGTGGTCAGCACTTCCCACCCGTGTACCAATGAGAGTCCATCTTTCCAGGATACACAGATGAGAAGCAGCCCTAGGAATTCTCACCGACCCTAAACCTTAGTCTATGAAGGATAATTAAACTGCTAACAGAACATGGCAGCTTTAAGAACATCCCCATTCTCAAATTTAGCCACAATCTGTATGCAAATGCAAAAGGACAATACATGTGCAACCAATATTCAGCCAAAGGAATGAATGATCAATCTTCACTTGACATCAATGTCAAGGGACTGTGTAGGGACCAGTAGGGATTGGGCTATGTTCAAGGGCAGTTGGAAACTGTTCAAACAGGACTGTTCGCACCTGGAAGGAGACCAACATCCTTGCAGGTAGGTTTGCTAGTGCTGCTCCTGGGGTTTTAAACTAGATTTGCAGGGGGATGGGAACCAGAGTGTTAGAGCAGGTAGTGAGGTGGAGGAGGATAAAGGTCATGCGAGGACTGCATGTATAGATAGAAATCAAAGGTTTGTAGATGATAGAAATGTTCTCAGGTGTACTTATTTCAATGCAAGGAGTATTGTCGAAAAGGCAGACTAGTTTAGGGCATGGATTGGCATGTGGGATTATGATATTATTGCTATTCGTGAGACTTGGTTACAGGAGGGGCAGGACTGGCAGCTCAATGTTCAGGGGTTCCATTGTTTCAGATGTGATAAGAGGGGGAGGGATGAAAGGGAGGTGTGGTATTGCTAGTCAGGGAAAATATTACAGCTATGCTGAGACAGGACAGCCCAGAGGGGTGGTCTGTAGAGGCCAAATGGGTGGAGCTAAGAAACAGGAAGGTGTGACTACACTCATGTAGTTGTATTATAGACCACCCAATAGTCAAAAGAATTGGAGGAGCAAACCTGTAGAGAGATAACAGACCAATGTAAGCAGAAGAAAGTTGTAATAGTAGGAGATTTCAACTTTCCACATATTGACTGGGACTCCCATACTATAAAAATGGCTGGATGGCTTGGAGTTTGTCAAATGTATTCAGGAAAGTTTCCTAAATCAATATATACTGTACCAACAAGAAAGGATGCAGTACTTGGTCTCCTATTCGGGAACCAGACAGGTCAGGTGACAGAAATATGTGTCGGCAAACATTATGGGTCCAGTGACCATGTCATTAGTTTCAAATTAATTATGGATAAGGATAGGTTTGGTCCTTGAGTGGAGATTCTAAATTGAAGAAAGCCCAATTTTGTAGAAATGTGAAAGGATCTAGGAAGAATGAATTGGGACGTTGTTTTCTGGTAAGGATGTGTTCAGTAAGTGGAAGGCCTTCAAAGGTGAAATGTTGAGAGTGTAGTTTGCATGTTCCTGTCAGGATTAAAGGCAAAGTTAACAGGATTAGGAAATGTTGGGTTTCAAGGGATATTGGCAATCTGGTTAACAGAGAGGTGTATAGCAGGCATAGGCAACAAGGAGCACATAAGGTACTAGAAAAGTATAGAAAATGCAAGAAAATACCTAACAAAATCAGGAAGGAAAAAATACATGAATTGCTTTGGCAAATAATGTGAAAGTAAACCTGAAGGGCTCCTATAAGTATATTTAAGAGTAAAAGAATAGTAAGGGAAAAAATTTGTCCCCGAGAAGGTCAGAGTGGTCATCTACGTGTGAAGCCTCATGAGATGGAGATCTTGAACAGTTTTTTTTTTTGCATCGGTATTTACTCAGAAAACTGGCATTGTGTACACAGTAGTGGCATGGAACATATAGAGATTAAAGAGGAGGAGGTGCTTACTGCCTTACAGAAAATAAAGGTAGATAAATCCCCCAAGCCTGATGATATTCCTGCAGACCTTGAGGAAAACCAAAGTAGAAATTGCAGGGGTTCTGGAAGAAATATTTAAAATGTCCATAGGCACAGGAGAGGTGCCAGAGGATTGGAGGGTAGCTCATGTTGTTCTGTGTTTAAAAAAGGCTCCAAAAGTAAACAAAGAAATTACAGGCCAGTGAGCCTGACATCAGTAGTGGGAAATTATAGGAAGGTGTTCTGAGAGAGTGGATGTACAAGTATTTGGACAGCCAAGGGCTGATTAAAGATAGTCAGCATGGCTTTGTGTGTGGTAGGTAGTCTTTAAACAAATCTTAGTTTTTCGAGGAGGTAACCAAGAAAATAGATGAAGGAAGGATCAAATACTATGTATCCATTGAAAAGTTGTAAACTGGTTTCAAAATTGACTGAATGGGAGAACACTGAGTGGTAGTGGATGATTGTTTCTCAGAATGGAAGGCTGTGATTAGTGGTGTGGCTCAGGGATCGGTGTTGAGACCTTTTTTCTCTATATAAATGATCTAGAGATGTTAATGTGCTAAATTAGGATCAGCAAGTTTGCAGAGGACACTAAGATTAGAGGCATTGTGGACAATGAGGAAGACTTTCAAAGCTCGCAGAGGGTACTGGACCAACTGGAAAAATGGCAGATGAAATTCAATGCAGATAAATGTGAGGTGTTGCAGTTTGGAAGGACAACCCAAGGTAGGACATACTCAGTAAATGGTAGGGCATTGTGGAGCAACAAAGATTTGGGAATGCAGGGAAAGTGTGTCACAGGTAGACAGGGTTGTAAAGATTTTAGCATCTTGGCCTTCATAAATTAAAATATTGAATAGAGGAGTAGGGATATTATAGTACAAGATATTGGAGAGGCCAAATGTGGAGTATTATGTGCAGTTCTGGTCACCTAACTACAGGAAAAATATCACTAAGATTGAAAGAGTGCAGAGAAGATTTACTAGGATGTTGCTGGGTCTTCAGTTGAGTTGAGTTACAGGCAAAGATTAAACAGGTTAGGGCTTTGTTCCTTGGAGCGTAAAAGAATGAAGGGAGATTTGATAGAGGTTTATAAAATTATGAGGGGTATAGACAGATAAATGCCATTAGGCTCTTTCCACTTGGAATTGGACAGGTAACTACAAGAGGTTGTGGCTTTAGGGTGAAAGGGGAAAGGTTTAGGGGAACTTCTTCATTCAGAGTGATGGGTGTGTGGAATGAGCTGCCACCTGACTTGGTAAATGTAGGGTCTGAAGTTTTTAAGAATAAATTGGATAGATACATGGATGGGAGAGGTCTGGAGGGTTATGAAATGGGTGCAGGTCAGTGGGACTAGCAGAATGATGTTTCGGCACAGACTAGAAGGGCTGAATGCTAAAGTGTTCTATGATTCTATTGCAGACTCCAGGGGAGCAGTGGATTAGTGTAGGCACCATAAACAGGGAGAACACCCTGCATCAAGGCAAGCTTGGGAGAAAACCCAAAGGAAGGTTACCACGGCAGCAGACCAATAGGGGGCTCAGCAGCTGAAGGAGCCATTCATTCTCTGGGCGATGTGGTCAAAGGATTCACACAGGCTGTGGGCTGCTGGAGACTAGACCAAGTGAACCAGGTATCAGAACTGGGATCAGAGAGGGTGCTGAGGGCATAAAGGCTCTCAAGGACTTTGGGTGCTGAAGTGCTAATAGGTAGCAACCATTTGCTAAATACCTGCTCAATAATATCCAGTTTGGGATTTGCAGGATAACTTGGCAATAACCCTCAAAGCTTTAGATTCCAGTGCAGAGGTGCATATGAATGCCCACAATGTCATGCAATAATTTGACTGAGTGCAACAACAGCATGCTCTGGTAAAACTGAAGTCAATGGGCATCTCAAGGAATAATACTCCTGAGATTGGAATCACTTATCAAGAAAAAGACTTAATTACACTTAAATCCTCCCACCCCTCCCAAAAAGATTTGTTTACTTGAAAGCAACTTGGGATTATGAGAGACAACTTTAAGATGAACAGAGATAATTTTGCTGTCTCATGCAGGAAGTGGCAAAAATATTAAAATTAAGTGTCTACTCGCCACAAATGTAACAGAATGCGTCACAGCTGTTGTGACATTGATGAGACATTTCTGCTGTACTGAATTTTCCTGAAGACAATAAGCGGTTTTGTTAAGAACACTTATTAGGCTATTGCCTGAAGAACATGTGTATCAACCTGCGATCAATCTATATCATGTAATGCACAGCATCTATAGATCTATGAACTGTATTTACAGCCTGTCTGCAACTATTCTAAGCATGCCCAGGCCAAAGGCAACATTTGCAAAGCACCTGCACTGAGTGCATGCCCAAGCATATTTGCACTGACCAAAACAGACTTAAAATTTGATAGAAACATCACAAAAATAGGTTATATCTAAAAAAATGAATATGATAAGCAAACTTTTAGGTGATTTTCGTGATCAGCAACACAAAATCCATAAAATATATCCAAAAGGGTTCAGGAAGCAAAATCTTCATTGCCCAATGTTAATGGAGGTCAATCCTTTCAACTCCAGGTCATCACTACTCAAGAGCCTCTGGGCCACATCCTAGGCCCAGCCACCTTCAGCTGCATCATTAATAACCATCCTTCTACGACAGAAATCGTAAATCAGAATGTTACCACAATGTCCAACTCTATCTGCAACTTTTCAACATTTATTAGTCCTCAAATGCATGCAAATTACTTAAAAAACGTTCCAGCATGGGCTGATGAGGGCAGGGAACATTCATACCACTAAAATGTCAAGAAATTACCATGGCTAATGACAGTATCTAGCAAATTAACATTATCAGATTCTCGTATCAATATTGTGGGGATTATCGTCGATGAAAAACTATGCAAGACCTGCCACAAACATTTTGGGATTACAAGTCAGAGGCCAAATACCCTGCAAGAAGTAACCTGCCTCATGACAACCATCTGCAAGGCCAAAGTCAGGTGCATTTGACTGCAGATTCAACACAAGTAGCTCAATGCCATACAAGACTTAACCTGCACGATTTGTACTCCATCTACCACCCTAAAATATTTACTTTTCCATTAGTGGCTGGTATGCGTACATTCTCCAACATTAACTGCAGCTACTCACTTGGAATATCTTGAAGCACGTCCTTATCCAGCAACTTCAATCAAGGACATAATGACCTGAACCATCTCTTCAGACATAACAAACCAACTTGAAAGTATCACTTCAAATCCTGGAGCTCTCCCCTCTGACCGGTAGAATTAGTGGCTCAATGTCATTTTAAAGGAAAATACTGGCCTTTCACAATGCTGAAATCATCATCCTTTAAAAACAAAATCGTGCAGAAGTTTAAACATTCATACACAGGTTCCATTTAGATGATTCGAGTCAAAAAATTAATTGGATTTTATGATACAGGACTGTCATTCTCGATAACTCTCCATCCACCCACTCTCCCCCTCCTCAGGGATGTTATAGCAAGAATTGTGCACTACTTAAAACCTCTTGTCAATATGATAACTTCAGAAAGTTTACCATCTGAAAAGAGTTCAGCAGCCTACCTGGAGGAACAGGTAATTAACAGCATCTTTCAGATCTCCACATTATTGCAGATTTACAAAACGGCTTAGCTTCTTGGTAGTGACTGCAAAAGCTGTCATTTTTACATTTCCATCAAATTCAGCCCAAGGCTTTAAAATTGCCAAAGTAGATAATTTGAGTGTTCTCAGTGAAGGCAAGACAGAAATTCCTGATCTCGATTTATAGATTTTGTGTTTAGAACAGGGAAAACATTAAAATGGCATATTGGTAGCACTATATATATTCTGAGGCAGGAGACTTCAAGGATATGCAACTTGGATGCAATGCTAAAAGTTGTTTAATTCCAATAGTACAGAATCCAGATGAAGAATTAGGGAACAGATAGAATCACATTTCTCAAACAGAAGGGAGAAAAGTGATTCTTGGAAAGAAACTGGTATTTAAATATTTGATGTAATTTATAGATACAGAATTCTAACTCTGATCTGTGAAATATAATTAGATAGAATCACGATTCAATTTATTATCACAGTAATAAAACAGCGTCAGATTACATGAAATATCTTTTTGCCTGCTGCAAATTAGACAGATTCACCACCAGCAGAAATTTTCCTAACCGCCTCTTAATTTTTCAGACACCGTCAGAGACAAGCAAAAGAGTGTCCCCACCCAGAATCGCCGAGTGTCCGCAAATGGGCCTCCAGCACTTCAGCAGCCCCTGCAGACACCCAGAGTCCAGTGCAAATCCTTGGCAACCCAAACTCCAGATCCTAAATTCCAACAGAGTCGGGAACCCTTCAACACATTCGGCATCCCAGTTCTGATATTTGGTACTCCTCCAGGCAATTCAAGCCAGCCTCCAGTTGTCAACAACCTGGCGCAAGTCTCCTGGCAGCAATCTCCAGCAGCCGACAGCTTCTGCGGGTTCCTGGTCTCGAATTGCCAGCCACAGAGTCCCCTCACTGATATGCCACTGTGATCACCATCCCCGTGGGACATCCCTGCTCTGCTGCTTCTCAGACGGGGCGTGATCTTCCCATCATCTGGTGCCCTCCTCCACTTCCCTGGTGTCTGCAGCCTATTAATAGGTGCCACCATCTTGGGCAGAGACCTGCAGTTGCAGGATTTCAACTAAAAAAAACCATCACTATCTCCCTCAATGGGCTGTTCAAATCTTGTTCAGTGCTGACAGCAGAGGACTGCATCTCCATTCCCCGTGGGTCTACACCAGCGCTGTCACAACAGCAGCTCCATCAGCACCACCATCTCGCATATTACAGTTAACTTAATTCAGACATCTACTTGAGCATTAGTTTATTTATTCATGCAATTTTCTGCTGAGACATAACTGGACTTTATTCAAAGGAATGGAAGATGAAATCTTAGTCTAATGCCTCTTCTCAGAAATGGTTTCTACATTAGAGCCAAATCTACGCAATGTAAGGTAAAACATCATGAGATGGGAATGTGTAGGGAGTTACCCTGTACAGGGCAGTAACAAGAAGGGGAGGTGTCCTTGTACTCCTGTTAGGTAAAACATCATGAGATGGGAATGTGTAAGGAGTTACCCTGTACAGGGCTGTAACAAGATGTGAATGCATCCTTGTACTTACAAGATAAGAGAGACATTGATGGATTGAGAGGCAGGAAGCTAGCAGGGAAAGGATAGCAACAGTTTTAGTCATTGGACAAGTAATGATATGATGATGTTCTAAGCACATATCCAAGGGTATAAAAAAATCACCATTTTGCTGATAACGGCAGAATGCATTCTCCGACTAACATGTTTAGTCGCAAGTGTTACAATCCGGTAATAAAGAACAAAGAACCCTGATTTCGACTCAGCCTGGTGTTTGTCTCACTCATTCATGAACAAAGCAGACCTAACAGCAATTACCGTCAACTTCAGTCTTTCATCTTTTAAAGTAATATAAAATGGGTAAACAGTGTGGGATTGACTGGGTAGTGAGAATCAATGTGAACAAAACAGGCAAGCATGTAGGAAAAAAATGCTAAGGGTTTATTGACAGTGGGAAAGATTTTTTTTATATGGAAAATCATTCATAGACAATCTCACAAGACAAAGGAAGGAGCATCCAAATCTAGAGCTCCATTAATGACAGATAAAAGGCATGTTTGATACTTGCTGTATTTAATGGAGTCTAAAGTAACGATTGTCAGAAATTTATGCATGCTTTGCCTTTGTCAATCACAAAGATGGTGAGTTTTGTGTGGATAAGGACGATAAAGGATAATTTTAGAGCTGCTACTAAATTTAATGAATTTAAGTGTAAATGAGTACAAGGATAGAAATAGTAATACAGGTTGAACCTCTTATTTGGGTTCTGTGGTCCGGCAACTCCTGTGGTTCAGCACATTTTGAATCTGCTGCCGTCTGTTAGTTTATAGAAACATAGAAATATAGATAGGAGCAGGAGTAGGTCATTCGACCCTTCGAACCTGCTCCGCCATTCAACGAGATTATGGCTGATCTTAAAGTTCAGTACCCCGTCCCCGCCTTCTCTCCGTAACCTTTAATACCCTTATACTGAAAAAATATATCTAATTCCCTCTTAAATATATTTAATGAACCTGCCTCTACTGCCCTCTGTGGCAATGAATTTCACAGATTCACCATCCTCTGGGTAAAGAAATTCCTCCTCGTCTCGGTCCTAAATGGTTTGCCTATTATCCTCAAACCATGGCCCCGGGTTCTGGATTTTCCCATCATTGGAAACATCCCATCTGCATCCATTCTGTTCAGTCCTGTCAGAATTTTATATGTCTCTATGAGATCCCCTCTCAATCTTCTAAACTCCAGCGAGTACAATCCCAATTTGCGCAATCTTTCCTCATAAGTCATTCCTGCCATTCCAGGTATCAGCCTGGTGAATCGCCTCTGCACTCCCTCCATTGCAAGAACATCCTTCCTTAGATAAGGTGACCAAAACTGCACACAATACTCCAGGTGTGGCCTCACCAAGGCCCTGTACAGCTGCAGTAAGGTATCCTTGTTCCTATACTCAAACTCTCTTGATATGAAGGCCAACAAACCATTTGCCTTTTTACTGTACCTGCATGCTCGCCTTCAGAGACTGGTGTACAAGTACCCCTAGGTCTCTCTGCACTTCCCCATCTCTTAATCTATTGCCATTCAAATAGTAATCTGCCCTCCGGTTTGTATTACCAAAGTGGATAACCTCACATTTATCCACATTGTAGTGCATTGGCCATGTATCTGCCCAGTCCCTCAATTTATCCAAATCACACTGGAGCTTCCTGACCCACTCTACCGTGCACACAACCCCTCCTAGCTTAGTGTCATCTGCAAATTTGGAGATATTACATCCAATCCCCTCATCCAGATCATTAATGTAAATTGTGAACAGCTGGGGTCCCAGTACAGATCCCTGTGGCACCCCACTGGTCACCGCCTGCCACTCTGAAAATGAGCCATTTATCCCAACTCTCTGTCTTCTACCTGCCAGCCAGTTCTCAATCCACATCAATACTTTGCCCCCAATCCCATGAGCCTTGATTTTGTAAGCCAGTCATTTATGTGGGACCTTATCGAAGGCCTTTTGGAAGTCCAGGTACACCACATCCACTGGCTCTCCCCCATCCATTTTACCTGTCACCATCTCAAAGAATTCCAATAGATTTGTCAAGCACGATTTACCTTTTGTAAATCCATGTTGACTCCATCCGATCCCTTCTCTGCTAGTCATATGCTCCACTATTACATCCTTAACAATGGATTCCATCATTTTGCCCACTACTGATGTAAGGCTCACCAGCCTATAATTCCCCGCTTTTTCTCTACCCCCCTTTTTAAATAGTGGGGTAACATTAGCTACCCTCCAATCCATGGGTACTGATCCTGAGTCTATCGAGTTCTGGAAAATAATTCTTAAAGCATCTGCTATCTGAATGTCCACTTCCTTAAGTACCCTAGGATGTAGATTATCAGGCCCATGGGATTTATCTGCCTTCAATCCCATCAATTTCCCCAAGACCATGTCCTTAGAGATACTGATTTCTTTCAGTTCCTCCCTTGCATTAGTCTCTATGTTTCCCAACATCCTTGGGAGGTTATTTGTATCCTCTCTTGTAAAAACAGAACTAAAGAAAGAATTTAATTGGTCTGCCATTTCCTTATTCCCCATTATATAATCCCCTGATTCCGACTGCAAAGGACCTACTCTGGATTTCACCAATCTTTTCCTCTTGACATATTTATAAAAGCTTTTGCAGTCGGTTTTTATATTTGCCGCAAGCTTACTTTCGTAATTTATTTTTGCTCTCTTGATTAATCCCTTTGTCCTCCTTTGGTGCATCTTGAACTGCTCCCAGTCTTCAGTTGTGGTACTTTTTTTGGCCAATTGCTTTGCTCTCTCTTTGGACCTAATGCTGTCTCTAATTTCCCTTGTTATCCACGGTTGAGTCACCTTTTTTGGTTTATTTTTGCAATTTCTCCATTAGATCTGTGAATGCTTTCCATTGTCTATCCACAGTCAACTCCCCCATAAACACCACCCAATCAATCTTACTCAACTCCTGTCTCATACCATCATAATTCCCTTTATTTAAATTCAGGACCTTAGTCTTGGTTTTAATTTCATAACTCTCCATGTTGAGTGAGAATTCAATCATATTGTGATCGCTCCTACCCAAAGGGCCTCGTACAACAAGATTGTTGATTAGCCCCTTATTGCATAATACCCAATCTAAAATGGCCTGCTCCCGAGTTGGTTCCTCTACATATTGGTATAGATAACCGTCCCGTAAACATTCAAGGAATTCCTCCTCCTCAGTATTTTTACTAATTTGGCTAGTCCAATCTATATGCAAATTAAAGTCTCCCTTGATGGCAGCTGTTGCCTTATTGCACACTTTTCTAATTTCTCTTTTAATGCCTTCCCTCACCTCTACACTACTATTTGGAGGCCTATATACCACTAACATTTTCCGCCCCTTGCTATTCCTCAGTTCTACCCATATAGATTCCGCATCTTCCGAATTGATATCCTTTCTGTCAATTGTGTCGGTCCCTTCTCTCACCATCAATACTACCCCACCCCCTTTTCTTTCTTGCCGATCCTCCTAAATATCGTATACCCCGGGATGTTAAGTTCCCAGGCTTGCCCACCCTGCAGCCATGTTTCTGTAATCCCGATCGCTGGGACTGTAAGGCATTATGCTAACCGTGCCACCCCACTGTATTATTTCCTGTTTTAAGCTTTGTTCTACCTTTGATATGTTTACATAGGGGGTTCTGGGTTCCCTTAGGCGTCAATTTCTGTTCTCTTGCATTTTTCTGTGATCCGGCATTGGCCAGGTCCCGACGTCACCAAATTAAAAAGGTTCAACTTATAGTGGCAATTTTACTAGATTGAAAGAAATTATACAGAATCATTTCCAATATTTTGGCACTTGTATCCTACTCCAACTAGGACTTGGCAATAGAGCAAATAAGCAGATGACATGAACCATTAAATGAAGTAAACAAAGCCAACAGAATGACAATTTGGCAAATAAATTGTTTAATGCAGCAGCCCATCACATTCTAAAATACTGAAAAGAGTGGATGGAAACATTCACTCAGAATGTGGATGTTACTGAATGTCAGCATTTGTTATCATCCATGCTTTTCCTTGAACTGAGACATTAAAAGGGGCCGAATTAGATGGGAAAACCATTCCCCAAATTAAACAAGTTTGTTTTTATTCTATTGGTGTACTAGGTTTGCTTAAAATTTGCCATCTGCCATGAGGGCAACAGTTGTTAGTTTCAAATGTAACATTCTAAAAGACATTAGATAAATACTTGAAGGAAACATTCAAAGTTATGAAGAGTAGAAGGCCAACATATCAATCCAAAAGCCAACAGTTGAATCATTCTATAATTACCGGTATATATTTTAAGATACAGTACAACTCCAATTATCTAAAATCCTCATTTGTCCAAAATTTTTTTCTTAGCTGAACTGACCTCAAGTTGAAAAAAATTAATTAGACATGAAATTAAAACAATGATTGTCCTCGTTTCAGGTTACTCCCTCCCATCTCTCTTTCCATTTCTTCTTTACCTTCCCCTATTGACTTTTCTCTCCCACTCTCCCTCTCAAACCGCATGCCACTGTCTCCCAGCATCATCAAGCAGATTGGCCTCCCAGGCAGGAGCTCAGGCTCAGTGGTGTTCCCTCCCTCCCTGACACACCAGATTCAGACTTCGAACCCTCCCCTCTGCATACTACCGCATACCATATTCGCCAGTGTGCGTGTGTAGTAGGCCTAGAGGAGGATCCTGAGTCGGGACTCAGGTGTCAGGAGCTCCAGTGACTGGGGAGACAGGAGCCCACTGACTCACCAGTGAGTGTTCCACCTGGGAAGCCTCCCCGGAAATCGGCAACAGCATTGGGATCGTGCCAGCATTTTTTTGGTGAGAATTAAAAATTATTTTAATGCTTAAAAATACTTCCCTTGTTGTTTGTTGTTGTTAAAACATTGATACAAGTGATTTCTTGTTGCTGCTGGGGTATTTTTAAAAAGTGACCAGTTCTCCAAAGAGATCTATCTGACATGGGTGTGGTCCCGACTATGTCGGATAATCAGTTTTTTTGTGTGTGTGCCATTTTCTCAACGGGACTACAAAAGGTAAATTTTGCAGAGATGCTAATATTATGCAGTAGCATAAATCTTTGAGAACACTAGTACAGCCACATAGAAGAAAGCCCCACAAAGTGACAATAGTTTCATTCTGGTGAATAGATTCTACCAATGAGTTAAAAGTTTGAGAGCTCCTTTTTAGTTGGAAAATTTAAAGCAAGAGACAGTGAAAAAGGACATCCAAGGTAGCTTCAAGCACTTTAAGGCTCGACATTCTCAAAACAAGCAGAACAAAATCTACTACACACTTACCACAGCATGAGCAATTGGTTCTGGACTACCAAATTCAATCACAAAGACTTCTTGACAAGGTAAAGCTTCCATTATTGTCACATACATAAAATTCATTAACTTTTGTCTACTGTACAGCAGACAGAGTCACCATTTTGTCCAGAGCTCCTCACCTTCAGGAATACAGATCTAGGCCCACATGTAACTCACTCCAATTCATACACATAGAAAATCTTTCTGTATTAATAAAAATAATTTCAGATTATACTACCACTTACTATGTTGGTTGTACAGTACCACTCTGATTATCCAAAATGGTCGGGACCAGGCCTAAGTCGGATAACTTTTGTTTTCGGCGAAATGGTCATTTTTTAAAAATAGCCTAGTAGAAACAGGAAATCACTTGCCTCAACAAAGGAAGGGTTTTTCAGCATGAAATAATGTTTAATTCTCACAAAAAAACCTGAACAAGATAAATACAACACCAGAAAGCACAAAATTCAACACAGAGGTTTTCCCCAAAATTATTTCAACCTGTAACATCAGTTCGGCTCCGAAAAACAAAATAGGATTGCTGATTGTTTTGGATATCCTCATCTATCTGGAATATTTTCCTTGGCAAAATGACAATTTCAGCTTGGAAAATTTTCAAATAAATGAGGATTTCTGAAATCCTCAATTATCTGACAATTTTTTTGGAGCCAAACAGACGTCACTTCTGGGTCCAAAGAAATTTTGGATAACTGAGGATATCAGATAATCCAATTTTGGCTAATCGGAGTTGTACTCTATATCAAAGGACCTTGTAGTGTTTTGATATGCAACAAACTAGTGATTTTCCTTTTTGACAGACATCTTTAATACACAGTAGATGGTTAACTAAAATGAAGGATGGAGGTTTACTAGTTTGATACCTTTCAAAACTGTTTCCAGGAATAAAATCAGATTTTTTAAAGCATTGGGAGGATCCTTTCATCATGGGTAGGATTCTGCTTTCATTGCAGTTAGTATAGAATAGTATGTGGGGTGGGGGGGGGGGGGGGAAACATGTTCTATATTACTTTTACAGTTACAGTTCACTTTTATTGAACTGCTAGATGGTTCACTATGGCTTGTTTTGTTTGAAAATCTGAAATATGATCATTCGATTCAATCTACCAAAAATACTCTTACCACTCATCTTCAATCAAAAGTGTTCAAATTGAAACTGGTTCCAAACATCTAAATGAACAACCCTCATTCTTCAATTGTATTCCCAAATTAGCACCAAATAATCTAGAAAAATATTCCCAGGAGTTTCTGCACAAATCACTTTCCAAAACAGGACTGATTTCACTATTCTTCTCCCCCAAATCTTTGCAACTCTTCAATGGAAGAAAAGCTGTTTGAACATTGTGTCAGATTATGTTACATTTTATATTGTAGACATGTTTTAAAAGAGATAAATTGTGGCAGGTTTTTTTTGGTCACAACAAACACTTCACAACACTTTGAGATCTCACTCAAAATGCCAGAGCTCTGCTCAAGCCAGACAGTCCAAGCTCTGAGTGCCTTTCCAAAAACTTTGAAGAATGCCTATAGAGACTTCACAAGTAGGTTTTAATTGGACACACTGTGGAATAATGGATTATTGTTTTGGAAAGCAACCGATAAATTGGCTTGGAAGATTGGGACCGGTGTCGCAGTCTGTTTGCATACAGTTTGTGGTTTTAAGAGGGTCATGTGGTTTTCAGAGAGCGAGAAAGTTAAGCAGCAGCAGCTGGGACTGGAACAGGACAAGCTGGCAAGCTTGTGGAAAAACCCCATTTTGAAGATGGGTTGTGAGTCCTTAGTTCAGCCTGGTCAAAACCCTTATGGTTCATACAAGAGGACTGGCGGCATGTTTCACTTGAAATAAGAGAAACAAAATGGAACTCTGTGGTGGCCTGAAAGAAGTTAACATTTGGAAAACCCATAATGGGGCTATTTTCTCCAGCAAGACACTGAAGTGACTGATTGGAAGGAATCAGTTTGTGTCCAACGAGCAACAAATCTCTCTGAAAACTGACAAGAACTTTCCTGAGTGGTAACCATTTCCCTTTCAAGCACCAAAGCCTGGTGAAATGCATAAATGTTAAATTCTGTGAGCAGTACAAGAATTGCCTGATACCGATGAACTTGGAGGAGTGAGAACTGAGATTGGACTGTGAATTAAAGAACTTTTCTGAACTTGCACATACATTACATACACTTGTGGTTAGAATTAGAAGGAGTTTAAATTAGGTTAAGTTAATAGTAATAAGTTAAAGTTTGATCCTGCATTCATGTTTAAAGATAATTAAAAGCAACTTTTAAATAACCATTTGTCTTGGTGAATTTCTAATGCTTCTGGGTTTTGGGGTCCTCTGAGTCCACAATAATATCCAAGATCAGACTGATACTTGCATGCCAAAACAACTGGTTGATGCACAATGCACAATGATTACCTTAAAACAGTGATGATTTTAGGAAATCAAATGGAATGCTTTGATTTTTCTAAAGGATATACCCTTGTAAATCCAGAGACATCAAATGGAACCACCTCCTCTTCACTGTCAATATTGCTACAAATTAGTACTGGATCATGAGTGCTTTCAAGGCTGATAATGACACTACCCACATAGGACTCGATCTTCAATCACATTGGTTGGTTTAAAATAAGAGAAACACCATCAGCAAAAGGTTTCTAAACCTCCAGAAGAAAGTAATTGTTCCACAGATTGCAGGTTCCACAAAGTAATTAATACTTCCAACACACAACTCTCCCCATTGAGAGGAATCTATCTTGTTTTTTTTTAAATTAGGAACATGAAGCTTTCAAACAAGTTTACAGCAAAATTCAACCCTTAAAAACACTAGTGAATTGTAAATTAAGTTTCTTTCTGAGGAGAAATAGCCCAAATCCAAAGCTCTTGGTATCAACTTACCTCATTTCATCAACATGGAAGTTGGATAAGAACAAAAATGACAATGGTACAAGTTGACCAGACTAAATGAAAAGCACTTGGTAAAATTTTCCATCTTAAATTTGGCACTGAGAATGGGAGAATGTAGAAGCTGAAAAAACATTAAATTCAATATCCACAAAAAGTTCATTTAAATTTGACCATGTGAAAGGCTACAAAAACCTAATTTTGATTAATGTCTATATTTAATTTCTTTTGTTATTCAGAGGATTACAAAGAGACCTAATGAATACTGTGCATTCAACATTTTTACTATGTTGCTCTTTCAAAGTTTCACAATAACTTTTTGGGACTCAAACCACTGACCAAGACTTCAGTCCTGGTGGAAAACACATGGTCAACTGGATAGCAGTAATCCCTGCCCCATGTCCTTCGAAGACCTGAAATACCTGCAGGGATATCAAGGAACTGGATAAATGCCATCAGCATGGTCATGGGAAATCCTCCACCCCAGGAAGAGAGTGAACCAACATCTTCATTTGCTAAATGCTAGACTCTGAAAAAATTAATTATTTCAAGTTCTAATGGGAACCGTTTAACAGGTGAAGCACTGTTCAAAGCATTTTATTTGAAATGCAATATCCTCATTTAATCACTGGTTAAAGGAAGCACCATTCAAAGCCATGAATCAAGCTCATATAGAAGCCTCAAACAAGAGGTAAACATGCCAACTCAAATTATCCAACTGCCCCACCTGTTCCATTTGTGGATGGGATTGCAGATTCACATTGGCCTCACGAGCCACCTGAAAACAAGACTCAAGTTTTTTTTGAGTTTTTTTTTTAAAAAAGTTTAGACTACAGCACAGTAACAGGCCCAGAAACCCATGCCACCCTGGAACGCTAATTAACCCACGTCCCCCATATGTTTTAAAGGAAATTCACGCTGGCATAGGGAGAACGTACAAACTCTTTACAGACAGTGCCAGATTCAAACCCGGGTCACTGCTACTGTAATAGTGTGACGCTAACTGCTATGCCGAACGTATCGTCAATCTCAATAGCCTGCCAAAAGAGGAGGTCCATAATAACTCTTGTCCAGTTTGAATCATAGAACTATACAGCACAGAAATAATCCCTTCTAGTCCATGCTGAACTGTTATTCTCTCAAGCCCCACTGACCTGCACCCCGACTATCTTATGCAATTTTGATTTTTTTTTCTCGTCACCGTGTTATAAATAAACATAGATCAATGAAATTAGAGCCAAATGCACATACATAACAGCACATAATTTCTTGACTCATTTTCCTTGCTTGCTCCATCAAAGTTCACCATAAAATGTTACTGCAAGGGATTTAACATATGCTGGCATCTTGCATCTTGGACCAAATGTCAGGCAATGGGGGGTTGGGAAATCACTGATGGCACTGTTAAGACTCCTAAATGAATCCCAACATAGTAAAAAAAATTATGCTCTTTGTTCTATCCCAACTGACCTATGCAACTTTGTACTTATGTACCATCGTACTTGCAGTATGGATGAGATGTCTACTGGTCTGCTTACTGCCTCCATCACTGCACTTTTGATACATGTAGGAATAAACTTGAAATTGATATTTTGAACTTGAATTACAACTTGCTGTTCCAAATCCATCACTGTTCAGAGCCTCTTTGAAGTCTATTTTCAAAATTATCACTGTACTTCTGCAAAGCCATTTGTATTTGTTTTCTGAGACATTGTCAAAAGAGGTGCAGAAGTACAAGCCAGGCAAGACATTTAACTCGTGAAATCCATCGTCTTTAATTAACTGATTAATGTTGAACAACATACAAAGGACAAGAAAGTAGAGCTCACAACTATCCTCCTCATACAAACTAAATGTTCCTTCAAAGCATACAAGTTGTTCCTTGACTTGAACAAGATGAATTAATTTCACTTGGGATGCAGAAAGAGGTCAAACCAATAATTTGGTTCAACTCAGTTCACTATGTGGCCATACCACTTTTAATGATTTCAGATTAATTGTCCGTGTTCATAAATGACATCACATGTAACCCTGAGATTCTTTTTCCTGTGAGCAAGACAGAATTACCACTTATTGGTAATGTAAAAACTATACATAGTGCATACATGTAAACAACTGTAAACAGATAATAAATGTGAAAAAAAAACTGACACTGCAATAGAGAGAATTTAAAAGTATCAATAAATGAGACTGATTAAGTTTGTTGTTGAGGAGTCTGATGGTGGAGGGGTAGCAGCTGTTCCTGAACCTGGTGATGCGAATCTTGTTGCACCTATACCTCTTTCCTGATGGCAGGAGCGAGAACAAAGCAAGTGCTGGATGGTGTAGATCCTTGATGATTGCTGCTGCTCTCTGAGGTTCTTGATGGTGGGGAGGATTTTGCCTGTGATGACCTGGGCTATGTCCACCATCTTTTGAGGGCTTTACAGTCAAGGGTACTGGATGCAGCTGGTCAGCACACTTTCCACCACACATCTGTAGAAATTTGCTGCTAGGGTTTCTGGTGTCATTCCAAACATCCGCAAACTCCTGATGAAGTAGAGGGGTTGATGTGTTTTCACAGTAGCATTAGTATGTTGGGCCCAGGAAAGATCTTCCGAGATAATACCTCCCAAGAACTTTAATTTGCTTACCCTCTCCACCTCCAATTCCTTCAATGAACACTAGATTGTTAACTTCAGGAAAAGAAAGCCATAGGTATACAATCATCTCCTTAGTTTTGGTGACATTGAATGGAAGGTTGCAGGGCTTTATACTTGGTGATATTAGTGTCCCCATATTAGACCATGATGCAGCGGTCAGCACACATTGGCAGAAATTTGCCAGGGTTTCTGTTGTCATACCAAACCTTTGCAAACTCCTGAGGAAGTAGAGACCCTGAAATTCTTTCTTCATGACCGAGAAATCAATTTCCCACGGGGAAGTATGGAAATTGCTCAGGTGGAATTACAAACAAGTTTCATCTGGAGAAACTGAATGCTACAAATAGTAAGAGTTTAAATTATATATCTTTCTCTATCCAACTTAAAGGAAAATGGGACAGAAAGCAAATAATGCTGGGTTTCAAAAAAAATTAATTGGTTGGAGCTTCAACATAAAAAAAAAATCACTGATTAATCTACCAAAATTCTGCACATTTCAAATCAAATTCAGGGCAAACTTCAGAAAAATAATTTAGCTATCAAATTTACTTAATTCAGCTTCATGGTAGGCATTTACTCCCAAATGTTAAAGATCCACTTTAAAATTGCAAGTACCCAATAAGGATATTAATTACGTACCTTAACCTTTGAGCCTGATGATGAAGGGGCCCTGGATATCGTCTGTTTGGAGACTGGTACAGCTGTGAAAGGATTGCCTGGTTGGTTTTCTGACTTGGATTGTTGGCAAATTTGACTGTGATTGGCTCTGTGGCATTTGGAGGCTTCTGCCCATTTAAACCTTTGATTGCTTCCTCTGCTTCCACTCTTTTGTCAAACCGAATGAAGCCAACACCCCTGGACACTCCTTAAAAACAAAATTCAGGCCCAATTACACAATTCACATTTAATTAATTTTCCGTGTTCTCAAAACATTTTAAATTTGCTGCTTCCTTTTTTAAAAAAAATCTCCATGCTGAAAGTGCATTGAAAGTTGAAGAGTTCAAATTAGAAGTTGTAAATAGGAATGAGATAGAGAAACTAAATGAGAAAGTAACAGTAGCTGAGAAAGTAACAACATTGAATTTACCTGTTCAAGTCAGGCAGGTACATTTCCATTAAAAAATGCAAATTCTATAACAAGGCAAACTATAAAAGCTTATAGATACAAATCAAATGTTTATAGATCTAAATATTGGACATCAATCTGCACCGTTGCAATGATGTGCTTTAAGAGGATGGTTACTGAGCAGATCAACTCCTGTCTCAGTAGGACCTGGAACACTAATTCACCTAATGTCACAACTGGTCAACAGTGAAAGCTATCTCATTGGCCCTCCACTCATCTGGATCACAAGAACCCCCAACACCAGTCTGTTTATTGACAACATACCTTCATTCATCATAACAGGAAAACTTGTGATCAAAACAAGAGATCTGGGTCTGTATTGTTCCTCAGCAAGTGGATCTTCTACTTCCTCAACAGCAAACCTCAGTGCAGATTAGCAACGTCACTCACCATCACCACCTCAAGGATGCATGCTTAATTTCCTGTTCTCTTTCATATCCACTCATGATGGCATAGCCAAGTATGGTTCCAACAATCTACAAATTCAGCAATCACACCACATGGTTGGTTGAATAAGGGGAATTATTCAGACAGAATACAGTATGGAGAGAGAATCTAGAAACCAGCTTGCTCTCAATATCAACAAGACCAAAAATTTTAGGAAGGGAAAACAGATGGACCATACACCTGTCTGCATTGATGGGGTATCACCCCCATAAACTCCAAGACCACAAAAGACCTGTCTGGACGATTAACTGAATGATTTTTTTCTTGTACTGACAATAATATTTATCTTTTATACTGGGATAATTTAATGTATACTACTATAGCATCTTATTTTGCAAAAAGGTACCCGATTCACTGCAGCCAATAAGCAATACAGTGCATATGTTTGTAATAACATGCTGACAAACTCATCAACATTCAACTCATCATCTAACCTTAAGAATTTTAGTGTAGAAATTTACTTAGTATTTGCTTCGGAAATTATGCAAATTCTCATGTATTTACTCATTGTACGCAACTCATGAAGGTAATGGAACCACAGTAGCCATACACCCACCCATTTCTCAGAGAGAATTTAAAATTTAAGGTACAACTGGAAAGGTCCATTGTAAAAAGTCTAAATAATTTTAGCTTAGTTTCTTACACGAACACCCATAATATGTTAGCTTGTGTAAGCATAGGCTGGTTGCCATGGTTTACAATGTGCCATAGTCGTGTTCTTAAAATGGTATATAGCAATTCAAATGCCAGAATTATACAATTCAAAACTTGGGGCAAACACCTGAATAATTATTGAGAGCATAATTCACAAAAAGAAGTTTTTTTTTGTTTAAAATATTTATTGATTTTAATAAAGAACTTATACAAACAAAATGGGTACAATTCAATGATAGTTTGGACAATAAGATATTTTGTATATCACTATCATACATTGATTGTAAATCATAACCATAATTCATATTCTAAATCATATACATTTTTTGGAAAAAAACAAATAATTTAAAAAAAAATAGTAGAGGAGAAAACCTCAAACCCCTTACCTAAACCATGTTGCCAGATGGTATATATGACTAGTATTAAAAGAAAATGAAGGTTTAAAAAAAAAATACAAGTGGAAAGGATACAAGTCAGACAATTTAATTACAGTGGAGTAAAATTATAAAGCAAGATACTGAGTCATAAATGACCCCCATAACTTCTGGAATCTTGTATCTGAATTATTAATTGAATAAAAAATCTTTTCCATGTTCAAAGAAGACATGATGTCATGCAACCACTGATCATGAGTAGGCAGGGCAGCATCCTTTCATTTAAGTCAAATCACTCACCTCACCAAAAGAGACAAAAGACATAGCGCAACTCTGGAGCTTTTAAAAATATTCGGAACCACAAAATAAGATGGATATTTGAAATGTCAAGTACTGTACAAGTTTACAGTAGAGCTTCAAAAGTACAAATGCACAATGAAGACAGTTTGACGCAAGCAGCATTGCAGACATGCATGTGCATAACACGTGCAATAGTAATCAGGTGAATTATGAAGAGTACTAATATCAACAAGATCTAAAACCAATATTTTTTTATGCACAGGAATTAAATTCTTCAAGGGCCTTCTTTGCAGCTCTTCAGCTTCAAATGTATTTTTAACAGTACAATGTGCTAAATTTCAGCAACTTTTTTTTTTAATACACAGTTCTCCACTCTTAATACAAAATTGAATGCTTCAGACATCAAAACACCCACAAACTATTCAAGAGGGAAAGAATTATGCAAAATTGAAATTTAGAATGAAGAACTCAATGTTTGAGAGAAGAACACACTCCAATTAAAGCTGGTGCTCATTTCCACCTCCCTTCTCCTCTCCCTCCCACCCCCAAACTTGCAGAAAATGACCCAGGTTCAGTTTCACCACTGTCTGAAAGGAATTTGCACCTTCTCCCTGTGGCCTGTACGGTTTTCACCAGGTGTTCTGGCTTTCTCCCAGCCACCAAAAAAGGTATGGGGTTGGTAGGATAATTGGGAGGCACTAGTTTTAAGGGCTGGAAAGGCCTTCTACCATGTTATACTATTAACATTTTAAATACAAATGTGAAAAAAACCTGAACATTGAAATTCCATCAAATGTTATGGTATTCCTTTACATGGAAACATATCAAGTTGCTTAAACTGGAATAAACCTTTTGATTGCACCATAGGTAGTTAAGAAGCCCCACATCCTGTGGGTATTGTGTTCAAGTGTCAAAAAGGTTATTTTGCTACAAATCTCTGGTGAGACCACACTTGGAGTATTGTGTTCAGTTCTGGTCACCTCATTACAGGTGACCAGGATGTGCCTGGATTGGAGAATACATCTTATGAGACAAGGTTAGCATAGCTGGGACTTTTCTCTTTAGAGCAAAGAAGGATGAGAGGAGACTTGGAGGTCAACAAGATTATGAGAGGTATAGATAGGATGGATAGACAGCACCTGTTTCCCAGGGCAGGAAAAACACCAGAGAATACATGTACAAAGTGCAGGGAGGAAAGTTAAGGCAAGACATTAGGGGCAAGGTTTTATTTAAAAAAATAACAAGTTGTGGGTGCTTGGAATGCTTTGCCAGGGATGGTGATGGAGGCTGAAACATTATGGGCATTTAAGAGATTCAGAAAGGCACATGGATGGAGGAAAAATGGAGGATTACGGGGTAGCGAGAGTTTGTACTTAAAAAAACAGGAAAATGGGTTAGCACAACATTGAGGGCCAAAGGGCCTGTATTACGCTGCAGTATTCTATGTTTTAATACTCAATTTAATCATTACTTTTAGCCAAAGGCATTTTTCAAAATGTCTAGGTTAAGATTAATTTGGACCAAGAAATTATATCGTTTTAAACTTATGAACACCAAAATATTTTATTTTTGATTTGCTCTCTCATTTTACTAAATCCTAAACTTTGAATCAAGTGTCAGATAAAATTGCCTTTTATAATGTTCATTTTCTTCCAGTTTCATTCCTCTCTTATTCTAGAGTCTCCTGACTTTCCAAAACATCACCAGGTTCTAGCTTATTTAAATATAACCACTTTATTCCCAGCTTCTCAGCAAATAAAGCTGCCCTCACCTGCAAGGAGCAAGGACAAGGATGCACTCAACATAGCTTGTTAACTAACACTGTCACAAAGGTGCCAGAAAGCAACCATCTCCAAGATCATTATCTATGAATATTCAATACCATTCCCATGTCCCTTGGAGGCCAGAAACTCATCTGGACTAACCACACACAACAGTGATGAGAAGCGCAGATCAGAGGTTATCTATCCTGTGATAGGTGACAGACAGTCTTTCCAAGGCATTTCAGTAGTTTTGTGGAAAACCCATCACTTGTTTGGGTGAGAATAGCTTCAGTATGCCATCCAGGATAATACAACCTACTACATCACGCATAAGTAGGAATGCAGTTACTCACCAAAACTACTTTGATAGCACCACCACCGTGGATAAAAACCACACAAGTAGGAGCAGCATCTGACCTATAGAGAATGCTTTGGCATGATCTGACTGTGGACTCGGCTCCACTTAACCACGTTCCCCATGACTCTTAATTCTTCAGAAATCTATTTGTCATAAATACATTGAATGAGGTAGCCTCTACAGTTTCCTTGGATAAAGAATTTCAGGTCCACCACTCTCTTGGAGAAACCGTTCTTCCTCATCTCTTATATATACTCCCCCGAATCTTGAGGAATATCCCGATTATAGTTCGAGCAGGGGGGGAATCTGCTTGTTCCTCTGAGACTGGATCCTTGACCTCATCAGCAGACGCCAATCAGTGTGAATCAGCAATGTCACCTACTCAATACCACATTCCAAGGATGCTTGATTAGTCTTCTACTTTACTCATCACTGCAAAGTCAAGTTCAGTTCAAACTCAATCTACAAATTCCCTTCCCCCCAACCTCACCCCTCCCACATTTTTATTTGTACCTGTCTGCTTTCTGCTCATACATTGACAAAGTGCTCAGGCCCGAAATATTGGTTATATCCTTTTATGTCCTGGACACTGCACTACTTGTTGAGGTTCTCAAGCACTTTTGTTTATTACACCAACACCTATACTTTCCAAGGAATTAGAGATTTAGCAAAACCTCAACACATGCATTGTGAACAGTATACTGAGTGGTTGCATCACAGCCTGGCCTAGGAATTCAACTGCGCAGGAATGCAGATGGCTCCAGAAGAAAAAAAACAGCTAGGTCAATCAAGGCTCTTACCTTCCATTCACTGAAAGGATCTGTAAGCCAATGCATCAAGAAGGCAGTCAACATCAAAGGATCCCCTATTACCCTGGTCATAAGTCTTTTCACTGCAACCTTCAGGCTAAAGATGAGCATCTCCAGGTTCAAGAATAATTTCCAATAGCCACCATGCTCTTCACTCTCTTGTTACTCTAATCAGGAGACCCTTTTACACTGCCATGAAAGATGGCAATTAATCACCTTTTTACTGTTTTACTTACCTGTGTGAACGAGACCAAAATGGTATTGGGGGTCATTTTCATCCCACTACTTACCTGCCAAGGTAGGTAGGATCAGAGTCAATGCATTTCATATTGGCTCCAGTGTGAAAGGCTTACCTGCCTTCCCAGGATGCACAACACTGTAATGCTACCAACTCCTTTTGTACCAGGATGCTGGGTTCCGATGTAAAAGGTCACACTGAGTTGGCTTTACTTGGTTCAGTGTGAACACTCCAGTCTAGGTTGTTAACATGCCAATGTACTGGGATCACAATGTAAAAGGGGCAAGGGACTGCTCTGACACCACAAAAGGATGCTTTGCAATATTACAAAGTCACTTTTCTTTGCACAAGGATAACTGAACATTTTTTTTTGTATTTATTGCCTCCGATTCAAAGTATTCTCTATTAGGTTTAGTTATTTTGCAGATTTTTCTAAATAAAAGTATTGCAAAAATTTCAGTGCATCTATATTGTACAATATAACAGTAAACTCATTAGTTTTCATCTCACCTGCCAGTAGCAACAATTTCCGTGCTTCTATTTTATCTATTTTCATGTTTCTGCAAGATCTGTATCCCCCCCTCCCTCATTCTACTAAACTCCAATGAGTAGGGTCCCAGGCCACTCCTTCCAAATGAGAAAACTTCATTTCTAAAAATAACTTTGATGAACCTTCCTTGCATTGCTCCCCAAGGCCAGTGTATCCTTCCTCAAGTACAATAATTAAATCAGAACTACAGACAGTATGCCAGTTGCTGCCTCACCAATATCTTGAAGTTATAAAAGGACCTCCCTGCTCTCAAGCATCGAAAGGATATCATTCCATTTGCCTTCTTGATTAGCTGCTGAACCAACTGTGTACAAGCATTCCCAGGTGTCTCTGCAACAAGAGTATAGAGCAACTTCTTCCATTTAAATGATTCTCCAATCTACCATGTCTTTCCAAAAGTGGATGAGTTCACATTTACCCATCGCCAGATCCTTGCCTCCCAATTTACATCTCTCTGCTGACTGTGTCTGCTACAGTTGCTATTCCACTCAATTTAGAGTCAAATTTAAGTCATACTACTTATATACTGGTGCCCTCCAAATAATTTGAATGCATTGTCATCCCTGTGCCACTCAAACTGGTGATTGCAGAGAACCAGCAATTATCCCAACTCTCAGCCTTTCATTGGTTAACCAATCTTTTATCCATGCCAATACATTACCCTGAACTCCATGCATCCTTATCTTGTGCTGAAGTCTTTTGTGCTGCACCTTATCAAATGTCTTTTGGAAATTCAAGTCCATCACCTATACCTACTCCCCTTTATCCTTTGCACTGGTGATATCCTCAACAAGATGAATGTGTCCTGCCTTCTCAAATCCATGTTGCATCAACCTGATGGAACAATTTCTAGGCAATTTCTTCCTTGGGAGGGGGGGATCTAGTGGAGTTGTTTCAAGTGAACCGGTGCAGACTCGAAGGGCCGATATGGCCGGTTTCCATGCTGTAAACTGTTATATGGTTAATGATAGCTTCAAATATTTTCCCAACCACAGACATTAGAAAATGAGGTGAGAGTGATACATTTTTGGTCTACTTTTTTTTTTAAACTTAAAGGACAGTGGAGTTACATTTGCTGTTTTCCAATCTGCCACAACCTACCCAGAGTCCAGGAAATTTTGGTAAATTACCACAAACACATCTGCTACAACTTTCCATATCCAGGCATGCATTCCATCAGGACCAAGGGACTTATCTACCTTTTGGACTACTAGTTTTTTTCCCATTTAGTGAAAGCCATTGCAAAGGTCCTCACCTCACATTGCCTCCTTAACATCAATCTTTGGCAATGTTACCTGCGTCTTCCACTGTGAAGACAAACAAAATAGTTGTTCAGGGCCTCAGTCATTTCTACATTATCCGTTATTAATTCTCTCTTGTCGTACAGGCTGTCTTCACTGCCATGTTTTCCACCACTGGCCACTTTCAATATATTAGCTTTTAATTTGATGTCTTCCTTTATTTTTCTAGTTATCCAAGTCCAAATATTTCCACCCTTGCTATCCTAGTTGTTAAACTGGAATATACTTTGGTAGAGTACTGAAAAATCTCTTTAAAAGTCCTCCAGTCTTCCTCAACTGTCCATTCATTTAGTCTATATTGGCCAATTCTAATTTATCCCAATTTGTTTACCATAACATATTTGCTTTGGACCTTACTCTCTCACCCTCCATCTGTATGAGAAAGTCAACCATACTGCAATCATTCTCCTCTTTCCCCCTCCCCCTTCACCTCCAGAGGATCACTAACCAAAAGATCATTTATTTCATCTGTCTCATTAAACATAGAACCAAGATAGTCTGGTTTTTTTTGGTTTTGCAACCTGCTGTTTAGGAAAATATCACAGATTTATTCCATGAACTCAAGGCTTCCTTGACCAACCGCAATTCAATTTTTACATGCATCAGTTAGGGTGTTACTGATTGCCTGTGCTACTTCAATGCTACTACTTGGTGGCATGTAGATTGCTGACTAGTTACTTTTTCCTCCTTACTATTCCAAATCTCTTCTCAATTGATTCAACATCTTGCTCTTTAGAGCCTATAATGTCTTCCTCGGTCATCCTGATAACATTTTTAATTAAGAGTGCTGGCATTTTTAAGTTTGGCTATGGCTGTTTCTAAAAAATGTTTGGCTATTACTTGATTTAGTTTTAGGAATGCAAAGATGGCATATTGAAATGAAATCCTGTATTCCTTTAGAAAAGATAATGTATAATTTGAGGGATAAAAATATTATATATTTTTTAAAGTATGAAGCCTATATTTAAAAACTCAGTATTAAAATGTAATCTCCCAATCTACTCTGGTGGATGTCTAAGTTTCCACAGCTAAAAAGTTGATTATGAATGTTTTTAGTGCTGATCTCCTCCTTTCTTTCTTCGTCGGTGGGGAGGAGGGAGGGCGTCGGTGGGGAGGAGGGAGGGCGTCGGTGGGGAGGAGGGAGGGCGTCGGTGGGGAGGAGGGAGGGCGTCGGTGGGGAGGAGGGAGGGCGTCGGTGGGGAGGAGGGAGGGCGTCGGTGGGGAGGAGGGAGGGCGTCGGTGGGGAGGAGGGAGGGCGTCGGTGGGGAGGAGGGAGGGCGTCGGTGGGGAGGAGGGAGGGCGTCGGTGGGGAGGAGGGAGGGCGTCGGTGGGGAGGAGGGAGGGCGTCGGTGGGGAGGAGGGAGGGCGTCGGTGGGGAGGAGGGAGGGCGTCGGTGGGGAGGAGGGAGGGCGTCGGTGGGGAGGAGGGAGGGCGTCGGTGGGGAGGAGGGAGGGCGTCGGTGGGGAGGAGGGAGGGCGTCGGTGGGGAGGAGGGAGGGCGTCGGTGGGGAGGAGGGAGGGCGTCGGTGGGGAGGAGGGAGGGCGTCGGTGGGGAGGAGGGAGGGCGTCGGTGGGGAGGAGGGAGGGCGTCGGTGGGGAGGAGGGAGGGCGTCGGTGGGGAGGAGGGAGGGCGTCGGTGGGGAGGAGGGAGGGCGTCGGTGGGGAGGAGGGAGGGCGTCGGTGGGGAGGAGGGAGGGCGTCGGTGGGGAGGAGGGAGGGCGTCGGTGGGGAGGAGGGAGGGCGTCGGTGGGGAGGAGGGAGGGCGTCGGTGGGGAGGAGGGAGGGCGTCGGTGGGGAGGAGGGAGGGCGTCGGTGGGGAGGAGGGAGGGCGTCGGTGGGGAGGAGGGAGGGCGTCGGTGGGGAGGAGGGAGGGCGTCGGTGGGGAGGAGGGAGGGCGTCGGTGGGGAGGAGGGAGGGCGTCGGTGGGGAGGAGGGAGGGCGTCGGTGGGGAGGAGGGAGGGCGTCGGTGGGGAGGAGGGAGGGCGTCGGTGGGGAGGAGGGAGGGCGTCGGTGGGGAGGAGGGAGGGCGTCGGTGGGGAGGAGGGAGGGCGTCGGTGGGGAGGAGGGGACGAGGGAGGGTGTCGGGGGGGTTCATTCAATTATTATAATGTTTTTATTGATATTATAACTAATGTCATATTATTTACATTTTACATAAAATATTAAATGAGTGCTGACATACCTCTTTGCCTTCCTGGATATTTAATTTCCAGTTTGCTCCACCCTGTAACCATGTTTCTGGAATGACCACTATATCATATCCATTTGTACTGATTTGTGCTACAAGCTCATTAACCTTGCTTCTGCAGGGAGTCCAATAAAGCATACTTGCATTCTTTGAAGTTTTATAGTCCAGTTGCCTTGTGGCCCTTCTCATCTCTTGCATTCGATATTTCTGCCTTTATTTTTCCCTTTATTTAACTTCCCTCCGTCCTTTCACATAAGTTCCCTCCCCCTGCAGTATCAGTTAAAACTTTACACTCTCCCCAAAAAAGCATGAGCAAACAATTCCCCTACAACATGGATTCTCCACAAAATGCAAGGTGGATGGAAATCAGAACAACCTGAATGCTTCTCTCCAACTTGAGCACCTCAAGGCAGCCATTCACCACCACCCTCACAACAACAATTAGGAATAGACAACATCAACCTTGTTCCACTTCCAAACTAAGGAAACTTCAGTGTCACATCTTCAGCCCAGGCCCCAGAACTGAGTATTTCCAAACCAAACTTTCTTCTTTACATTTTTAACCATCCTGGTTTTTTGGCTGAGCTTTGGTTACATAGTCTAATCTCACCTTGTGGTTTGGAATTTGCATCATGGATTTTTTGCTGATCGTAATGTCTAGGTGCTTTGAGGTTGATGATATATTACAATATAGCAATACAGGTATACCCTGCTTTTCGAAGGTAAAGCATTCCTGAGACCGTTCGTAAAACAAATTTATACAGTAAAGACCCATCGACTACTATTGGAGACAATTTTCATAAAAATGTAAACATAATAAATCCACTATAATTTCTTCATAAAAGCCAACAAGGGTTTCTTTGTATTACAAAAATTTGCTTGAGTGTATTTGTTAAACGAGGTTTATCTGTACATTGATTGTAGTCAGATCAGTTGCTGTTGAAATTGGCGTAGCAGTTAGTGCAACGCCTTTACAGTAGCAGCGATTGGATAGGGGTTTGAATCCCACGCTGAAAGGAGTTTGTATGTTCTCTCCCCAGGGGTTCCGGTTTCTTCCCACCATTCAAAATGGATTAGGTCTGTCATCTATAATCAATTATCTGGATGTTAATACGGTAAATTGGATCAGCAAGTTTGCAGATGACACTAAGATTGGCAGCATGGTGGATAGTGAAGGTCTTAAAAGAGTGCAGAGGAATCTGGACCAGCTAGAAAAAAGAAGTACAATATGGCACATGAAATTTAATGCAGACAGTGAAAGATGCTGCATTTTGGAAAGGCAAACTAAGAAGGACCTACATGGTAAATGGTAGGGTACTGAGGAGTGTGGTACAACAGAGGGACATGAGAATACAGATACACAATTCCCTGAAAGTGGCATCACAAGTGGATAGGGTTGGTAAAGAGAGCTTTTGGCATATTGGTTTTCATAAAGGTAATGAGTATAGGAGTTGGGATGTTATGGTAAAGTTGTACAAGATATTGGTGACACCAAATGTGGAGTATTGTGTGCAATTTTGCACCTAACTACAGGAAAGATAAAGAAAATTGAAAGAGTGCAATGAAAATTTACTGAGATGTTGCCTGGACTTCAGGAACTGAGGTACAGGGAAAGGCTAAGCAGGTTAAGACCTTTTTTCCCCGGAGCATAGAAGAATGAAGGGAGATTTGAGAGGAATTTAAAATTATGAGATCTACAGAGAGTAAATGTAGGTAGGCTTTTTCCACAAATGTAGCTGAGATACAAACCAAAGGGCATGAATTAAGGGTGAAGGGGAAAGTTTAGGGAGAACATCTTCACACAGAGTATGGAACAAGATACCAGCTGAAGTGGTGAATGCAGGGTCAATTTTATCATTTAAAGAATTTTGGACAGGTACATGAGGGAATCTTCACACAGAGTATGGAACGAGATCCCAGCTGAAGTGGTGAATGCAGGGTCATTTTTATCATTTTAACAATATAGACAGGTACATGAGGGATATGGAGAGCTATGGACTGGATGCAGGTCAGTGGGACTAGGCAGAAAAATGTTCTATGGTTCTAAATGCTGGTAAAGAACAATTCTGCCTCCAAGGATTAAAAAGGACATCAAATTGGTGTAGTAGATGGAGGTGCAAGAAAGCAGCAAAATCAGTATTACATCCATGAGTACATTCTTTGGTGTCAATTCTCTTCCTGTAAAATCTCTTGATGGTTAACTTAAACTTGAAGTGTTTGTTCTATTTCCCATGCCCCACAATTTGTCCTCAAAAATACAAATTCCATTCCCCTGCAAGACCTGAAAGTCTAATCTTGTTTAAACTCTAAACTTCACAAACTCCTCTCCCACTTGAACAATGGCCTGAAAGTTATAGTTTTAATTGAATGGAACACAGGAGTGATCCAAGTTAACCTATAATCCACACTTTGAGAAACAATCCAATATATATGAGCATGATTTTAATATGATAAAAAGGCAATTTGCTAGTTTTTAAAATGTCAAAATTATGTACTCTGGGTGTTCTTAAGTGCTACTATAGACTAAGTTGGAAAATCCTTATTGGCCACCAGCAGGAATCTGATCCCTATCCATTAATGTCATCTATTTTACATCATCTCCACTGCCACTGAACCTGCTCATCCAGAATACAGACACCTCCAGAACCAATGTGGAAACAAGCCAAACATTTGACAGAATCTTCCAAAACCTATAAGCACAAAATCAAAACTTTAATGAAGCTCCAAACATGACCTACGTGTGCTTGTCCCACATCAGAAATGGAAAAATGAATTCTTCCCTAATGGATCAACCACTCAAAAAAACACATGACCAAGCTTTCCTTCATTACAAGACATTCATGCAGAATCTAAAGTACAAGTCTACTTTTGAAAAAAAAAATAGTCCAATTTTACAAATGGTTTAACTGGGATATTCAAGGCTCAAGCATTCTTAAGCATGTAGACCAGCTATTCTCAATGGGGACCATACAAACCCCACTCTAGGTGGTTCAACACATTCAAGAGGAACCACAAACTGAAATCCTTAATGGTGGGGTTGGGAGTCATGAAAATTGAACAGTTTAAACATTTTTGGGGGAGCAAAAGGATTTTTTGCGAGGCTTTGCTGAATAGTTCCTAAGCAACACAAGATCCCCCTCTCTCCTCCCTACCCCCCTCCCCACCCCAGGTTGAAAGCATTTGGAGACAGCCCAGAATGATCTAGCAAAATGCAGAAAATTGAGTGAAACAAAAATCTTCAGATGTTGTGATTGTAGTCAAAACACAAAGTCTGGAGGAACTCATCTAGTCTTGCAACATTCATAGGAGGTAAAGATACAGTATATTACTGATAATTTGGGCCCAAGCCCTTCCTTAAGATGTGTGAAAACAGACAAGCCGCTGAATTAGAGGCTGGGGAAAAAAGGGAGGGGGAGTATAGACCAATAGACAAAAGGTGTTGATTAGATATAGTTTCTGTGAAAGGAGACAAACAGGAGAGAGAGAGCGCGAGCGAGAGCATGTTCATTGCTTTGACGATGTTTGACTGACATGGAACCAGCTTTGGCTACAAATTCCTTTCTATGTAGCTTTCTTCTTTGTTCTGTCACCTTCAATTTTAGGAAATAAGCGTGCAGGCAGACAAGTTTTGCTTCATATTTCTCACGTCTTCAAGCGGCCTGATTTTACTTTGAGTTTTCATGATTGGTAGTGAATGTATGACTCCTTTTACTTGCTTACATTGAAGGTCTGTATTGTTAAATATTTTCCATAAAATTTAAGCAGACTTTTGAGCTAATACTTATAAGTACTTTTGTTATAATAGTTAATTTTTGTTTCTTCCAGAAATGATTTTACCCTCGAATACCTTGGCTCATCTCCGAAATAATTTAAAGAGAAGGCGAACACTTCAACAGGTGATTAATGAAGCTTCAAAACAAACAGTAAAAAGCCTTCTTGCATCATACAAGATAAGTGCTAAAAGTGGAAATGCTCCAAACGTCACTAAGTTACTTATTTTGCCTTCAGCGTTGATAATAATATCCACCATTATGAATTGAAATGCAAAATAAACTATTCAGGCAATTAGATAAATGGTACTCTTCACCTGGCTTATGCCAAATTCTGGAATGGAAACGACCTGATGGAAAAAATGTTGTTCACCAGAAAGATTAAAACAGATACTGGGGACAGACTATTTTCAAATAAGTATTGCAAAAATGAAAACCATATTCCATTCAAGAATGTCGTTGCTTGTGCAAACAATGGGTGCAGCTTCAATGGGTGAGACAACAGAGGATTCACTGCATGCCTAAAAAATGTTATTCATCCAGTCTTTCCTGCTCATGGGGAGCATCTAGCGGCTTAAATTTAGGAGGGTGTTTAAACACTTCACTTTCAATTATTCACAAAGATTAAACTTTATAAAATCACATCCCTGTCAAGACTGTCTTTCCCAGAAGCTGTGTGAAGAAAATTATGAAGATTTCCAAACGCTATTGCTGCATACAGAGGGGAGGCAAGTCCAAAGGAAATGGTTTGTTGTTTTATTGCACTCTGGAACACTATTGCTTCCTTTCTTTCTCATAACAAGCATGGAGAAAAAAGCTCACTGCAAAAGTGGACATATTTCATCAGGTACATGTCTTTGACAAATCACTTTATCGAACAAGATCTTACAGGGCAAACATAATAACCTCATTGATAGTAAAGAAGCCATGGTTTATTTCCTGAAAAAGCAGACTCGATTGGAGCAATATCAGGCATTGGGAATTTTTAAACACGAACAGAGACACTGAAGGACAATAACATTATTGTTCATATGAAACACAAAGCAAATACACAAGATCTGCAGGAAAGGTTTAACAACTTGTTAAACCTCTATATCCTGTATTGGATATTAGATCAACAACCCAGCAACGTTGAAGAAATTCAAGAGTTTATTGATCCTCAGTGATAAGCAATCAATTTAAAAAAAGATTTTTGGGTTAAGAGTGATCTGCTGAATAGATCTCCAAAACTATGAGAAGGTGGAAATAGTTTTCATTGCCTTTCCATCAACATACTTAGTTGACTGGATTTACCAAGGTAGTTTCCATGACAAAATACAGGAACAGACTTGATTGATATGAAAAGGGGCAACCTTTGACTATCACTATACAATTTGGAGCCTGACATCAAAAAATTTGCACCGGGACATCAAGCATCTCATCCATATTTTTATGTATTAAGAATCATCTTTTTTAAAGTTCTTTTTTTATTGAGAAAGAGGTTAAATGAGTGGGCAAGGTTCTGACAGATGGAGTACAATGTTGGTAATGGGAGGTTATTCACTTTGGAAGGAAAAATGGAAGATTAGATTATTACTTAAATGGCAAGCAATCGCAGAATGCTGCTGTACAGAAGGACTTGAGTGCTGGTGCATGAATTGCAAAAGATTAGTTTGAAGGTACAGCAGGCTATCAGGAAGGCAAATGGAATGTTGGCCTTATTGCTGGAGGAATTGAGTTTAGAAGCAGAGAGGTTATGTTGCAACTATACAGGGTATTGGTGAGGCTGCATTTGGAGTAGTACTGCATGCAGTTCTGGTCTTACTTGAGAAAGGAAGCACTGGCCTTGGAGGTGGTGCAGAGGAGGTTCACTAGATTGATTCCAGAGATGAGAGATTAGCCTATGAGGAGAGGTTGAATCATTAGGGATGGTACTCACTGAAATTCTGAAAAATGAGGGAACCTTGTATAACGTAAAATTTCTTTCCCCTCCCTGCCCCCACAAAAAAAGGTAGGTGAGAGGAGAATGAAAGGGAATAGTCTGAAGATTCAGGATAGTTGATTTGGATAGAGACGAGGATGAACTGCTTTTCCCAGAAAGTGATGCATCGATGGAATTCTGCCATGGAAGCAGTGGCGGTTACCTCAGTAAACCTATTTAAGACAAGATTGGATAGATTTTTGCATAGTTATGGAATTAAGGGATATAGGGAAAATTGCAGCTAGCTGCAGATGAGCCTACCATGAGATTAGCCATGATCTTATTAAATGGCAGAGCAGGCTTTACAGTCCAAATGGCATATTCTTGCGGTTTTTTTTTATAAATTGTTTTCACATTTAGTTTACTTCAATTTAGACATACAGCATGGTAACAGGCCATTTCGCCACAAGTCCGTGCCACCCAATTTACACCCCATTAACCTACACCCCTGGTACATTGTGAAGAGTGGGAGGAAACTAGAGCCCCAGAGAAGACCCACGCAGACATAGGGAGAACATACAAACTCCTTATTGACAGTGCAGGATTTAAACCCTAGTCTGGTCCCGATCGCTGGCACTGTAAAGTATGCTTCAGATTTCCTAATGATTCATTAGGTGGAAACCACTGCTCCTCCACAGAAACTTTTACATTTTTTGTAATATGCATGTTCATGTTTTCTTTCCTACACGTTCAAGAAGGATGATTTTCTATTTGTTCTGGGATCACAAAGCAGTTATTGAACTCCAAGTAAAAGCCTTGTTCTCCTTTACCTCATGTGACATATTTTAAACTGGTTTTTAGGTAATTGATAGAAGTATGGAAGAATCCAACTAAATGACTGCTTCACAGGGAAGGAGTCAAGTCACAGAAATGCTGGAGGAACTCAGCGGGTCTTGCATTGTCCATTGGAGATAAAGACATTACACACATTTCAGGCTTGAGCTCTTCCTCAAGGTAGTAGTGAAAAAGACAGGCATCTGAACACCTTGAGGAAGGTCTCAGGCCCAAAACATCAGTATAATATCTCTCCCTCCCAGGGACACCATGAGACCCGCTGAGTTCCTCCAGCATTTCTGTGTTTTGACTACAATTTCAGCAGACTTTTGTGTTTCACTTCATAGAGACTGGTGGTGGGGGGGGGGGGGGGGGGAGGAGGAGAAGGAGTGCATAAACTTTGAGCAGAGTGTCAAGGGGGGCCATTAGCCAAAAATAAAAGATTGAGAATGGCTGGTGTAGAGCATGGGACAGGAAGCCAATCTACCAATCTAAGAACAAAATAATAGTGCACAGGCAATTATCCTAACTGAACAATTCACCGTTATTCAGTTGATATGCAGTATAATCGCCTGCATAACCAAAGGTTGCATTTTGAAGTTAAATCATGATTTAAAAAAAAAAATCCATTCTAGACTCACCAGATATTTGTATCACACATTTAATTCCTTTAATACCTTTAAAAAGGCACCAAATAATCCATGTTCTACTCACTGGGAAAATTATAATGTCCATCTTTTCTATGGCTAACATTTTCAAAATAATTGCACACTTGCCTACCCTGGACAGTCATTCCCACTTTATAAAATGCCATCTGCAAACACATTTTAAGAGAACGCCCTAATTAAGAACCAGTTCCCGAGAACTAAATTTGCAATTAACATCGAGTTTAATTTAAAACTGAGTGAACCAGATACTTTAAACACTAAAAATGTAACTACAATGTTAAATGGTGGTTAATCATACACTTTTCTCTCTCTCTCTCTCTCTCTCTCGGGAAGTCAGTTGTTTAGAAAATTTCATTACATCAGTTTGTCTTTTTCATGCTGACATTCTCACTCACATTGAAGCCAGTTTTCAAAGCCAGCTTACACAAACTTTTTATTGATCCTCAATCTTCTTGAGTACAATATTCTCTGCCTTGTCCTTTGGGACAAGGCTGATGAGCTCTTTGAGGAAATTACAAATGAACTTCAAGAGAAGGTATTGAACAAGCCACATACACCTTAACATTTCCAAGGACAAGTTAAGTGGTTAGAAAGTTACTGGAGGGAATTCCGCCACCGTCTGGGGATAGTCAGCATGGTTTTGTCAATGTGAAATAATTTCTCCAATCTGAATGAGATTTTTGAAGAGGTGGAAAAAGAACGAGGGCTAGGAATTGTTCACATCGATTTTAGAAAGGTTTGACATGGTAGGCTTGTTCAAAAGTCAGTTTAGATGGAATCCAGGATGAGCTAACCAAATAAACAAAATTTGCTTGTGAAGGAGTCAAAATATAGGAGTTGAAGTTTTTCCAGATCAGGGCCTAGTGAGTCAGTGGTAGGTCCACTGCTGCTTCGCAATGACTTGGGCGATAATGTAGCAAGTTTGGTGATACCAAAATTGGGGGTACTGTGAAGAGGAAAGGTCATCTACAATTATAACAGGATTTCGAACAACTGGAGAAGAGGACCAAGAAATAGCAGATGGAATTGACCTCTAACATAAACAAGGGGTTGCATTTTGGCACATTATAGGGGACAAGACTTGCTCGATAACTGAAAGGATCCTGAAGAGTGTTGTAGAAGAGAAATCTAAGGGGACAGGTGCAGAGTTCCTGAAAATGGTGGTTAAGGTAGCATTCGGCAGGTTGCTTTCATCAGTCATGGCATTGAGTACAGGAGTTGGGTCATATCATCACAATAGAAGACATTTGTGCAACTATACTTGAAGTACTGGGCACAGTTGTGGTTGCTTAGCTGAAGGAAAGATGCTATTATGCCAGAGAGAATGCAGAAAAGACTCTCTTGGATGTTATCAGGACTCGAGGACACGAGTTACAAAGTGACAATCAATAGGCTGGGAACTTTTCTCCCTGGAATGCAGACTAAATTATAGATGTATATCAAATAATGAGGGGAATAGATAAGTAGTCTTCTATTCAGGTTAGGGGAATCCAAAATTAAAAGAGTACAGGGGAACGTTTTTAAAAAGGGAGCCAAGGAAAAACTTCCCACAGTCTGGTGGATAAATGGAACCAGCTATGAGAGGAAGCAATAGAGCTGATACTATTATCAGAATTGAAATATATTTAGACATGGACAGGAACATAATAGAGGGATAAAAGCCAAATGCAAACAAATGGGTCTCGCCCAGGTAAACAATTTGTTCAACATGGAAAAATTAGGCAGTGGTGCCCATTTCTGTGCAGTACATCAGCCATCCTCATCAAGGGCCGTACAGTCCCCTTGGGGGCCACAGCAAATTTAAAGGGGGCTATGGGTGAAAATCCTTAATAAGGAGCCCCCACACTAGCCTCCACCCCCAAAGGTATACAAGTATGGAATCTAACTAAACTTGAGTGCTTCACAGGGAAGGGGGCCCACATGCTTTGAGCAGAGACCCAAGGAAGTCAAAGTTTATAAAACAAAGGGTCGCGATTAGCTGCTGTACATTATGACCAACTCATTCCACTATTTATTAGTAAAGTCATCGTTCTTGCAATACAATTCAGAATTCACATGGCTAGTGTATTTATCTCGATCTCCAACAAATTCTGTCAGCAGACTTACTTGGAAAATGGCAATTCATAAAGGTCAAGTAAATTTTAAATGTCATTCAATAAGACTTTCCAAATCATGAAATGAGGGGTAATTTATCCAGGTCACTGAACATAATGAAGGTGGCATTCAGAGAACAAAATTAATAAAGACAAACTGCACCATTTATTTTTAAGATGGGTTCAAGAAACTGTGGCCTTTGCAAATAATTTAAAGGTGGCAACAAAAGATTATTAAAGAAATCCCATATGCAAATACACACACAAGTATATTCTAAAAGCATAAAATATTCACCTGCAAAGGAATCAAACAGCAATTCTGCAAAGATTTCATTAGATAGTAAAATTCACTGGACATGAAATGGATCAGTAAAAGCAGTAACATCAAGGTTTGCTCAAACTGTATCCATCTTCAGCAATAAAACTGAATGCAGTAAAACTACAAAAATCCATTAATAGCCAGCTCTTCAGCGCTTGACGTCCTGCTTTGCGGAAACTGCCAAAATGTTTGGCCTGGAAGTCAGCCTGAAGAAAACTGAGGTCCTCCATCAGCCAGCTCCCCACCATGACTACCAGCCCCCCCACATCTCCATCGGGCACACAAAACTCAAAACGGTCAACCAGTTTACCTATCTCGGCTGCACCATTTCATCAGATGCAAGGATCGACAATGAGATAGACAACAGACTCGCCAAGGCAAATAGCGCCTTTGGAAGACTACACAAAAGAGTCTGGAAAAACAACCAACTGAAAAACCTCACAAAGATAAGCGTATACAGAGCCGTTGTCATACCCACACTCCTGTTCGGCTCCGAATCATGGGTCCTCTACCGGCACCACCTACGGCTCCTAGAACGCTTCCACCAGCGTTGTCTCCGCTCCATCCTCAACATCCATTGGAGCGCTCACACCCCTAACGTCGAGGTACTCGAGATGGCAGAGGTCGACAGCATCGAGTCCACGCTGCTGAAGATCCAGCTGCGCTGGATGGGTCACGTCTCCAGAATGGAGGACCATCGCCTTCCCAAGATCGTATTATATGGCGAGCTCTCCACTAGCCACCGTGACAGAGGTGCACCAAAGAAAAGGTACAAGGACTGCCTAAAGAAATCTCTTGGTGCCTGCCACATTGACCACCGCCAGTGGGCTGATAACGCCTCAAACCGTGCATCTTGGCGCCTCACAGTTTGGCGGGCAGCAGCCTCCTTTGAAGAAGACCGCAGAGCCCACCTCACTGACAAAAGGCAAAGGAGGAAAAACCCAACACCCAACCCCAACCAACCAATTTTCCCTTGCAACCGCTGCAATCGTGTCTGCCTGTCCCGCATCGGACTGGTCAGCCACAAACGAGCCTGCAGCTGACGTGGACTTTTTACCCCCTCCATAAATCTTCGTCCGCGAAGCCAAGCCAAAGAAAGAAAGAAAAAAGAATATGCAAATCCTGATGATTCAGTATCTGCCTCATCAGCTGATGTTTCCCAAACTCTGAAACTTGCCAGCTCCCATATTTCCCAAGACTCATCACAGCCTCATTCCCCAAAACCTAGAGTTCACTGGAGAATTTATTAGTCTAAAATCTCTAAAATCCAACTTAAAAAATAAGGGAGAGCAACATCCGATACTCTAGATAATATGACAATCCTGCAAAGTCTGGACATTCCAACAGTAACTTCATGCAAAACACCTGCCCAAGTCTTTGCTACTTTTTGCTTCGCTGATTTAAAAAAAATCCTCAATCCTTCTTGTACATTGAGAATCTCAAAGGTTTCAAAGACATGTAAAGTCAACTTTTTAAAAACAACTGTCTAGAGTCTTTTACACCTCATCCAACATTACTGACTCATGCACATTTCAAACTTCATATCACTGAGAAATTATTAACAGCAACTGAAGGCCAAAATAACCCTTCATAACTAATATCCCATGTTAAGGTATGCACTTGTATGCATTTCATGTTATTCATCGCCTCAGCTAATTTCTCTAAGTGTCAGTGCCAATGAAGATTGAAGTAGAGCATTTAAGGCATTCAAGATTCAAGCAAAATGCATTTGCATTAGAGGCCAAAGCCAGATTAACAAGATTCAGCAAGGTGCACATCTAATAGAGAAATCATGGACATTTGCCATCGACAAATTAAGGCATTCAATACAAATGAGAAGCAAGGCCTCCACCAAAGATGTTTGGATTCATATATGTACCAAATGAACCTATGGTATTCTAATATGACTCAACATCCTCCATGGCAGGTCAACAAATTTCTTCCTTTTGCTGCTTCCATGTAGAAATTTACTGAAATTGGTTTGTTTTTCTTCACACTAATATTGATAATTGATGAACAAAATCAAAAAGCATTTAAGAGAGCATGTTTTAGATTAGCAATACAAATGTATTCCTCAGGATAGGAAAAATACATTTGGTATGAATAAGCCTCTGGAAACAAACCATATGAGCAGCCCAGAGATTGACCACTTGAAAAGAGAGTGCGGTAGGTAGAAGAAATTGTTCCACATTAGGAGGAATTTAGCTTCAAAATTAACTCCTTATGAAATTATGTATCAGTATGAAGGGAATCCAATCAGTTTGAGTGTAGTTATCAATATTCAAACCACAGTTATCCAATTAAAGTCCAACAGCAACGGGATTTTAACCTGAAATATCTTCAGTTAAAAAAATCTACATATATTTTAAAAATCAGCTAAAATGTGAACAATGTTCCTGTCCATTGCAGAACGCAAATAGTTTATTCTCCCAATAGTGATCCATATTCTGGAGACGCCAGTTACACATCTGCTATCCAGACTTACTACTAATAGCATGAATAGTTCCATTTTCAAAGTACCAGTGGCTTAAAACAATTTAAATGCCAGATCTGAATGTTTTACTTTAGCTTTACATTTCTGCCAAATTTAAATGTTAAAAATTAGTAACACAATAAAGATTACAACTCCATCTTCTCCAGCAGTGCAGAAGACTGGAACCTTTAAATTTATTAGTTCACCATGCATGAAAGTATAGTTTAAGACTGCACCTCTCGGGAGGGAAGTGACTCGTCAGTGAGCGCTCTTAAATCTATTTTTGCCCATACATATTTATGAATAATTCCAGCAGAAAATTAAATTTTCTGGCTCACATCTCTCAATCTTTGACAGGTTCTGGAGGCAAGTTATCAACATTTGAGGAATTTCACAACCTGGCAGCCTTAAAATAGGTATAGAAATGGGCACATACTTACCAGTAACCTGGTCCACAAGAATCCTGGAGGTAATTATTCGTCCGTATTGGGTGAAAAGCTGCTCCAGTTCTTTTTGGGACATAGTTTTTGGGAGCCCACTGACATACAAATTTGCATCTCTGATGGAAGCAGAGCTGGGGCGAGCATAAGAAACCTGAAGAAAATAATGTTAAAACTTTACATAACAACCAAAGTTACAGCAAGTCTCAACATACATTTATTTCAGATGATTTTGCATATCAAAGAAAGCAACAAAAAAAAAATGAAATGCTCTAGAAATGCAGTGTGGTCAGCATCTTAAGGTAACCCATGTAGCTTTTGTATTTAAAAAAGCTTTTGAAATGCTGATCCATTCCTTTCCAGCTTTTTGACTAAGTTTTTACAGCTGGTAACTGCATTAAAAGATAAAATTTAAGTTAAATAAACTGATGTAATATTATTGCTCATCATGGGAAAGACAGCAGGAACCCTGTACATCTAAAATTTATTAATACAAATGCTGTAAAGAAATCCTCATTCAACTTCATCTATGGAGGAAATTAAGAGTTAAAATCATGTAAATGATATATCCATCATTTAACAATGGAACATAATGTACAAGTATCTTTTGAATTTCAGGTGTAAGCCAATGCTGCAACTAACGAACAGATCTTGTGAAACCACACACTTCTTTTTATAGGTCTTCAAAATTCATTGAGCCGCGATCAGACTTAGAGCTGCTCGAACTTTGATTAGTATCATTTCTTCTGGTAGTGTGTGAAGATTACCAGCATCAACAATGGAGGCTACAATTTGTGGAACAAGCAATTACAAATTGTTTAACTCAATCTACAAGGGTTAACATTTCTGCAATCACCTCTACTTCAATAGAAACAGAATTCAGAAACTAAGCAGCATCTGTGGAGCAGAGAAATAACAGACTTCTCAATTCCAAAAGATTACTGACCCAGAATGACAAACAGGTACTGACTAGCATATGGAGTATTTCAGTATTCTTAATTTCAGATTCAATTTTAGATGTGAAACAAGTTAATGGCAGAATAAGGTGAAATCTGAACCTAGATAATTCCATACAATAAAAGAACTTCTCAAATATAGGAATAAAAATTCAATGGACTATTTTGTATACAAACTTGAAAAAAATCCAGCAATATCTTGATCAAGCATTAACAAATGTTAGACTAGATTTCCTCAGCCCCAAATCAGAATTTAAACTGAAATCAAAGCCAATCCTTTAATTTTACTTAACATGGGTTAAACTAATAACTGGCTCCAAAAAGGTTTAAAGATATTATGAGTATATTTAAATGTATTCTCTTGCATAATCAAACATAGAAATTTATTAAAATCTTGTTAGGATTCCTAGTTTTGTAAACACATACTTATTTCAGTCTAAGCGTTACAGTGGAATGGATTTTTTTGGTCACACACCATTCCCTCTCCCCACCAGGGCCATTTTCACATAGCAAGGCTCAAACAGTAGGAAGGATTAACATTCTGGTATTGTTGAACAAGATTAATATTGATTATGACACCATGGGATCCAACAAAATAGTTAAGAAAGCAGGCGGAGAGAAAGCTAAGATAGTCTTTATTACTACTTCATTGGGGTAAGGGATGAGTGTTAAGGCTGTGTGTTGTCGGGAGTGCCGGATGTGGGAGGTCCTGGAGTCTTCCAGACTCCCGGATGTCCATATCTGCACTAGGTGTGTCGAGTTGCAGATTGTCAGGGACCGTGTTAGGGAACTAGAGCTGCAGCTCGATGACCTCAGGCTGGTTAGGGAAACAGAGGTAGTCATAGACAGGAGTTACAGCCAGGTGGTCACGCCAGGGCCACGGGAGGATGAAAGGTGGGTAACTGTTAGGAGAGGGACAAAAGAACGTAAGGTGCCAGAGACGAGCCCTGTGAATGTAACCCTCAGCAATAAGTACGCCTCTTTGAGCACTGTTGAGGGGGACATCAAGGTTGGGGGGAGTGACAGTGGCTGTGCCTCCGGCACGAGGTCGGCCCCTGTAGCTCAGAAAGGGAGGGAAAGGAAGAGGAGGGCAATTGTGGTAGGAGACTCCATAGTTAAGAGGACGGATAGGGGATTCTGCGGACGCAGCAAGGAGAACCGGATGGTGGTTTGCCTCCCTGGTGCCAGGGTCCGAGATGTTGCTGCTCGTGTCCCAGATATCCTAAAGTGGGAGGGACAGGAGCCAGAGGTCGTGGTACATGTAGGTACCAATGACATAGGGAGAATTAGAGAAGAGGTCCTAAAAAGTGAGTACAGGCAGTTAGGTAGGGAGTTAAAAAGAAGGACCGCAAAGGGGGTAATCTCTGGATTACTCCCTGTGCCACGTGACAGTGTGAATAGAAATAGGATGAGGTGGAGGATTAACACGTGGCTGAAGGGGTGGAGTAAGGGGCAGGGTTTTAAGTTTCTGGATAACTGGGACCTTTTTTGGGGGAGATGTGACCTGTATAGTAAGGACGGGTTACACTTAAATCCCAGGGGGACCAGAATCCTGGCAGAGGTATTTGCTAGGGCTACTCAGGATCCTTTAAACTAGAATGGTTGGGGGGAGGGAACAAAATAGTACAGAGCAGTAAGGAGAAGGTTAGAATGAAAACAATGAAAGTTTGTAGTAAGTATTTGAATATGGATGGGCAGGTGATAGAGAAGGGAAATGCTCTGGAAGAAGATGAAGGGCAATTGTCAGGAAAAGTAAATAATGTTGTTCTTAAAGATGAGGGAAAACAGGGATTAAAAAATGGGAAATCCCTGAAATTCATATATTTTAATGCCAGGAGTATTGTAAAAAAGGTGGATGAGCTGAAGGTGTGGATTGATACTTGGAAGTATGATGTGGTAGCGATTAGTGAGACATGGTTGCAGGAGGGATGTGATTGGCAACTGAATATCCCTGGGTTTCGTTGTTTTAGGTGTGATAGAGTCGGAGGGGCAAGAGGAGGTGGGGTTGCATTGCTTGTCAGGGAAAATATTACAGCGGTGCCTAGGAAGGATAGATTAGAGGGCACATCCACGGAGGCTATTTGGGTGGAACTGAGGAGTAGGAAAGGAGAGGTTATACTTGTAGGGGTGTATTATAGACCACCCGGAGGGGACCGAGGCCTAGAGGAGCAAATCTGTAGGGAGATAGTAGATATTTGTGATAAGCACAGGGTTGTAATTATGGGAGATTTTAATTTTCCACATATAGATTGGGAAACACATTCTGTGAAAGGAATGGATGGGTTAGAGTTTGTGAAATGTGTGCAAGATAGTTTTTTACAACAATATGTAGAGGTGCCGACCAGAGAAGGAGCAGTGTTAGATCTACTGTTGGCAAATGGGATGGGTCAAGTGACGGAGGTTAGTGTTGGCGAGCACTTCGGGTCCAGTGATCATAATGCCATCAGCTTCAATGTCATTATGGAAAGAGAGAAATCAGGGCCAAGGATTGAGGTTTTTGATTGGGGAAAAGCTAGATTTGAGGAGATGCGAAAGGACTTGCAGGGTGTGCATTGGGACAATTTGTTTTATGGGCAGGATGTAGTAGAGAGATGGAAGTCTTTTAAAGATCAGATTTTGAGAGTGCAAAAGCTTTATGTTCCTGTTAGGTTAAAAGGAGGGGCAAAAGGTTTGAGAGAGCCGTGGTTTTCAAGGAATATTGGAAACTTGGTTCGAAGAAAAAGGGAGGCGTACATTAGATATAAGAAGCATGGAGTTAAGGAGATGTTTGAAAGATACATTGAATGTAAGAGGAATCTTAAGAGAGGAATTAGGAAAGCTAAAAGAAGGTACGAGAAAACTATGGCAAGCAGGGTGAAAACAAATCCAAAAGAGTTCTACAAATATGTTAATGGTAAGAGGAAAGCTAGAGACAAAATTGGTCCCTTAGAAAATCAGAGTGGAAAACTGTGTGTGGAACCTAGAGAAATGGGGGAGATATTGAACAGTTTCTTTTCTTCGGTATTCACTAAGGAGAAGGATATTGGGAGATGTGGGATAAAAAAAGCAAATTGGGTAAATATGGGGAATATAGAGATTACAAAAGGTGTAGTTTTAAGGCTTTTGAAGAATATAAAGGTGGATAAGTCTCCAGGACCAGACGGGATCTTCCCCAGGACATTGAGAGAAGTGAAGGAGGAAATAGCAGAGGCTCTGGCGGTAATTTTTCGAATGTCATTAGATATGGGGATAGTGCCGGAGGATTGGCGCATTGCGCATGTGGTTCCGTTATTTAAAAAGGGTTCAAGGAGGAAGCCTGGCAACTATCGGCCTGTAAGTTTGACGTCTGTGGTAGGTAAATTAATGGAGAAAATTCTTAGAGATAGTACTTATAAACATCTGGATAGACAGGGTCTGATCAGGAGTACTCAACATGGATTTGTGGGAGGAAGGTCATGTTTGACCAATCTGATTGAATTTTTTGAAGAGGTGACTAGGAATGTGGATGAGGGTAGCGCAGTGGATGTTGTCTATATGGACTTCAGTAAGGCCTTCGATAAGGTACCACATGGAAGGTTAGTTAGGAAGGTGCAGTCTTTAGGTATAAATTTTGAGATAGTCAAATGGATTGAACATTGGCTGAAAGGGAGAGGCCAGAGAGTGGTAGTGGATAATTGTCTGTCAGGTTGGAGGCCGGTGACCAGTGGTGTGCCTCAAGGATCTGTATTGGGCCCATTGTTGTTCGTTATATACATTAATGATCTAGATGATGGGGTGGTGAATTGGATTAGTAAATATGCAGACGATACTAAGATAGGTGGAATAGTGGATAATGAAGAAGGTTTTCTAGGATTGCAGAGGGATTTGGGCTGCTTAGAAAAGTGGGCTGAAAAATGGCAGATGGAATTTAATGCTGATAAGTGTGAGGTGCTTCATTTTGGTAAGAAGAATCAGAATAGGACATATGTGGTAAATGGGAGAGCATTGAGGAATACAGAAGAGCAGAAAGATTTAGGAGTGACGGTACATCGTTCCCTGAAGGTAGAAACTCACGTGAATAGGGTGGTGAAGAAGGCTTTTAGTATGCTGGCCTTTATCAATCATTGCATGGAATATAGGAGTTGGGAGGTGATGTTGAGATTGTATAAGACGTTGGTGCGGCCTAATTTGGAGTTCTGTGTGCAGTTCTGGTCGCCTAATTATAGGAAGGATATAAACAGAGTGGAGAGAGTGCAGAGAAGGTTTACCAGAATGTTGCCTGGGTTTAAGCATCTGGAGTATGGGGAGAGATTGGACAGATTGGGTCTTTATTCTTTGGAGTGTAGAAGGTTGAGAGGGGATTTGATAGAAGTATTTAAGATTATGAAAGGGATAGACAGAGTGGATGTGGATAGACTATTTCCGTTAAGAGGAGGAAAGATTAAAACAAGAGGACATGAGTTAAGAATTAAGGGGCAGAGGTTTAGAGGTAACATGAGGGGGAACTTCTTTACTCAGAGAGTGGTAGCTGTGTGGAATGATCTTCCGGGAGAAATAGTGGCGGCGGAGTCAATTGTATTATTTAAGAAAAGGTTGGACAGGTATATGGATGAGAGGAAGATGGAGGGTTATGGGCATTGTGCAGGGAGGTGGGATTAGAAAGGGGTGTTTGGTTCGGTGCGGACTAGAAGGGCCTAATGGCCTGTTTCCGTGCTGTAATTGTTATTATTATTATTACTGCAATATCCAGAGGTATAAACCACTGATTCAGAGAAGGGAGTTCATTTTTAAATGCTGCATCCCAAGAGTAATTTGCACATGGGGCATTTATTAATGCATTTAAAATAGAAACCTAAAAATACATGATACTTTCAATCCTACATGTTTTTACTTGAATACAACCACAATCAAATTTGCATTCAAACGCCAACTTCCCAGTTGAGTTCTAGTTTCCTGACCATTCATTTGCATTTGTCCCACCCAGCTCATTTACAGTCTGTCTACCCAAACCTTAAGGGGGTAGGTTGGAGTTGCACAGGGAATTGCAATACTGGAATCTGAAGCTAAATAAACTGCTGGAGGAATTCAGCAGGTTGAAGAACAGTAGGAGAAAAATGGTTGACAGAGATCCTCCAGCAGATTGTGTTTAGCTTAATGGAGCAGGCCCTGCTTTGTCAAAAATGGTGGAACAAACTATTTTACTCACCTTTTCCACTGCCATTAATAAAAAACTTTAACCTGTTTTCTACAACTTAAAGTATTTCGCAAATTCTCAGCCATCAGCTTCATTTTCCTTTAATCTCCCACTGGTAAAGTCAGTTTTTTGGAGCATTTTCTGGATTGAAAGCATCAGATTGTGAAATTTTCCACTGTTTTGGTATTTATTTTTTAATTTTTGTTCTTGCAAAGGCCATCAAATTAAGTTGTGTAAAATTTACATCAACATGTGGGCAAATTAAAATTAAGAGTCAAAAAATAAAGTTTAAAATACTCTGTGGCAGGCAACATCTCTGGAGTAAGTAGCTAGTTTAATTTTGTGTGGGTCACTCCTAATATATTCTGCTAATAATTCAAAGCTTATACAAACGGCTCTGGAGACAGTGGACAACTCTGCTTCCAAGATCTACTGAAGGGGAATGTCAACAAAATTTGGCCATTTGTTATGATCCCTGCTTGCAGTTTAGAATAGTGTTTTTACCCCATTAATATAGGTTTGCCTCAGACCAAATTTCTCCATTACTTTAAATAGATAAGGCCATTCCAATCTATCAAAGGGCTTTCCTGAATCCAAAGATATTGCTACACAGATGTTCTCTGGATTGTGCCAAATGCATTATATTCAATAATCTTCAAGTTGTCAACAGCATGTCTATAAAACCTGCTTGGTTCAGATTTATTAATTTTGGGAGATATTGGCCCAATCTCTCAGTTAGTGCTTTGGCTATTACCTTGTAATTTGTATTTAATAGTGAGATGGGTCTGCAAGACGCAGGCTTTTTTTTTAAAGCACATCTTTATTCTTCTTAGGTAGCACCATAGTTATTGCTGTTGAAAAGGTGTCCAGGAGAGTCTAAGCCTCTGTCACTTGATTAACCACACCCATCATGAGTGGCATCAACAAATATTTACAATTTTTGTAAAACTCAAGCAGGAAACTGTCCTCCCCAGAGACTTATTAGCTTGTAACAGTCCAAAAGCTTTTTCAATTTCCTCCCTAGTGAGGGGGGGGGGGTCACTAAAATTCATCTGGTCCTGGTTCAATCTCCGCAGCTCAATTCAGTTCAGGAAGTCATCTATTTTTGTTTGTTTCTGTGACTATTCTGATTTACAGGGAAGGATTCACGGTGGGCCAAGATGAACAAAATAAACCTATTCGCAGACGATAATGCTATTATACTTGATGGAACCAGCTGAGTCATCGCCCAAATTGCAGGCCACCCTGGAACATGATGGCATAATCTCTGGATACAAGGTAAATTTGGAAAGAAGTAGGATTATGGCCTATTGATTTGGACTATTAAAAAGTGGAGCCACTTCAAGTGGCAATCAGATATTTTTAAATACTTAGTGATAATAACAGAGATTTGGGAGACTTATACAAAGTCAACTATACCCCTATCCTTGAAAAGATTGAAGACTATTTAAACAGATGGAGAACCCTGCCCATCAAAGTGATGGGTAGGGTAAACTGTATCAAAATGAAGGTGTTGCTGAGATTACAATATTTATTTCAATCCATTCCTATTTATCTAGTACAATTTTTTTTTAAAATAAATGGCAGCATAAGAACTTTCCTGTGGAATAGCAAAGTCTCCAGAATCTACATCAAAATTGATGTGGGATTATAAATTGCGGGGGAGGGGTGCTACAATTACCCAATTTTAGGAAATATTACTACGCAGCCCAGTCGAGGTTCCTCGCATTTTTATTTGAAGGTGAACCACCAAAGTGAATTAACATAGGATTACATAACATGGGGGAGAGAGTAGTGAAAGATTTCATTTACAAAACAAATACCAAATTAATAAGAACAGATAACCCCCATCCTAAAACATCTGGATAAAAATATAGAAGGAAATTAATAATTTTATTGGTAAAGAGATTGTAATATTGTCAAAAGCACACTAATGCCTATGAATTTAGGTCACAAAATTCTGGTTATTTGGCACTAAAAGGGGATCTGAACTATTGAGGACTGCTATGGAAATAGACAGCTCCCATCCTTCAAACAACTGAGGCCTAATGGAACCCTTCACTACTTTTTACAGTCAAGATCCTTCCAGAAGGAAAAATGGGGCCCTACCATGACCCCACCTGAAGGGAATGAGGTGGAAGGGCTACTTCGATTGGGAGGCGCTCCTAAATTTATATCCAGAATGTACTTTGAGACCCCAAAGCTGGACCTGCAAAGATCAAGGGAGAGGTGGGAGTCAGACTTTGGAACAATGATGAAGTGTTGGTCAGATCCATGTAGGAAAAGTGTAACATCGGTGATCAACACCAGACTAAGACTGTTTACAATTTAATTTCTTACACCACAAAAATTACATAAAGGAAAATCAGAGATATCAGAAATATGCTTCAAGTTTGGGTTAGAAATTGGTAACTTTATACACTTCACATGGATCTGTGCGAAGGTGAGACCCTTTTGGTTGGAATTATCTAATATATAAATTAGGATTATGGGAACGGACTTCCCACTGGATCCAGAGTTGTATTTATTGGGAAACCTAGAAGACATGGACAGAACATTAAATTCCAAATTAAATTTGTAGATATTGCCCTGTCAGCAGCAAACAAAAATGTATTGCTATCACCTGGCAGTCCGACTCCCCCCTGCTCATCGCACGATGGACCACAGAGATGCACAACTGTGTGCCCATGGAGAAAATAACAAGAAAAAAAATAATACTTTTGCCACAATATGGCAATCTTATCTAAAGAACTTCGGTGCACATCTATAGCAACAGTCCACAGCACCAAAAAGTAAACAAAATACACAAAGACAACACCAGTGAGGCACCTCAAAGAATGGAACTAGATTAGAAAGACTGGCAGTATGCTGGTTTTCTTTTACCATTTTTCTGTTTGTCACTTTAATTGTTTTAGTTGTTTAATTTTCAGTTTTGGGAGAGGGAAGGAAATTGTAATCAAGTTGACAGTGTTTGTATCTGAGAAGTGAATTATACTAAAAGTGTATACATGCTTAAAATAATTGTTTTTTTCCCCCCCCAGATAAAATCTTGGAAAAATTGAAAAATAAAATTTTCAAAAAAGAGAAAAAAGTTTCATTTTCATGACCTGATGCCAGAAAGAGTGTCCAAAAAGCAGATAGTAAGGCAATCATTCTCCATGATTTATGCTGGATTAAAAAGGATACATGCAAAGAGATTCTGCTCTGTACAGACAACCCCAGTCACTTTTGGTCAAGACTATTTCAGAGAATTTCAGAGCAGTTTGAACATTCAAAATTTTATAAAAAGTCTTGGAGAATGGCAAGAGTCAGAATAGAGAAACAAATCAAAGACAGTATTCTGTTCTGCTACAATAATACATTTGAATTGTGAATGCAGTGCTGGGAAAACTGTTCATCAGTTCAGTCTGTTAAATGGGATCAAGTAACATAGAAAGCAGCAAGTTGCACAACACGTTAGTCAAGACAAAACTGAACTTTTAAAAAAAAAACTTGGTAGAGAGTAATAGTACACAGCCAAATAGTGCAGATGGGTATTTGTGCTTTAATTTGTGTGCTTGGATAGTGTGGGAACAGAGTTGAAAGCAATGCTTGCTACACATCTCTATACATATGTCTGAAAAACACTGGCACTAAGAATTTGGTGCATTGCGGCTTGATGAGGCTGAAGAAACAACTTAAACCAGAGTTTTAACAATTAGTTTAAATAAAGTATTAATTCACTTGGCTGCACAGGTCAGATCAAGATTGAAGATCAGGTGGCCTATCTGTGGGTCACGATCTCAAGGAACCATATCTGCAATACAAGCCTTCAACTGGAAGCATCTTGGTTGAGCTACTGAGTTCAATCAGACATCATGATGCTTTTTTAATTTTTTTAAAAATTTTTCACACTGTGAACCATATCAATCAAAATACATACAAACATTTCCCTCTTAAATATACACAGTGGCATTTTCTCCCCTTTTTTCCCCTACTTTCCCTCCCCCCTTCACACCCCCCTCCAAACCCATTAAACGTTCAACATATACAATACAATAAACCCATTAAACAATGTCATCACACAATGAAAATAAAAAAAACCAAAACAAAATGGTGTCATCTACTTTTATACACAGGATCAAGTCATTTTGTCTTTTTATCATTTTAGGGGATGGAGGTCCGAGGCAAGCCCTCCCTGTTATGTTTCAGTTTCTCACATCCCCAAATTGCATCTACTGTTGTTCCCATTTCCTTCTTACAGCGAAAACATCTGTCTGATAATGTTGGGTCCCATTTTTTTTTTAAACTTTTGGGGTGTGATATATAACCTGTATAACCAATTATTCTGTATCATGCATAACCTCGTGTTTATTATATCCTTCATAGTTCCAGAGGATAACTTTTCCCATGTTTCATTTTTTATCTTTATGTTTAAATCTCTTTCCCACTTTTGTTTGGGTTTATAGCTTATTTCATCATAAAAGTGAAGTGATACCAATGAGTAATGCAGATTATACAGAATTTAAAAAAGAATCACGATTTAAATGGCAAACACAAGCAATCCGATACCTAGGTATTAGATTAGATAATAATTTAAGACACCTGTACAAATTAAATTATCAGCCATTAATTAAAAAAATTACAGGAAGACTTAGAACATTGGAAATAATTACCACTAACGTTGATAGGGAGGGTAAATTGCATTAAAATGAATGTCTTCCCAAGGAGGCAATACTTATTTCAATTGTTACCAATTACCTTAACAGAGAAATTCTTCAATGAACTAAAGAGAATAATAAGGAAATTTTTATGGAAAGGGGGGAAACCAAGGATAGCGTTAGATAAATTAACAGAGAGGTACAACCAAGGTGGTTTGCAGTTACCAAACATTAAAAATTATTTTAGAGCAGCACAATTAAGGTATTTATCAGATTTTTAATCAGACAAAAGAAAAACCAGATTGGATTAAGATGAGCTAGATAAAATAGGGGAGAAGGTACTGGAACATATACTTTATAAGTGGGATGAAAAGCTGGTGCGATATAGAAGCTCACCAGTACTGCATCATTTACTCAATATATGGAAGAAGAATCACTTAGAAAGGAAAAAACAAATTGCAAAATACCAAAACCATTATTGTCGCAAAATCAATTAATCCCTTTTACAATAGATAACCTTTCCTTTAGAGAATGGGAGAGAAAAGGAATAAAAATAGAAAATTGTTTTTTGAGAAATAATTTATTAACATTTGAACAAATGAAGTACAAATATGGAATAACTAACTCATGGTACAATGTTTGCATACCACCAACTGAAAACCTACTTAAAGGATAAATTGGGAAACAGACTGAGCTTACCAGAAGGAAGCAGCTTTGAATATGTGATTACAGACACAATGATAATAAAAAGATTTATAATGAACATGTACATCAAACTGCAAGAGAAGGAAAATGATGAAATAAGTGACATCATGATGCTTGAGGGAGCAGAAGGCTCATCCCCTTGGTGATTGTTGGTCAGAGAAACATGCAACCACAATTCAGGGAGGTTATGGGCAGGCTGTGTTTTGAGGGCTTTCAAGTTGGGGGTGAGAGACAAATGAGGGTCAGTGAGGATAACCAGATTTCTGAAAAGGTTTTGATGCCTGCTTGATGATAGTTGGGAGTGGGAGTTGCAAAGAAGCCAAAAGGGTAAGATTAAAATTGTTAGAATTCATTTAGAAGACAACTAGAATGAGGATGGCAGAAATACAAATAGTGGGGCTCTCAAATGAAACCCAAATAGATGAGGAAATTAAAAATGTGGCAGGAGAACAGAACAGCAGAGGCCCTTTGGACCATAATGACTGCAATAGACATGACAAATTAAAAACTCTGCCTACCTGCACATAATCTATATTTCTCCATTCCCAGCACATTGATGTTTTTATCCAGAAGCCTTTTAAAACTACCATTGTATCTGCTTCCAGCACAGTTCCTGGTAGTCCATTCAAGCATCTAGCATTGTGGTGTGTAGTGGGGAGGTGGAGGGTAAGAAAGAGCTGCACATCTCCTCTAAATTCTTTAGCTTCTCACGTACCACGCGACCCCCCCCCCCCCCCCCCATCTTCAATGTCTTCCACTCCAGAGACAGAGAACTACCAGTAGTAGAGTTAAAAATATGGACAAGGGAGTTGGAGGAGCACCTGTAAGGATGCTTTGAATCAGTGGACTGGACAATAAGACAAAGGAGCAGAAATAAGCTATTCAGCCCAGAGTCTTCCCCACCATTTAATCATGAGATAATCTATTTTCTCCACTCAGCCCCACTGCCCATCTTTCTCCCCATAACCTTTGATATCCTGACTAATCAAGAGCATGTCAATCTCTGCCTTAAATACACCCAATAAACTGGCCTCCACAACCACCTCCGGCAACAAATTCCACAGATTTATCACCCTCTGGCTGAGGAAATTCCTCTGCATCTCCATTTTAAGTGTGTGTCTTTCAATCCTGAAGTTGTGCCCTCTTGTCCCAGATTTTCCCACTGTGGGAGAAAAAAATCCCAACTTTCTTCATCTACTTTGTCCACACCTTTCAACATTCAAAATGTTTCTGGGACCTTTCTTCTCTCTCTCCACTCCCAAACCGCTTTCTCAAATCCCAACAAGAGCAGGTCAAGCACTCCAAATCTGATAACCCTTTCATTCCCAGAATCATCTTTGTGAACCTTCTCTGAGCCCTCTCTAACGTCAGCACATCTTTTCTTAAGTGAGGAGCCCAAAATTTCTCAAAATACTCTGAGGTCTCACATATGCCTTGCAAAGCTTCAACAATCACATCCTTACTGTTATACTCTATTCCTCTGGAGATGAATGCCAGCATTGCATTTGCATTCTTCACCATCGACTTAACAACCAAGTTTACCATGCAGGCTGTCCTGCATGAGGACTCCCAGGTCCCTTGGCATACAAGTATTTTCGATTTTCATCTAGCATGCCTATTTATTTTTCCCCACCGAAACGTATGACCATACATTCCAACATTGTATTTCATTTGCCACTGCTCTGCCCATTCTCCTAATCTGTCTAAATCCTTCCGGAACCTCTCAGTTTCCTCAACACTACTGCTTCTCCATCTACCTTTGTGTTATCTGCAAATTTCATTCTGTAATCCAAATCATTAATACAACACAAAAAGATACTGCCTCAACAATGACCGCAGTGGAACACTACCAGCCACTGGCAGACAACCAGAATAAGATCCCTGTATGCTTCTTGCCACTCAGCCAATGCTCATCCCACGCTATTATGTTTCCTTTTATACCATGTCTTGCTAAGTAGCCTTATGTGCAGCACCTTCTCAAAGGCCTTCTGAAAATCCAAATGTATAGCATTCAAGCATCCATTGCATCTCCTTTATCCAGCCTGCTTGGCTTTTTTTCCCCCAAAGAATTCCAATAGGTTTGTCAAGCGAGATTTTTCCCTTCAGGGAATTATGCTGGCTTTGGTCCATCTTGTCATGTGCCTCAAAATACTCTGTAACCTCATCTTTGACAAGCAACTCCAACATCTTTCCATCACTGACATCAGGATAGCTAGCCTACAATTTCCTTTCTGCTGCTTCACTCCCTTCTTGAATCATGGGGTCACATTTGTGATTTTCCAGGACCATACTAGAATGTATCGATTCCTGAAAGATCATTACCAATGTCACCACAATCACTACTGCTATTTATTTTGGAACCTGAGGGTGCAATCCATCTGGTCCTGGAGACTTATCTACCCTTAGACCATTTAGATTTGAGTACTTCTACCCTGAATAATTAACTGCACTCACTTCCCTGATACCCTTTGACATTTGGGTAGGCTCATGTATTCCACAGTAAATACTCATTTAGTTCCTCTGCTATCTCCTTGTCTCCCATTATTTCTCCAGCATCATTTTATAATGGCCTTGTATCTATTTTCATCTGTTTTTACTTTTATATACAGGTTATACCTCTAATCCAGTGACATTGGGACCTGGCTATTGTTGGACCACAGAAAATGCCAGAAAACAGAAACTGACCCCTAAAGGAATTCACGATGTAAGCATAATCAAAGGTAGAACAAAGCTTAAACCAGGAAAAAATATTGTGGTGGGGGTGGGGCGGAGGCGGACATAATTATCACAACACCTTTACAGCACCAGTGATCAGGACCAGGGTTCAAGTCCCGTCCTGAGGTATGTACTACTTAATGTCCATGATACATTTTGTGAAATTAGGCATTTATGCAACATTGACATTGCTAAGTACATAAGATGGTGTTTGCACAAAGCTCTATGGAATACTATAGTGTACCTGTAAACTTTTATTTGCAAATAGGGATCAGTGCAGGGACTGATACAGGGCTGTGGCCAGAGAGTGGAGCAGTGGATCAGTGTGGGGACCGACAGGGCTGTGGGAAGAGAGCACGGCAGTCAGATAAGTTTGGGTACAGTATACAATTTCCGATAGCAAGTGATCTCTTTCTAAATTGCTACGGACTTGCTCACAGTAACTGAATAATTATAGAAACGTGGACATATATGAGATTGGTAGTTGCCTGAACAGACATTAAGCTTGCTGTACGATGGGAGTGGCCAGACCAAAGTGCCAGGCAAGATACAACTTGTACTTGAGGCTTTTTGTATCCTTTGACTGTCAGCCTACTTTAATCTTCCCCCACCCCCATGATTTTTTTTGTTACCTTCTACAAGATTTTGAAAATATCCCAATCCTCTATCTTCCCATTAATTTTTGCTTCCTTGTATGCCCACTTTTGCTTTTACATTGGTTTTGACTTCTCGTGTCAGCCACAGTTGTGACATTGTTATTCCTATTTGAGTATTTCTTTATTGGAATGTAGTTAACCAGAAAATTCCTCATTTCTTGCAGAAAGTCCATCTGTTGCTGCTCTGCCACCTTGCATATTTGATGCCAAATTCAAGGACTTGTCCTCGAACTTGAATGAGCATGTCCCAGCTGTCACCACCTTCTTCAGGACCTATGTTAATGAATGTGCACATACTAAGTGTTCCCAAAAGTAGAGGATGAATCAAAGGATTTGCAACCTAGTGAGGTCAATGGTGTTAAGACGGGTGATCTATATCTCTACAGAATGTTCAGGAATGACCAACAGAAGGCTATCTTAGCAGCAGAAATTTCAAGGCAATCGAGAAACAGAATCAGATACTCGACAGAAGTAACATGAATTGCAGGATGTTACATCCTACATGAAGCAATACAACATCATAAATGGCTATGATGTTTCATTACCCAATAAGCCAAACAACTTTTGTGCTAACTTTGAAAAGGGTATCTTAAAGGTATCAATGAAAATCCTTGTACCAGCTGGCAATTATGCTATTTGTCGGAGGCCAACATCAGAACATCATTCAAGAGGGTGAATCCTCACAAGGAGTCCAACCCTGAATGCACAATTGGTAGGATATTGAAAATATGTGCCAACCAATTAGCTAGAGTGTCCAAGGACATCGTAAATCTCTCATTGCTGTCGTCAGAGGTTCCCATCTGCTTCAAAGGGCAACATTGAGGCAGAATGAGCTGCCTCAATGACTATTGCCCAGTAGCTCTCACATCTACTATGATTTGAGAGATTGTTCATGTCCAGAATTTACTTTTACCCAAGACCTGGATCCATTGCTTTCCAACCATTACAGCTTAGGTTTCCACACCATAATCACTTCAATACTGGTCAACAATCTCCAAAACCTGGGCTTCTGCATGTCCCTCTGCAACTTGTGAAGACCAGTCAGTGCAAATCAGTAACAACGTCGTCTCCTCACAATCAACACAGGCACACCTCAAGGATACCCGGTTAGCCCACTGCTCTACGCCATGACTATGTGGCTATGCACAATTCAAATACCATCCACAAATTTGTTGATGACATCATGGTCATTGGCAGAATCACAGACAGCAATGAGGAAGCGTACAGGAATGAGATAGATCAGCTAGTTGAGTGATGTCACAAGCACTCAACATTAGCCAAACTAAGTTAAACATTAGCCAAACTAAGAGTTAAACATTAGCCAAACTAAGAGTTAAACAGAATGGTGATTGGTGGAAAGGGATAGAGATACATAAAAACAGGGATAACACGAGAAGTGTGCGAGTGGCTCAGGGTAGGTGAGGCTGAGGATGAGCTTGATTCCATTTGAATTTAAATTAGGAAGAGTTAATGGAGACTGCAGCTAGGGCAGTCTATTGTTCAGATTGCAGGATGTGGGAAATCTGTCCCTGATGATTACACTTGCAAGAAGTGCATCCAGCTCTAGTTTGTTAACACAGAGACCATGTTTAAGAACTGGAGGTGGATGAATTCAGGACCCTTCAGGAGACAGAGGCAAAGATAGAGAGGAACTTCAGCAGACAGTCACCCCCAACAGGAGTCAGGTAACTGGGTGACTTAGGATCAGGAAGGGAAAGAGGCTGACAATGCAGAGTACCCCTGTGGCCATTCCCTTCAACAATAGGTTAACCATTTTGGATACTGTTGGGGGGAATGATTTACCAGAGACAAATCATGGTGGTCAAGTCTCTGGCAGAGGCAGGCCCCTCGGCTCAGAATGGAAGGGGAGAGAGGAGGAGAGATAAGGTAATGGGGGACTCATTGGTTAAGACAGTAGATAGGAGGTTTGATGAATGAGATCGAGCTGCCAGATTGTATGTTTCCTCCCAAGAGCCAAGGTCAGTGATGTCTCTGATTGTGTTCATAGCAATTTGGAGGAGGAGGGTGAGCAGGCAAATGCCATGGTCCATGTGGAACCAATGACATAGATAGAAGTAGGGATGAGGTCGTGGAGGGAATATAGGGAATTAGGAAAATTTAAAAAAACAGGACCTCAAGGGTGGTAATCTCAGGAAGTTGGGGCAGATGAATGTGTGGCTGAAGAGTTGGTGCAGGGGTTCAGATTTCTGGATCATTGGGATCTCTTCTGGGGGAAGGTCTGACCTGTACATAAAGGACCTGTACCTGAACTGGAAAGGGTCCAATATCCTGGTGGGCAAGTTTTTGCTAGAGCTGTTGGGAAGGGTTTAAACTAGTTTGGCAGGGTGGTGGAATCAGAATGTAAGAGCAGAAAATAGGGCAGAAGGACTAAAGCAGAATTTCATAGGTTCTCAGTTGGTAAGGGGACAGACAAATGTAGCCAGTTCCAGGGATTGAAAGTGTCCATTTCAATGCTAAAAGTATTAGGAATAAAGAGGATGAACTTAGAGCATGGATCTGTATGTGGAACTACAATGTTGTGGCTGTTACTGAAACTTGGCTGGAAGAAGGGCAGGATTGGCTGATGCAGATACCTGGGTTTAGGAGTTTTAAAAATAGGATGGGAGGTAAAAGTGGGGGGGGCGGGGGAAGGGGAAGGGAAGTAGCATTACTGGTTAGTGACAGTATCACAGCTATAGAAAAGGATGACACTGCAGAGGGAGTGTCCACTGAATCAGTGCAAGTGGAAGTCAGAAATAGGAAGGGAGCTATCACTGTGCTGGGAGTAGTCTATAAGCCCCCAAATAGCACTCAGGACACCGAGGAGCAGATAAGCAGGCAGCTTTTAGAATGTCATAGGAAATACAGAATTGTAGTTGTGGGTGATTCAACTTTCCTAATACTGACTGGAATCTCCTGACTGCAAGAGGGATAGACAGGACTGAATCAGTCAGGTGTGCTCAAGAAAGACACTGCATGTGGACCAGCAATGAGAGGAGAGATCATACTGGATCAAGTTCTGGGTATTGAACCAAGTTAGGTAGCAGACCTCTCTGCAGGGGAGCATTTTGGTGAGTGACCAAAACTCCCCAAGCTTCAGCATAGCTATGGAAAAGGATAAAAACAGACACAATGGGAGTGCTTAACTGGGGAAGGGCTAATTATGAAGGGACGAGGCAGGAACTAGTGATGTTCAAGGGTGAAAGCACAAGTTATGTGGAGGAAGTTTACAGACCACGTGCTGGGATCAGGATAGGCTTGTTCCACTGGGACAATGAAAAGATGGTAGGCAAAGGAAACCATGGCTGACAAACAGATCAGAGAACTAGTCGAGGATGAAGAAAGCATACATTAGACATAGGAAGCAAGAAATAGGAAGGGCTTTTGAGAAATGCATGGTAACTAGGATGGAGCTCAAGGACTCAAAGGTTGAAGCGGGCATGAGAAGGCCTTAGCATGTTGGATTAAGGAGAACCCCAAGGCATTCTATGCTTATGTGAAGAACAGAAGGATGACAAGAATGAAGGTGGGGCCACTAAAGAATAAAGGAGGCAATGTGCCTGGAGGCAGAGGAGATTGGGGAGGATCTAATTGAATACTTTGCTTCAGTATTCACAAGAGAAAAGGACCTTGATCAGGGCATGGTCAAAATGGAACAGGCTATGTGGTGAATAAAAAAGTAGTGTTGGATATTCTTTAAAATATCAAGATTGATGTCCCTGGGGCCAGAAGCAATATGTCCCAGGTTGCTGTAGGGAGTAAAGAACTAGGTGGGGCAGTAGCTATGATCTTAAGAGTCCTCTTTGGACAAAAAAAATAGGAGAATGGCAAATGTAGTCCCTTTGTTTTAAAAGGTAATAGGGAGAAACCTGGGAATTATAGACCAGTGAGTCTTATGTCAGTGGTGTGAAAACTATTGGAGAGGATTCTTAAGGATAGGATTTATGAGCATTTGGAGAAGTACAGTCTACTCAAGATGGTCAGCATGGCTTGGGGAAGGGAAGGTTGTGCCTCACGAGCCCAATTCAGTTTTTTGATGAGGCTAGGGCAGGGCAGTAGATGTGGTCAACATAGATTTTAGCAAGGCATTTGACAAGATCCACCACAAGAGATTCATCCAGTAAGTCAAAATCAAGTGGAAACTTGATTGTGTGGATAAAAGATTGGCTTGCAAGAAGAAAGCAGAGAGTAGTAGTGGAAGGAAAGTATTCTGTCTGGAGGTCAGTGACTAGTGGAATGCCACATGGATCTGTTCTGGGAGCCCTGCTCTTTGATTTTAAATGACTTGAATAAAGAGGCAGAAGGATGGGTCAGTAGGTTTGGGGATGACATGATGGTTGGAGGAGTTGTGGAAGGAGCTGAAGGTTATCGAAGGTTACAAGAGGATACAGACAGGATGCAGAGTTGGGCAGAAAAGTGGCAGATGGTGTTCAATCTGGATAAGTGTGAGGTGATGCATTTTGGGAGGACAAACCAGAAGGCTGAGCACAGGGTTAACAGTCAGTTACTTAAGAATGTGGATGAACAGGTGGACCTTGGGGTTCAAATCCATACATCCCTCAAGGTTGCCACACAGGTTGACAGGATAGTTGAGGCCATTCAGATGCTGGGATTTATTAATGGGGGATTGAATTCAGGAGTAGAGAGAGGTCATGTTGCAATTCTACAAATCTTTGATAAGACCACACTTTGAATATTGTGTTCAGTTCTGGTCACCTCATTACAGGAAGGATAATGAGTGATTAGACAGAGTGGAGAGCCAGTGGAAATATGTACAGAGAGGGAAGTCATCAGGTAGGGGTGTGCGTCTGTACAGACACACACTTAGGTGCCTGGAATGCCTTGCCAGAGATAGTGGTGGAGGCTGAAACATTAGGGCTGTTTAAGAGATTTACACCGGCACTTCGATGAAAGGAAAATAGAGGGTTACAGGGTAAGGTGGGTTTAGACCTTTAAAAAAGTAAATTATGGGTTGGCACAACATCATGCACCAAAGGACAGGATTGGCTGCTTGATGTTCCAGAGTATTGATGCTTCAAAAGGGATAGGAAGGGAGCTAAAATGGGTGGGAGAGGCAGGGAAAATAAACTGGCACTGCCAATCAAGAACAGAATCATAGCTGCAAAAAAAAAAAAACCAGGATTTTGTAGAGGGACCACCTCTGAGCTAGTGCGGGTGGAAGTCAGAAACAGGAAGAGAATGACCACTATTGGGAGCATTCTTTTGCCCCCAACAGCCTCATGGCCATTGAAGAGATCAGTAGGCAGATTGAGAGTGGTCCTCAATATTGGCTAGCACCTCTTCAGTGCAAAAAGATAGGGGCAGATTTTGTTTGGTGTGGCCAGGAAGGATTCTTAACACAGGATGCAGACAGTTTGATTCGAGGAGAGGTCTTACTGGATCTAGTAATGGACAATAAACTGGTCAGGTAATAGTAGGCCAGCATTTGAAACACAGTGACAATATCTTCCTGTTCTTTAGCATAGTCATGCACAAGGATAGCACACAAAATGAGGAAGCATTTAATTTGGAACAGCTAATAATGACAGTATAAGACAAGAACTTGGGAGTGTAAATTAAGAACAGATGTTTTCAGGAGAATGCACGCAAGTATGGAGAATGTTTAGGGTCCATTCGCACTGGGTTGTGGATAGTTTTGTCCCACTGAGATACAATAATGGTCAGGTAAAGGAATTGTGGTCGACAGGAGATGAAGAACAGCAAGTTAAAATGAGGTAGGAAGCATTCTTAAGGTATACAAAGCCAAAATCAGACAGGGCTCCTGAGAATTACAAGGTAACCCGGATGTCGAAATGGGGTTTCTTCATTATTTCTTGTGTTTTGGCCGTGTTCAGCATTAGATCACTATTGGAAGGAATTTTTTTTTTTTTTTTAATGCATTTAGCCATGTTTTTTCAGTTACTATTCAACCTGATCCTATTACATGTTTATTTGGTGTGGTGATAGAGAACAGTTGATCATCTGTGTGTGGTTGCCAATGTGATATATTTTGCCATTTTACTGGCTAGATGATGCATTTTGCTAACATGGATGGACTCTATCCCTCCCTGTTATGCACAATGGATGACCCAAACCTCATCATGATTGAACCTCGAGAAGATTAGATATATTTTGAAAACTGAAGTTTAATAAAATGTGGCACACTTTTATGGAATATGTTAATGTTTAAATAATAAGTGGTTTACTATTTTGTAAATAACATACAAAACATTTATAATCTCTTCCTGAACTTATTTACATACTAGGCAATCACCAACGTACCACTACTGTTATCCTTTTGTTGGTTCAAAATGTCCTAGTGGCTTTTTCTTTCTTTTTTTAAAGTTTAGGTTTAGTCATTTTTTTTTGCTGCATGAACAAGATATAATATTGAATTCTGTTTGTTCATTTTTAGTCTAGGATACATTATAATTACTCTGTACCTGTATGGCATATTTTTCTTGTTCTACAATTTTTGTTGTACAGTAGAACTCTAATTATCTGAAATCGGTTTCTCCAAATCCTCAATTTAAAAAGAAATCCAGATAAATGAGGAAACAAATCAGAAATCCTCATTTATCCGGAGTTAAAGTGACCAGGGACCGCAAGCCTGAGTTTTGTGAGGAAATGACAAAAAGATAAAGGGCTTTGGATATTGTATGGATGCTAGTAAGGCATTAGACAAGGATTCCAGAGGTTTGTCGAGAAAATCATGAGATCCATTGAAACTTGGATGCATGGATTTTTAATTTACATGCCCTTAGAAAGAAATAGATGAAGCATAATCTGACCCGAGGTTAGTAACTAGTGTTGTTCCATAAGGATTAATTCTGGAAACCCTGTGCTGTGCTTTCTGGTTTTTATAAATGAATGGAATGAAGTAGAGGCTTGGGTTGGTAAGTTAACAGATGATGCAAAGGTCAGAGGTGCTGTTGATATGGTAGAAGGTTGTCATAGGTTACAACAGGAAGCATAGTTGGGTGAAGTAGCAGTAGATATTGTTCAATCGGAAAAGTGCGAAGTGATAGACTTTAGAAGGACACATTTGAAAGCCAAGTACATGGTTAGTTACAGGATTCTTTCAGTGTGGAAGAAGAGGGATCTTGCTGTCCACACCCATAGATCCCTCTCGGCTATCGCACAGGTTGATAGGGTTGTTAATAAAGTGGCCTTCATTAGGCAGGGATGGAGTTCAAAAGCCTTGAGGTAGTGTTTCAGCTCTATAAAATTCTGGTTAGACTACAACTACTGTGAAAGGTTTGAAGAGTGCAGAGATTTATAGGATGCTATCTGGATTGGAGAATGTCTGATGAATGCTTGAGTGAGTTCAGGCTCTTCTCTTCAGTGTGATCGAGGATGAGAGGCAACAGGGGTGTACAAGATTAGAATCATGGCCCAAGTGGCAATGGCCAATGCCCAAATATCAGTTTAAGGTGAAAGAAGTTCAGGGGAGGCTGTGGTGGCTAAAAAAAATATTCAGAGTGGTGGGTCATGGAATGCATTGCCATGGTTAGTGGTGGAGTTCGAAACAATAGGGACATTTAAAAAAAAAAGACATGAATGCAAAAAGGGTTATGGACTGTGATGGAAAGAACAGTTAGATTGATATGGAGTAGGTAGGTTTCCATCAGTCAGCACAATAGTGGAAGCTGTCCTGTTTCTTGACTTCCTTTTCCTAATACTCAATGCTCCAACAAATAGAGGCAATCATGCCATTTGCCTTCATCATCACCCTCTCAACTTATATGACCACTTTTAAGGACCTATGGACTTGGACCCACAGTTTCTTCTGCGCATCAATTCCATTTAGAGTCCTACATTAACTGAATACATTCCACTTGCATTTGACCTCCAAAAGTACAATATTTCAGCTGTCTGAATGAAACTCCATTTGTATTTCTAACAATATCTGTAACTGTGATCCATGTGTTCTTTGATAGCCCTCTACACTGTCCACAACTTCAATAGTTGTGTCATTTGTAAACTTACCAACACATCCACTGATTTGTTCAGCTGAGTTTTTTTTAAATACAGTCAAATAGTAGTCCCAACACTGATCCCTTGTCACAAACCTCCAACCAGAATAGCTGTCTTACACTGCTACCCTGTCTTTTGTGGGCAAGTCGTTAAGGATTGTTAAACATCTATAATTTTGAACTCTTGAGTATAATACTGCAGGATCTGCCACAATGAACTGCAACATACTGCACAAATTCCAAACAAGGTTTCAAGAAATGACATTATTCTGTCCCTAAAACAGGAACAGGTTGAGAAATTTGAAGTGTGTAGGCAAAATGTGAAAAAAAAACACGATTACAGCAGACATAAGTTGAAGTACATCATGCACATCACATTTTTAATATATTACATGACGAAAGGAACCTATGAATCTTTAGCATTCAGTTCAGCTGCATTAGAGCAGCATTAGGTTTGCTTCCTCTTGCACTTCATGCCTCTTCCATTTCTTGAATTTATTTTTCCTTTCTAATTACCATATTTGATGGCATGCAAGACCCACTTTTTCCTTAAAAAAAAGTTTAAAAATATCCTAGGGTCTTGTATGCAAAGTTGAGGTATCTGGTAGGCTAATGTTTACCCAGATGCCGTAGACTACAAGTACTTGTTCCTTGCCTAACTCCATAATATTGTAATGTTATTTACTAAAATATTATTACGCATACTTTAATTAAGAAAGGAATTATCATAAAAATTAAAGTTGAATGTCTGAGACAAATATCTTTGTTTAGCACCCAACTCTTTAAAAAAGGTGATTATGGTGAATAAGGTTAACAGTGATCATTGCTACATGGCTCACTAGCTCCACAGCCATCCCATCTATCAGAGCATACTGAAAACTTATGTTCACAAGCTGTTGCAATTTTGTGTATTTGATGTTTATCACAATTAGGGCATCTTGTACAACAAGTATTATCATAACAATCAAAATACAAACATATAGCAGTGAAAGATTTTATCTCAAGATGGCTACAGGAGAAAAGTGCTTACACTGTACGATTGGATACAAACTAAAAGTGGTAAACTATGCTAAGAAGCATGGTGATAGAACAGCAGAGAGTGTTTTTGGGGCACTGCCTACAGCAAAAATGATACGAGAATGGAGAAAGCAAGAACCAACAACCATAGACTGCTAAAAGGCAAATGTATCCTTCATTGTCCAGCCCAACAATGGACAGAAATTGAGGAGTTAAAAAACTGGGTGATGAGAGGAATTCAGGGAAATGCGTTACTACCAAAATGACAATTAGAAGCCAGCTGAGTGGGAAGCACGCCCATACCATTCCATAGGTGTGTGTGGGTGAAGAAATCTTGGGAAACTGAAATTGTGAAAGCTTTTATCTTTACTGTTAACTTGTTTTTAAATAAGATGCTTATTTATATATTTTTTTCTGTTGTCCTAGTTGCATGTTTTGTCCAAATTTTCTGCTGTACTTATTCTTAATATTCCCTGAAGGGAGGGGGGGGGTGGTCTTGTACCCATCAAATACAGTACTTGTTGCAGTTTTACACTTTATTTTGCCCAAGAGCACATCCAATGCTATCTGTACACTTAACAGTAGATTAAAACATCCTTCATTTCTATAATTCACAAGAACAAATTCATTTTCTGGTTATTTAAAAGGTGAGCCACCTGTTGTATAAACTTGCGCCTGCATTTATCCCTTGAGTGACTGAAATAATATTAACCCATGGCTGCAACCATTTATTTAAAAAAAAATTGGGAACTATTTCAGTGGGAGAGCTTAAAAATCCAAGACAATCAAGCAGCCACTAAGACCTCAAAAGGCACAATGGATAGAGACGGAACCTACAGTTTAGTGAGAGAAATAAAGTGGTAGGTGGGATTATGCTGAGTGCATATTAAACTACAACTCCAGATAATTGGCCAGAAGCACTAAAATGGTTGTTATACAGGAAACACTTTGTGGCATTGGCCAGTAACTACATTTAGGAGCAAAACAAGAAGCATTGCCCACAATAATAAAATTGATGGACTGAACAAAAGTGGCCAGATATCAGTTTGCAAATAGCAAATTCCTGCAAGAGCCAACATTTAGAAAACAAAAATCAAATTTTGTTAGCATGTATGCCTTATTTAAAACTGAATGAAATAATTTGCTCAAGTTATTGAATCAGTTATGTGTAATAGCTTAGGGAGTAAGAGTTTTAAAAATCAACACATTACTGCCAATATTAAAAAAAAATAAAGATTTGGTTAACAAACTTTATGGGCAAAAGTAATAATTGTTTTGCCATGTATTTAGAAGAACTGATCCAGTTCCATCTAACATTTACTAAGTAAACTGCAAAATAATTCTTAATATTCTGGATTTTAAGATTAAAAGTAATCCTGCAGTCAGGTTTTCTATGCAGTTGAAATTGTTATCCTCAGTAAAATCCATTCTTTGCAACTTTCCATTAAGCTTTAAAATCAATTCTCAACAATGGCATTTGAAACCAAGAATGATGAAATTCTGATGGGAATTGTGGAATTAGATGACAAAGTCTACATCCAAAACTTGAAAAACCTGAAAACAGGTAGCCTTATCCTGATTACTTTCTTTAGCTTGCAATAGGGGGATCAGGTAAATACATGTCTGACCTTAAAATTTGGGCCAAACTGTTCATCTGACATCTGGTCTTGGATGAGCTGTAATTTTCTCCATCTAAACAGTAAAAAGTTTAAAGCCATCATTTTCAGCCTTTAGCTGAAACAACCAATTGCTCATCGTAAACCATATTCCTCTCCCATCACACACATCCCCAAACCCCACGTAAAGCGAGCCAACCGTTAGCCCTGCCTGTAAGAAGCAAGAGTAGTTTCCAATTCAGTATTCTCTCCTTGACTAAAAGCATTTCCTCCACATGTAACCCATGCCTCATCCTACGTCTTGAACTTTACATTTTGCCATTCGATATCCCTCCAATTTGGAGTGAGGAGTAGCTGACGTGGATGTCTGCTGCCCAGAGCCAACCCCTTCTTACCCATTCCCAGTTTCGCAACAGATCCACTTACTCTAAAAATGCAATCCTATCTATATTTCTCCCCATCACTAATGTTAAAACCCAATATAACCCACATTCTGCCACCTCCATGTAATCCACTGACCCTAACATCACCTATTCAGATTAATTTCTGAATTAAACTCTCCACTCCCTTCCCCATTGTTAGGCAACTTTATATTTTTAACAAATTCATCACTATGGACTCTCCTTGAATATTCATCTTGCACGAAAAGGTACAATACCAAAGTGTAGCTCTCCCCTCAGCCTCACACTGAGAAATGGTTACTCAAAAGCGAAAGTCCAAAACAAAGCTGTACTCCTGGCAGAATCTTGACAAGAGGCCAAGTAATTCATGGAAATGTGGCTGCATTTAAACCAAATTTCTAGTCCATAATCTTAAAAATCAGCAATGGTTACATCCTGCCACGTATCAAAGATAACAAACTGAATGAAAGCAAAATTAGCAATGAATTAATGTTGAGGCCTTTCTATCCTGTTTCCCACCCCTCCCCCTCCAAATAAAGCTATTTCTTTGAGGCGACAATATTTTAAAATTTAAGAATAGTTAATATTAGTTTCTGTTATCCATGCATTACTGTCTTATTATCTCTCTTCTCATTTCCCCTTGCCCACAACATATTTGCAAAAGCCTTTAACAGTTTAACAGTTGCCAATTCAGTTTTCTGAACAAATATCAAATCCCCAAAAAGATTTATCCACCACCCTGCAAAAAGAGATGCCACAAATCTTGATTTTAAGTTCAGGTAAGAAATGAAGCATTGAGCTTAGCAAAGCAAATTGAGATGTGAATGATTGAAAATAAAGCAACACCAATTTGCTAAATATTGCCACCTCACCTATCCTTCGAACCACAGCAATCAATGGGAAAGAGAAATAAAAATCATCCTCGACTTTGTTCCAGCTCCGAGACAATGTTGCTGCTATTTGTGAAATTCATTAGAGTTCAAATAAATTTTGCCACTGTTCAAATTTGGCAAAAGTCAGTAAGGAAGAAACTCACGCAAGGTAGAAATAGTGCACATCATCTGTAAGTACATATATATGGATCAAATGTATTTGCATCAAAAAGGATTGACTCATTAATCCCTCTCCAACTTGCATTTTCATTGTTTGGCTACCTTGAACCATAGGTTACAAAACCAATGTAACATGCTGGATAACTACATTTATATTGGTGAATTACACAACTACAAGTTCATCTATAGTTTAGTTGGAGGACAAATTGTTAATTTAGAAATGTTTAAAGGAAATCCATTTTCCACCAGGACAGAAACAGTACACCAAGACCAAACACTTATTATGGCCCTAATCTCAGCAAGGCTCCAATTAACAAAGCATTCAGGCAATCGCCGGGTTGAAAATGGCTGATTTATGAACTCATTTATGTACCGAGGATGCCATGAAATTTCAGTTTGAGCGTAGTTATGGTATAGGGTACTCTTGTACAATGCTGCTGTCACCCAGCAGGGAGGGGACGGGAGAGAGGAGCAAGTGAAGGAGCAAACATGCAGGCTCACTACCATCGCCCAGCAGGATGAAAGAGTAGCCAGCTCTCCCATCATCTCCTGTGAGTGTTATCTTTTAACCATGATCTTATGACCATATGTAGTTACTTCTATTATTTACTGTATTATTACATTTAAGATGCTTTAGAGTATTAGTAGGTGCGTTATATCCATATAAAAGGTAAAATATACACACCAACATTTGACTAATTAAGGACCTTGTGTTCCTGTTCCAACTGAATTAAATCTGAAGACAGACCTGGGTGACAGAACTCTTAAACCCAGGTCTGTACTGCCCTACCAGAAATCTATTAAATCAATTGGAGGTTGCATTCTTTGACAGCAGTACTTGCATGAACACCAGAGCTTAAACACATATAATTCTTGGTCTGGTCCCCTTTTCTAAAACACTAGTTACAAAACAAGAATTACATGATTTACTGTACATGAAGAATCGAGTATAGCACTGCCTTGCACGCTTCACAAAATCTGTCATAGGTGTATCAACAGTTGCTGGAAATCCCAGGGAAGATGGTACATACCCAGATTAAATCAGAAAAAGGAAGGATTACTACTAACACTAATAAAATAACTCCAAAATATTATCCGCTTTAAGTGTTAAACACCAACTGGATGTGAAAGAAATGATAGAATAATATTCAACTGAATAATCTGATTACTGAATTGTTATATGCTGTGGTGTGAATGGTACTGATAACTTAGTTTTGCTAGTTACTGTTTAGCACATTGAACTTCCCTCTACACAATTTGGTATTTGATCAGGATCACTGCACAGGAGTTTCATGTCAGATATGATGATACTGTTTTACATTAGATAACACACTTGATATTTAACTTCAATGCAGCCTAGTTAAGATTGAAAATCGAAGATCCATTTAAAGGTAGTTGCTCAAGTAGCGCAATCATGAATTTGTCTTTCAAATAGACAAAGTGAATGAACAAGCATGGCCAAAACCAAATACTTGAGCTCTATTGAAACAAAACCATTAACCAATCCTAAAAAGTGCAAATTGTTTCTTCTAAGGTGAAGCAAAGGTAAACAATGAGCCATCAGCCCATTGCCTGCACAGGTCAGATTTGCTTTTAATGGGAATAAAGCAGTACTTATTGTTAGGTCTGCTTTGTTCATGAATGAGTGAGACAAACACCAGACTGAGTCGAAATCAGGGTTCTTTGTTCTTTATTACCGGATTGTAACACTTGCGACTAAACATGTTAGTCGGAGAATGCATTCTGCCGTTATCAGCAAAATGGTGATTTTTTATACCCTTGGATATGTGCTTAGAACATCATCATATCATTACTTGTCCAATGACTAAAACTGTTGCTATCCTTTCCCTGCTAGCTTCCTGCCTCTCAATCCATCAATGTCTCTCTTATCTTGTAAGTACAAGGATGCATTCACATCTTGTTACAGCCCTGTACATTCCCATCTCATGATGTTTTACCTAACAGGAGTACAAGGACACCTCCCCTTCTTGTTACTGCCCTGTACAGGGTAACTCCCTACACATTCCCATCTCATGATGTTTTACCTTACATTATTCACAAAAGGACCAATTTATGTCACTAGTTGTCAACAGGTGAAATAAATTCAGAACAAATTAGAGTTGATGGTAGTGTCAACAATAAATTGTTCACATTAGTTCTATACTGGTCTGGAGCACAAATATTAATCTAGTGCTGAGCCTGGATTCATCGGGATCAATGGTATAGAGCAATACAAGTGTTGGACTATTATCGTGTCACAAGTATTAAAGAATAATTATTTATTTACAGAAAATTCATTTGATTCATGTGGGTCAGGGAAAAGAAATTGGGGCACTAAAACCACTTCCTGGTTCAATTATTTTGTACACTGCATTCCCCAAATGGAGATGGAATTATGTTGGGGATCAAGTTTTCTGTCCCATTTCAAAGAGTTGCGATCACGGTTCAAACAAGCACATTTTCTTAAAATCTCAACTGTTTACCAAATCAATTTGACAAAATAGATTTAGATTTGACAGAGGTATTGGAACTATATTTCCCAAGGTCAAAAACAAAAGAAACAAGCTCTTCATCCCAGGTCTATGCTAAACATGTCCGAATCAAACTAAAACTCTGCTGCTTGCACCAAAGAGAAAGACTCCATTGGCATGACATTCATGCATGCAAACACCTCTTAAATTCTTCTATATCTGCTTCCACCACTATTATACTGGAACCAAATATAGTTGGGGGGGGAATGTTCCACACTTTGCCGCACAAATTCTTCCCCCTCAAGTGTATTCTTGTGTGTGGTGCCTTTGTCCACCATATCAATGCCCTTCATGATTTTATATACCTGTCTGGCTCCCCTCAGCCTTGTTCAATTCAGAGAAGACAACCCAAGTTCATCCAATCTCTTTCTATTACTTATACCCTCTAAACATCCTGATAAACCTCTTCTGTATTCTTTTCAAAGCCTCCATATACTTCCTGTAAAGGGCCAACAAAAGTTCCCCCCCCCCTGCCGAGTTCAGCCAAACAAAAGTTTTATACATCTCCACATGGCCTCATGAAGCCAAGCATACCACACACCACATTTACCACCCTTTCTACTCATGTGATGACCCTCAATAAGCTATGAACATGGATCTCCATATCCCTCCACATTTTAATGCTTTTAAGAGCCTTACCATTATCTGCATACATTCCCTTTGTATTTGACCACTCAAAGTGGCACACTTTATTTGTCTAGATCTATGCTTGTCAATCTTTTACTTTCCACTCATATACCACTTTAAGTAATCCCTATGTCATAAGTGCTGTGTTGCAAGGGATTGCTTAAAAGGTGGTATGTAAGTAAAAGGGAAGATTGAGAATCACTGCTCTAGACCCAACTGTTACTGAAATATTTCGCTTGAGAAAAATTATCATTAGCCCATTTCCTTTGAAAGCGTGCACATAATGAGATGAGTCAATGAGGTACGATTAAAGCAGTCGTTTTCAAACTTTTTTCTTTCCACCCACATACGTGTGTAAAAAGAAAAAAGCTGAGAACCATTGGCCATTTCTTTCCTCATATCTGTACCAGATCAACATCCTGTTGTATTCTTTGACAGCCCTTCACATCTCCACTAATCCTTGTATCATCTAAAAATTTGCCAACCCATCCACCATTACTTACAAAGTAATTTATATACATTAAACAGGGCCCCAATACTGATCCCTGCAGAACACCAGTGGTTACAGGCAGCAGCACTGGAATCTCAAGTATGGGCTGGCAGTGAAGGTAAGAGGGAAATTGAAAAACTAACACTCGATACAGCAATTTTTTTTTGGAAGCTCTGGGAAAAGAAGTTCCTCTTCTGTTCCAAAATAAATGAAGTCAACACTATGAAATTGAGCATCTTTTAGACCGTCCATCAGTTCACAGGTGTGATCTTTGGCACGATCAATGCAGTAATACATTTTCCACTAGGATAAAGTCCACCCCTCAAGTCTGGGATCAGAATTTAACTAGATCAGATGTACTGTAGTGGTTCTGGTCATAAAGAGATGTGGAACCCCTTTAACTTGCTGAAAAGGTTCATTTAGTCACCTGAAAGAATAGCAACTACTCAGGCAAGCCTTCACCTTCCAATATCCTGGACTTTTCTCCAGAAATTTCTTTTGATTTTATATCCCCCCCCAAAATCCAAAACATTTTTTAAATGAATAAAGCAGCTCCTTCAAAAACAAAAAGATGGAAAGGTGCTACATTAAACTGTGCAGATCTGTAACCCTTGCTGCTCTCTTCCAACAAAACTGTGCAAGTCACCTTTTGACCAAATGTGCAGGATCTGTGGTGAAGGGCCATTGTTATTTTATTAGCCATTAGCCCCAAGGTCAGAACATGGGTGAAGAGATCATGTGAAAGTTGAAAATGAAAGGCCATTTTACTTAGACATGCACTTCATCCTAATACCAGCTAGGATTTCAGTGAAGAAATCATTCAAAAGGTGCCTCTTAAATGGTTTGCTTTTGAAGTGAACAAGATATTGTTATTGATTAAAGCAGATGAGATGCATTACAAACTTATCAAATCTATCCAAAACCAAATTTATTAATACACCCAATATAAGATTGTTTCCCAATTTTACCTTTATTGTTTTGGTTTGCAGTCTGAGACCATTTAATGTGTTGATGGCTTTTTCAGCATCCTTTGGATCCACGTAGTTAACAAAGCCATAACCAAGGCTCTGACCTGCAAAAATGAAAATGCAAGTCAATTGCAAATCCATGGCTACTTTTGCCAATTTTGTAGAAAGGGAACTATAACAATTACAAAACAATTTAATGAAAAGCACTCACAATAATTGATTTATTCACAGCATATGGACATTTACTAATAATGACTCCCAATTCATAACTGCCTCTGGACCAAGAAGGCAGTTAACCACATCTCAAACTGATGCAACTTTGTAACAAAGCATCACTTTAAACATATTCATTGGGGACTAACCTTCTGGAGTTGTGATCTAGTAACCAAATCTCATGAGAATTTGAATTCCGATTTTAAAAAGTGAAAATAGAAATGATCAGTGGATATTGTAAAAATATTATGTGGTAAATATGAAATAATACCCAGTTTGATGGTTTTTTTCATTAGCTCTGAAATTCATCTCATCAAAAGTTAACTCTCCAGAGTTCAACTAGTTCCAGAACTGTTTTGTTTTTCTCTTAAAAACATTGTTTGGTGATTGCAGGTAAATAGCATCATAGCTTTAGCAACCTGGGTTTAGCCTTGATCCAGTGTTGAAAAGAGTGCACATTATCCCTGTGCGCACATGGTTTGCTCCCAAACGCTCCACTTTCTTCCCACACTGAGCTGGTTTCTGCAATTTACCTCCAAGGTTGAGAGATTGGAGCATTAAAGGAGAGTTGATTGATAAGAGGACTGTTCTTGGATACAGCTTAAACACAATGGACCAAATAAGAGTCTCACTTCATTAGAGGATGTGAGAAAATTTCAATGTCCTGCCATAGAATACAAATTGCCCTCAATTGACCAGGTGTCCAGACCTTTTCCAATGTGGAAAACTCTCAACTGTTTCAGCAAATCATTTACTATCACCATTTTTTTATGGTAACTTGGATGGTGGACAAATGCCAGCAGTGTTCAAATTATTCTTTTTTAAAATGATTATTGATTAAATCTTACTCTTCTGCCACTTTTTCTTCTTCATTTGAAGAATACTTCAGTCAAACATTTAGAGTTCTCAAAATTACAACAGAAGTAACTACAGAAATTCAAACTGGAGAATTTTTACAACAAACAACTGAAATTAATCATAAATTACTGATTTCAAATATTAATAAATTTTGCATTTTCAATCAGCATGTGGCTAAATTTAAAGCACTCTTTGATGTTATGGAGGTTCCTTTAGTTTCAAATTCTGGTTTTCAGTCCAAAATGGAACAGGATTTATGTGGCAATTAGGGCAAGAATTACTGGGCAAAGTATAATCAGAGTGGAACAAAAATAAAATCACAGGAATTAACAGGACAGATACAAAAGCCAAATGATTCCTCTGGATATAGATAGTTAAGACAGAGGAATAGAAACTGATTTGCCCAGACGGCAGCAAATATTTGAAATTCTGTACCAAGAGACTGGTGGAGCATCAGTCATAAAACTAGACAGACACATTTTTGCATAAGGGGACACAGTCAGAAAATTAGCTGATCTAAAACATCTGCTACACTCTCACTGAATGGCTGTGCTGGTATGAAGAGCCAAATAGTTCATCTGCTTCCATTTCTTGAGTAACCTAGTTGTTTTATTGGAAAACAAATGCTCTGATGAATTTATAATAGGAGTGTCACAGAAAAGCTTAATATCTACTTCCCATCCTTAGTCGCTTTGAAATAAACGCAATCTACATTTTTATGCAACAAGTTTAACAGCCAAGACACTACACACTAGATCTCTTTCTCCTTTCTTTGGCTTGGCTTCGTGGACGAAGATTTATGGAGGGCTAAAGTCCACGTCAGCTGCAGGCTTGTTTGTGGCTGACAAGTCCGATGAGGGACAGGCAGACACGGTTGCAAGGGAAAATTGGTTGGTTGGGTTAGGTGTTGGGTTTTTCCTCCTTTGTCTTTTGACAGTGAGATGGGCTGTGGTCTTCTTCAAAGGAGGTTGCTGCCCGCCGAACTGTGAGGCGCCAAGATGCACGGTTTGAGGCGAGATCAGCCCACTGGCGGTGGTCAATGTGGCAGGTACCAAGAGCTTTCTTTAGGCAGTCCTTGTACCTCTTCTTTGGTGCACCTCTGTCTCGGTGGCCAGTGGAGAGCTCGCCATATAACACGATCTTGGGAAGGCGATGGTCCTCCATTCTGGAGACGTGACCTACCCAGCGCAGTTTGATCTTCAGCAGCGTGGATTCTAGTTACACTAGATCTAGTTACACTGGATCAGCCAACAAACCAAGCTTATTATGCTTTTGAAACCAATGCAAATCCATATTTCAAATCCATACATCAACATCCTTTCAAACCTTAAAACTATTAACACCAGGAGCTATAATTCAGCTTAGTGTTTTTTTTAAAAAAAACATACAGGAGTGCAGTGCTCCATATCTCTACCACCCTTTACATGAACTATTTCCTAATTTCTCTCCCAAACCCATGTGTTTAATTTATCCTGATTAACAACTGCCATATACACACAGAGTTCATCTTTACTTCAACAGTTCATCCTCAGATTCCCTCCATAGATGACCTGATTTTTTGTCATCTTTCTGCTCTAATGCTTGAAACAACACAATTTATCAGGAAGTTATCAATATACTTTTTCCTGGATCAATAAATCCTCAAAAACTGTACGGTGTCCAGATCTGCATATAAAATGCAAAATGTGATCTAGCCTAGTCTTGTACAACTGAATCCCAAATCAATAGAGACAAATGTCAAAGGAAAGGAATATTTATGTTGCCTTAAGGAAAGAGATATCAGAAGAGACATTTTCTGATTAAATAAAAGGCAGATAGCATTATAGACGACTGATTTTCATTGAGAAATCTACATTCAAGCCTATAGTAGAAAAGCTATTTAGTTACAAGTGCAAAGGCTTCTTCAAATTATCTATGTAGTGTGAAATAGTTTTTATTAAAAAAATGGACGAACAACTTGTGGTGGTACACCACTGGCCTACTGCAGGGGGCAATCTCTGTACCTGCAGAGGAGCATAGGGACAAGCCAACACCTGGCCAGCTGTCAATCAGCCGACCTGAATGGACCAAGCCCCACCTGGTCGGGTGTCAATCACCCTCCAGAATATAAGCCTGAGCCGGCCCTTCGACATCACTCTCAGAGTTTATAGCAGCACAATTTCACAGCCAGCTCTGTGGAAGTTTGCGTCGAATAAAGCTTGTTGTGCAGTCTTTTGGTTTTGTGTGTTTGCTTCTGACCGACAGCACACCACACAAGGCCATGTGCCAACAGAACTAAGATGAACATGTCTAAAAGGGCTGGAAATGTTCCTGTCAGGCAGCACCTATGTATAGAGGAACAGCTATCAATTTCAGGTTCAAATCCTTTATTAGAAATGGCAACTCTTTCCCTTTCTACTTTTAAAAAGAAAATTCTAATATCTACATTTTATTTCCTATTTTCACAACTTAAAAGTTTAATGTAGGGGATCACTCAATGCTGTGAATGGACAGGACACCAATCTCGTGGTTCTCAGCATTCATAGAAAAAGTTACAAAAGATACCATCTAAATAACTTAGACTTTAAAACTTTCTTAAATGGGTTTAAAAAAAAATGAATCTGGAATCCTTTCAACCTTCGGAGCTCACAGAGTTAAGGAATCAGAACTGCAGGAATGAGGCCTTCTTCAAAGAAGCAGCCATGAGCAGAGGTTCAACCTGGCCCCCCCCCAGGCAAGCACTTCTGCTGACAGAGCCAGCTGAGTTATACAAGAGTCGGCAGAGATTAATGAAGCCCAACGCTCAAGGCTCTGACTCAGAGTGGAACCGCCAATGAGAAAGAAGAAACAAGTATGAAGAAAATATCAGAAGAGGAGGAGGAAGCATCTACAAAGAGCAAAGGTAAGAAAAATAGACCAAGCTAAAGAAATCGCCAAATGCACTTTGAAGGATTTGGTGAAGATTTTATTGGGCAATAATGAGGTTAACAAAAAGTTAAATGATTTACATGCTGGAATGAACAGCTTCCAGACTGCTTTGGATGAACTGACTCAGAATAAATAATTCAGAAGACAGACTTGAGGATGTGGCTGAAAAAAAAATCAAGTAAATACTGGGGGGAAAAAGACACGATCTGGGGGAAAACTAGCATGAGCAATAATGTCAGAATTGTTGACCTGCAGGAAGGCATGATGGGTCAAGCCCCTATTAATTCCCCCTCCAGTGGATTGCCCAAGTACCAGGAAAAGATAAAATTGGTGAAAGTTGAAATAGAATGTGCAGACAGTGTTCTCATGCCACACCCAAGGCTGGACCAGAGAACATGCTCTGTCCTGACAAAGAAAAATGATTTTTTTTTTAAAAGAAAGGTGAGGTCCACTTGAGGTGGATGGCAAGAAATTTGATTTTTAATCTAGATATCAGTGCTGCCCTCCTACAACAAAGGTCAGAGTTCAATCCCCTCAAAAGGGTTTTTGAGGGAAAAAGGATACAGCTATGTACTTCGGCAACCCACAACATTAAAGTTATCGATGCAGGGTGGGGAGAAGATGTTTAAAACTGACATAGGGAAAGCAGGGAACTTTATTAAAAGATTTCCAAGTTTGGCACCTGAAGATGCCCCACTCTGAAGGTATAAAGAACTGCAAAAATTATTTTGTTTCATGGTATTTCAAATTAATAACTTTAACCATGACATTTTCTTTTGCAGGACATTTTCTTTTGCAGGAATATTTTATGTAGATAATGTATTAAGGGCAACTGTGAATATATTTTTTGGGAGGCCATGGGAGGCTGGGGTGGTGGTGTTCTATTCTACCTAACATCATGGTCAATGGGTGCCTTTAGCACCATATGGAGGGTAAGGTCTGACCACAGTCTGGGTAGGCATCTAGTTTGTTTTGGGGATTGTCCCTTTTCTTCACTACATCTTTTCTAATTTTCTCTTTTTGGTTTCATTTGGAATTTGTCTCTCTCCCTCAAGAGAGTTATGATTGGAATTCAGGTGGCAGGTGCTTGGTGTTCAGGATAAGGTGGGGGGGGGGGGGAAGCAATAGATATGTAGACTTCTGAGGAGAAGAACACACAAGTAACCTTAGGATAAAATACAATGTTTTGCTAAAAATTTTGACACTCCACATCTTCAACACGTAGGTGTAGACTCTTAACCATGTCCCTCCCTTGGTCCCCTGCATCCAGGAACCACCTGGGATTCCGCAGAGATAAGTCCCTTGGCAAGAGATTGTTGAATCCAATGAAACCTTTTCTTTTTTCATCTTTTTCTTATCTCTCCAATTCTTTAACTATCTCTCTCCTTTTTTTTCCATGGGTGAATGGGAGAGGGAGGCTTAGGGCTTGTTCTTTTTCCTTACTCAAAATTAACATTGAATGATAAGATTATGTTTCTTTTATGTAATTGATGAATTCCTGGTTTTCATGTTAATTTGAAAATGTAAATAAAAATAAAAGTTTAATGTAGCAGCACAAAAGTCAAATTAAGGACTAGTACACGCCCCATTTTATGTTTGACTTTTTAAACCATGCACTCTGGTAACCAATCATTTTTCTTTTATATTTATTGTTTTCAATTTAATGTACACTATTGAAGTTGTTTTCTTATGAAATGCCTGTTTGGCAGCAAATAGTTTGGTGCACATGTACATTGTACAATGTATATGACAATAAACTCAACTTAAATATACAAGTGTATTTCAGGACAAGTTTGGGAATGAATGGCAAATTTTTGACCAGATAATCCTGCACCAAAATCAAAGTGGCAATCAAAATGACATCAAGAACTCTGCAAGGTACAACAACAAAGATCCAAAAAGGTAAAATAGGATTATTTTCAGATGAGTTGCATTTAATTTTGGGTTGTTAACAGCTTCCTCATCTGCAGTTGTTGGTTAATACTTCAAAGTAGCTTTAATTCTTTTTTGGAAGGTACCCCCACAAGATGGTTGGGGAGGGAATTCTAGGGTTTGGACCCAATGACAAGGACAGATAATACTTGTAAATTGTAAAAATGGGAAACAATGCAAAGGATGTATAGGCTTGTTTCAAAAAAAAAGTGAGACTGCAAACAAAGAAGCTGTAGATGAGTTTTGAATTACTTCCAAAAGGAAAACTCAAATTAGCTAAACAGCCTTTACTTGTAATACACACGGCATCCTATGTAATTATCTGTTTTAAGCACATCTCTAAAATGGTAGAGAAGTCAACAAATTAACATTGCCTGTAGACTGGGCCAGTCAAACAGTAGATTCAGAACCACATTTCCTATTTGTTCAGCTGATGCATTTACCTGTACTTTGCAATACCAAAATTCTAAAAGGTGAAGCTGGTCATCCTTCTGCTGAAACTGCATAGAAGAAATAAACATGTACTTTTGATGAACGACATAATCTTGATATTATCAAATGGGTTAAATCAAAACTACAATGCTGAATGCAAAATTAACCAACAGAAACCCACCAATTAGATTCTGGGGGTGGGGGGGAATGTTGATAATTGAAGATTTCAATCTTGAGCTGAAGCTTTGGAAAGATAATCACCACGTTGCAGCGAACTCAAATTCACTGTATGTATTGTTCAGATAGTTGGCTCCTCTCCTGCTTCCACCTTCACTACCCCAATTTAAACCCTGGTTTTCCCACCTTACCTCAGATTCACCTCAGGAATCTTGTTTATTGGCCATTAATAGTAAGCTATTAAATGCAGGTTTGACCTCCTCACTTGTCCGAGTGCATTCAGTCGCATTACACACATTTTCTGTTTCAAGATGTTTAACCTTGCACAACTCTGACCATGATGGCTTAAATTTCTGAAAGTAGCATGAACCAATCTATTTGTCTCAACTTTGCAGCAAACCCAAAGACCACCGTCTCTTGCGTGCTTACCTTATCCTGAATAGATTTGCAATAGATTCCTCAACACCACAAATAATAGGTCCCTTCCATTGATCTCTGAAGAACTGGGTCAAAAATTGAACTTAATTTTCTTCTAGATCAGCATCCTTCAGATTGGATATTTTTAATCAGTAATAGTCTAGCGATACAGATATTCATAAAAAGATCAGTGCACACAAATAACTGCAGTCCTAAAAAGGTATTGTATCAGAGATAAAGCTCTCAAAAAAATTAGTTTGTCACAAAGCGACTTTCCTGACTAGATATTTTCATATCCTTTGGAAAATCATTTTTTGTCCCAAGAGGCAGCCTAATATTATAAAAAGGCACTTTGGATCATTGAGTTTACAAGAGTCATGTTATGCTACAGCATTCAAACTATGCATTTACCCATTTTAAAATCAAATTGGCAACATACGGAGGGCTGTGAAGTAACCTATTGAATATTTTCAGTATGACATCCTAAAATATAAAGTGCACTAAAGGAAAAAAAGGCATCTATACCCAGCTCATGAAAAAGAAATATTTTTTTCCACCCTATGGTGAACTAGGATTCACTAGAAGTGTGCTGTACTGACGATTGGTCCCGCCTCCCAGACCCTCCCCCGGGGGTCCATATAAAACCCTGGTTTCCCCCTAAACCTAGAACCCCTCTGAAGCCTGTTTATGAACCCTACCGGTGTTGTAAGCTAATAAAAGCATTAGTTCTCCCTCCAATCGAGTGTGAGATTTTATCAACGCTACAATTTTATTAACTTACAAACAAGGATGGAGGCGTTGCTCAAGTCCAGTAGGCTGTTTTTTCTTTGGCTTGGCTTCACGGACGAGGATTTATGGAGGGGGTAAATGTCCACGTCAGCTGCAGGCTCGTTGGTGGCTGACAAGTCCGATGCGGGACAGGCAGACACGGTTGCAGTGGTTGCAGGGGAAAATTGGTTGGTTGGGGTTGGGTGTTGGGTTTTTCCTCCTTTGCCTTTTGTCAGTGAGGTGGGCTCTGCGGTCTTCTTCAAAGGAGGTTGCTGCCCGCCAAACTGAGGTGCCAAGATGCACGGTTTGAAGCGATATCAGCCCACTGGCGGTGGTCAATGTGGCAGGCACCAAGAGATTTCTTTAGGCAGTCCTTGTACCTTTTCTTTGGTGCACCTCTGTCACGGTAGCCAGTGGAGAGCTCGCCATATAACACGATCTTGGGAAGGCAATGGTCCTCCATTCTGGAGCCGTGACCCACCCAGCGCAGCTGGATCTTCAGCAGCGTGGACTCGATGGTGTCGACCTCTGCCATCTCGAGTACTTCGACGTTAGGGATGAAAGCGCTCCAATGAATGTTGAGGATGGAGCGGAGACAACGCTGGTGGAAGCGTTCTAGGATCCGTAGGTGATGCCGGTAGAGGACCCATGATTCGGAGCCGAACAGGAGTGTGGGTATGACAACGGCTCTGTATACGCTTATCTTTGTGAGGTTTTTCAGTTGGTTGTTTTTCCAGACCCTTTTGTGTAGTCTTCCAAAGGCGCTATTTGCCTTGGCGAGTCTGTTGTCTATTTCGTTGTCGATCCTTGCATCTGATGAAATGGTGCAGCCGAGATAGGTAAATTGGTTGACCGTTTTGAGTTTTGTGTGCCCGATGGAGATGTGGGGGGGCTGGTAGTCATGGTGGGGAGCTGGCTGATGGACCCCTAGTCCCCCGACGCAGTTGAGGAGTTTGCATATTGGATATACTGCCTCCAGGCCTACCTAAATGCGACAAGGGACATCTTCCATACCGACTAGTGCCAGAGATCGGTGCTCATCTCAAGGGTAGGAACAAAGGGGTACAAAGTCGTTCGAGACTGCCCGACATACAAGGCCACCGTCAACGCGCTGAAGGTCCGCTACATGAATGCCCCGAGTGAGGTCCAAGTGAGGCACTGGCTCACTCTATGCCATCAACAGCTCGGAGAGTCGATTGACAACTACCTGCTGGATCTGCAGTCGCTGGCTAAGAAGTGTAGGTATGAGGCCACTTCGGGTTGCGTCCGGGAAGATGAACAGATCCGGAACACCCTAGTCGCAGGGGTCTGCTCGAGGTATGTGAGGCAGAGACTACTCAAGTCGGGAAGGAAGGACCTCACTAGCCACGTCAAGTTGACCAAATCGCTGGAACAAGCCAGTCTTGAGAATGGCGACCTTGAGGCCAGTGAACTCGCGGTCTCGAGTGGGCACCTCCAAGGACTGGCAACCCCCACTCTAATGGCTGCTGTTTCCAGAGCGTGGGAGTGCTTCTTCTGCGACAAGGGACTCTAGTCAAAGACTCTGTGTGCTCCAGCTGTGGGAAGAAGGGATATTGGGTGAAGGTCTGCCACACAAAGGGAGGTCCAGGAAAGTCCATGGCCTGTACCGATCCTCAATTCAATTCCAGCCCGAAGCCACGTACGCCAGACTCTCCTAATATCGCCTATTGCACAACCACCGCCTACAGAAACAGCATGAAGAGGGTCAGCTGCCAGATTTTCAATTCAGCGCCGTCATCGTCAGAGGAGGAAGGAGGGTGGCCATCTTGCCACGAGGTCGACACCATCTTACCTGCACAGGTTGATTCAGGATGGAGGTGGACATTCGAGGGAAGAACACACCATCTCCGGCAACCTGGCATCGCTGGTCCTCAGCCAGAATAGACCTCAGCAGCTCAGCAATTTGATGGCGACAGTGAAGGTAAACAGACATTCAACCAAGTGCCTGATTGACACAGGTTTCACGGAAAGTTTCATAGACACATGGATTGTGCAAAAATATAATTTAAAAATGTACCCCTCTAATTACTAAACCTTTCTAGCGTCTCAGTCCCCTTTGGTGCGGGTACAGAAACAGTGTATAGTTCATCTGTCATTTGAAGCGGGGAATTTTGTAAATTTCGCATGTTCATTTTAGATGAATTGTGTGCTCCAGTATTGTTGGGTCTGGATTTTGTCACCTAAAATGCGTAACCTTGGTGTTTTCTGGTCCCCTTCTGCCGATAACAGTTTGGAACAGAGGGCCCTCAAAACCAAGACCCACTTGCAGCCTCTCCATGCTGAACATCGACCACCCCCCCACCCCCCCATTCTCAAACCTATCTCCCATCGCCACCAAAAGCAGGAGGTACAGCGCAGGAAGCAGGGAGTTTATAAAGACGGAGATCCAGAGCCTGCTGGAGGAGGGGATCATCAAGCCTGGCACCAGCCCGTGGAGAGCACAAGTGATGGAAGTAAAGGGGGAAAACAAGTCCAGGTTAGTGATTGACTATAGCCAAACATTTAACAGATACATACTCCTCGACGCATACCTCCTCCCTCACATTTCAGATATGGTGAACGATATTGCGCAGTATCAGGTCCCTTCAACCGTCGATCTGAAAGCTGCCCATTACCAGCTGCCAATCTGTTCTGAGGACCACCCGTACACAGCATTTGAGGCCAACGGTTGATGCTATCAGTTCCAGAGGGTCCCTTTCGGTATTACCAATGGGATGTCTGTTTTTCAGTAGCAGATGGACAGGATGGTGGACGAGTACAGGGTGAAGGCTACCTTCCCCTACCTCAATAATGCCACCATCTGTGGTCACACCATGGAAGACCATGATGCTAATCTCCAGAATTTTCTCCACATGGCGAGAGCCCTGAATCTCACCTACAATTTTGACAAGTGTTCAGGACTTCATGACTGGTTATCCGAGGCTACATGGTAGAGAATTGAGTCATTGGCCCCGACCCTGATAGTATGCGCCCCCTGTTAGAATTTCCTATCCACAGAACCACAAAGGGTTTGAGGAGATGCCTGGGGTTTTTCCTCATATTACGCCCAGTGGGTCCCTCAATACACCAACAAAGGTTTGTCCCCTCTTAAAGCCCACCACTTTCCCCCCTTTCAGCTGAAGCCCAGACAGCTTTTCATTACCTCCCAAGTTACATTGCGAAAGCTGCCATGCATGTGATAGACAAGAATGTACCTTTCCAAATGGAAAGTGACGCTTCGGATGTAGCCCTGCCCACTACTCTCAATCAGGTGGGCAGGTCGCTTTCCTTTTTCTCACCGATGCTTCAAGGCTTCGAGCTCCGGAACCAGTCTGTGGAAAAGGAGGCTCGGGCCATTGTAGAAGCCATAAGGGACTACCTGGCTGGTAGAAGATTTATGCTCCTCATGGACCAGCACTCTGATGCATTCATGTTCAGCAACGCTAAAAGGGGCAAAATCAAGAATGACAAAATTGCTAGGTGGAGGATCGAACTCTCCACCTACAGTTTTGATATCATCTACCGGCCAGGGGCCCTCAACAAATCTCCAGATGCCTTATCCAGGGGATGCTGTGCCTCTGCACACACTGGTCAACTGTGGACCGTACACAATGCCATCCAGGGGTCACCTGCATGGCTCATTTTGTCAAGTACTGCAATGTTCCCTACTCAATAGAAGGCATCATGCCAGGTCTGCGCTAAGTGCAGGCTGCACTTTTCTCACCACATGAAAGCGCACCTGATTAAATCATCCAGGGCCTTAGAATAGCTCAGCATCAATTTAAAGAGGCCACTCCCCTCCACGAACAGTAACAGCTACTTTCTCTGTCATCGATGACTACTCCCGCTTCCCATTCGCCATCCTATGCCCAGATACATCCACCTTGTCCATTATGAAGGCTCTAGACTCTTTTCACCTTGTTTGGGTATCCCAGCTATATTCATAGCGATCGGGGTTCAGCCTTCATGAGCGACGAGCTGTGTCGATACCTGCTGGTGAGGGGCATCGCATCCAGCAGGACTACCAGTTACAACCCTCGGGGAAACAGGCAGGTTGAAAAAGAGAACACCCCGATCTGGAAGGCTATCAAACTTACCCTGAACCACAGAGGCCTTCCAGACTAACACTTGCAAGATGTCCTCCTAATCGCACTCCACTCAATTCAGTCACTACTCTGTACTGTGACCAATGCTACTCCTCGTGAGCTCACGTTTACACTCAACAGAAGGTCGGCATCAGGGACTACACTCCCAGCCTGGCTCACTAGCCCTGGTCTGGTCCTTCTCAAGAAGCATGCGAGGAGAAGCAAGACTCCACCAGGGGGTCAAAGGGTGAAACTGCTCCAATAACAACACCAAGTACGCCTAAGTGGAGTACCCAGATGGCAGGAAGGACAGTCTCCATCAGGGACCTGGCACCCTCCAGAACAGTGGATCAATTGCCTCAGGTACTCCACGATCTAATGAGCTTTTTCTCCCCACCCCCGTTCAGGGCCTCAGGGGAACCAATTCAGGAGGAGAGGGAACCCCCCTCTATGGTTTAGCTGGAGCCCCAGCCCACTACAGGTGGACTAGGAGACTCAAGGAGCCCAAGGGCCCCCTGGTGCCAAAATGCTCCACCAGTATTTCCAGACCCCCAGACCACCTGAATTTGAAATTAATGTTATAAATATTTCTCTTGTGTCTTAGCAGCTTCTGATCCTTGTTCTCTTCATCCACAGACCCTTAATTCTGAAGGAGTGAATGTAATGAACTAGCATTCACTAGAAGTGTGCTGTACTGACAACTGGTCCCACCTCCCAGCCCCTCCACGTTAAATGTTTGGCTAACCCGGCAGCCATTAGAGTGGGGGTTGTATATTATCCTGGTTTCCCACCTAATCCCAGAACCTCTGAAGCCTGTTCATGAACCCAACCTGTGCTGTAAGCTAATAAAAGCATTAGTTCTCTCTCCAGTCAAGTGTGAACTTTTATATACGCTGCATTCCTCAATTGCAATGGATTCCTGCTGCATTTAAAAATGAGCAATTTCAAGGACACCAGCTTGTATATACAATTTAAAACATTGCAGCACAGGCCCTTCAGCCCACAATGTTATGCTGATCTATATAAATCTACTCACAAACTAATCCTGCAATAATATCTGCAGTTTCAGGAGTCAAATGTCAAAGCAATAAACTATCCAAATGACAGAATAAGGTAGGTTTCTCAAAATCTTTTACACTTTCAGGATATTCCAATGAATTTGAAAATTAATGCAATGGTGATAACAGTATCCTTGCTATATCCAAACGAAATACTGAGATTCAACTGTTATTTTCAGAAATTCAACTGACAACAAATTTTAATGCAGTGAAATTTACACCAGGGTTCCAGTAAAAATAAAAATGCTGAAGGAACTCAGCGTCCATAGGAGGTAAAAAGATAACCAATGTTTCGGGCCTCAACCCTTCAAGGTATGAGCAAAAAGCATGCAGGTGTCTTGAGTATAGCCTCAAAACCAGATTTTATTTGGCTAACATTTACCTTGGTGTGGTGATACACCACTAGCCTACTGCAGGGGGCGATCTCTGTACCAGAGGACAGGCCACACCTGGCCAGCTGTCAATCAGCTGACCTGAATAGAACTAACTCCACCCAGCCAGCTGTCAATCAACCGCCCGGGATTATAATCCTGAGCCGGCCTCTCCCGAGCCAGTCACTCAGGTGTTACCAGTACAGCTACCACTGCAGCAGAGACTTTTAACTGAATAAAGCCTGTTGTTCAGTCTTTCTAGAGTTTTGTGTCGGCTTACTGCTGCAGCCGTGCATC